>NC_086108.1:17498970-17828447 GCF_963921235.1 Mobula hypostoma | reverse complement strand
TCAATGCCAATGCACTGTATGCAGTGAGAAATCAACTTTTTTATCTTGAATAGCTAACTGATATAACAGCTCTCAGACAACTCAGAATCAAGTGGGGAGTTATATTAAGATGTTTGTATAAGGTCTGCATTCAGTACTGTAGAGTAAAATTGAAATACATACTTCTTTTAATGCCAAAGCACGGTATGCACTGAGAAATCAACTTTTTAATCTTGAAGAGCTAAGTGATATAACAGGTCTCAAACATCTCAGAATCATGTGGGGAGTTTATTAAGATGTTTCAATTGGGTTTGCAGTCAGCAATTTTGAGTAAAATTGAAATGGATACTTCTTTTAATGCTAAAGCACAGTATGCACAGAGAATTTAACTTTTTCATCTTCCATAGCTAGGTGATATAACAGCTCTCAGACAAGTCAGAATCATGTGAGTAGTTATGTTAAGATGTTTCCATAAGGTTGGCATTCAGTGCTATTGAGTAAAATTGAAATAAATATTTCTCTTAAAGCCAATGCACTCTTTGCACTGAGAAATTAACTTTTTTATGTCGAAGAGCTGAGTGATGTAACAGATCTCAAACATCTCAGAATCATGTGGGGAGTTATATTAAGATGTTTCCATAAGGGTTGCATTCAGTACTTTAGAGTAAAATTGAAATTTATACTTTTAATGTCAAAGCTCTGTATGCAATGAGAAATCAAAATTTTTATCTTGAATAGCTAAATGAGATAACAGGTGTCAAACATCTCAGAATCATGTGGGGAGTGATGTTAAGATGTTTCCATCAGGTTTGCATTTAGTACTATTAAGTGAAATTGAATTATATACTTCTTTTAATGCCAAAGCACTGTATGCACTGAGAAATCAACTTATTTATCTTGAATAACTAAGTGATATATCAGGTGTCAAACATCTCAGAATAATATGGGGAGTTATGTTATGAAGTTTCCATTAGGTTTGCAGTCAGCAGTTTTAGTAAAATTGAAATATACACTTCTTTCAATGCTAATACACTTAATGCACTGAGTAATCAACTTTTTCCATCTTAAAGAGCGAAGTGAGATAACAGCTCTCACACAACTCAGAATCATGTGGGTAGTGATGTTAAGATGCTTCCATCAGGTTTGCAGTAAGTGCCTTTGAGTAAAATTGAAATACATATTTTTTTTAATGCTAAAACATTGTATACACGGAGAAATCAACTTTTTCATCTTGAATACCTAAGTGATATGACAGGTGTCAAACATCTCAGAATCATGTGGGGAGTTATGTTAAGATATTTCCAACAGGTTTGCAGTCCGTACCTTTGAGTGAAATTGAAATACATACTGCTTTTAATGCCAAAGCACTGTATGCACTGAGAAATCAACATTTTTATCTTGAATAGCTGAGTGATATAACAGGTCTCAAACATCTCAGAATCATGTGGGGAGTTTGTTAAGATGTTTCCATTAGGTTTGCAGTCAGCATCTTTGAGTAAAATTGAAATGGATACTTCTTTCAATGCTAATGCACTGTATGCACTGAAAAATCAACTTTTTTATCTTCCATAGCTAAGTGATATAACAGCTCTCAGACAAGTCAGAATCATGTGAGGAGTTATGTTAAGATGTTTCCATAAGGTTGGCATTCAGTGCTATTGAATAAAATTGAAATAAATATATCTCTTGAACCCAATGCACTCTTTGCACTGAGAAATTAACTTTTTTATATCGAAGAGCTGAGTGATGTAACAGGTCTCAAACATCTCAGAATCATGTGGGGAGTTACATTAAGATGTTTCCATAAGGTTTGCATTCAGTACTTTCAAGTAAAATAGAAATCTATACTTTTAATGCCAAAGCTCTGTATGCAGAGAGAAATCAACTTTTTTATCTTGAATAGCTAAGTGATATAACAGCTCACAGACAACTCAGAATCAGTTGGAGAGCTATATTAAGATGTTTCCATAAAGTTTTCATTCAGTGCTATTGAGTAAAATTGAAATATATATTTCCTTTAATGCCAAAGCACTGTATGCACTGAGAAATCAAAATTGTTATCTTGAATAGCTAAGTGATATAACAGGTGTAAAACATCTCAGAATCATGTGGTTAGTGAGGATAAGATGTTTCCATCAGGTTTGTGTTCAGTGCTGTTGAGTAAATTTGAAAAACATACTTCTTTTAATGCGAAAGCATTGTATATACGGAAAAATCAACTTCTTTATCTTGACTAACTAAGTGATATATCAGTTGTCAAACATCTCAGAATAATGTGGGGAGTTATGTTAATACGTTTCCATTAGGATTGCAGTCAGCAATTTTGAGTAAAATTGAAATATACACTGTCAATGCTAATGCAATGTATGCACTGAGAACTCAACTTTTTTATTTGCATAGCAAAGTCATGTAACAGCTCTCAGACAATTCAGCATCATGTGGGGAGTTATGTTAAGATGTTTCCATCAGGTTTGCAGTCAGCAGTTTTGATTAAAAAAGAAATGTAAACTTCATTCAATGCTAATGGACTCTATGTAATGAGAAATCAACTTTTTTATCTTGAATAGATAAGTGATATAAAAGCTCTCAGACAAGTCAGAATCATATGAGGAGTTACGTTAAGATGTTTCCATAAGGCTGGCATTCAGTGCTATTGAGTAAAATTGAAATATATATTTCTCTTAAGGCCAATACACTCTTTGCACTGAGAAATTAACTTTTTTATATCGAAGAGCTGAGTGATGTAACAGGTCTCAAACATCTCAGAATCATGTTGGGAGTTGTATTAAGATGTTTCCATAAGGTTTGCATTCAGTACTATTGAGTAAAACTGATTTAAATATTTCCTTTAATGCCGAAGCACTGTATGCACTGAGTAATCAACTTTTTTATCTTGAATAGCTGAGTGATATAACAGGTCTTAAACAACTCAGAATCATATAGGGAGTTATGTTAAGATGTTTCCATCAGGTTTGCAGTCAGAAGCTTTGAGTAAAATTGAAATGTATACTTCTTTCAATGCCAATAGTCTGTATGCAGTGAGAAATCAACTTTTTTATCTTGAATAGCTGAGTGATATAACAGGTGTCAAACATCTCAGAATCATGTGGTTAGTGAGGTTAAGATGTTTCCATCAGGTTTGCGTTCAGTGCTGTTGAGTAAATTTGAAAAACATACTTCTTTTAATGCCAAAGCACTGTATCCACTGAGAAATTAACTTTTTTATTTCGAAGAGCTGAGGGAGGTAACAGGTCTGAAACATGGCAGAATCATGTGGGGAGTTATGTTAAGATGTTTCCATGAGGTTTGCAGTCAGCAGTTTTGAGTAAAATTGAAATGTACACTTCTTTCAATGCTAATGCACTGTATGCACTGAGAAATCAACTTTTTTTATCTTGAAGAGCTAAGTATATAAGAACTCTCAAACAACTCAGAATCATGTGGGAAGTTATGTTAAGATGTTTGCATCAGGTTTACAGTCAGTACCTTTGAGTAAATTTGAAAAACATACTTCTTTTAATGCCAAAGCACTGTATGCACTGAGAAATCAACTTTTTTATCATGAATAGCTAACTGATATAACAGCTCTCAGACAACTCAGAATCAAGTGGGGAGTTGTATTAAGATGTTTCCATAAGGTTTGCATTCAGTACTATTGAGTAAAACTGATTTAAATATTTCCTTTAATGCCGAAGCACTGTATGCACTGAGTAATCAACTTTTTTATCTTGAATAGCTGAGTGATATAACAGGTCTTAAACAACTCAGAATCATATAGGGAGTTATGTTAAGATGTTTCCATCAGGTTTGCAGTCAGAAGCTTTGAGTAAAATTGAAATGTATACTTCTTTCAATGCCAATAGTCTGTATGCAGTGAGAAATCAACTTTTTTATCTTGAATAGCTGAGTGATATAACAGGTGTCAAACATCTCAGAATCATGTGGTTAGTGAAGTTAAGATGTTTCCATCAGGTTTGCGTTCAGTGCTGTTGAGTAAATTTGAAAAACATACTTCTTTTAATGCCAAAGCAATGTATGCACTGAGAAATCAACTTTTTTAATTCGAAGAGCTGAGGGATGTAACAGGTCTGAAACATGGCAGAATCATGTGGGGAGTTATGTTAAGATGTTTCCATCGGGTTTGCAGTCAGCAGTTTTGAGTAAAATTGAAATGTACACTTCTTTCAATGCTAATGCACTGTATGCACTGAGAAATCAACTTTTTTTATCTTGAAGAGCTAAGTATATAAGAACTCTCAAACAACTCAGAATCATGTGGGAAGTTATGTTAAGATGTTTGCATCAGGTTTACAGTCAGTACCTTTGAGTAAATTTGAAAAACATACTTCTTTTAATGCCAAAGCACTGTATGCACTGAGAAATCAACTTTTTTATCATGAATAGCTAACTGATATAACAGCTCTCAGACAACTCAGAATCAAGTGGGGAGTTATATTAAGATATTTGCATAAGGTCTGCATTCAGTACTGTAGAGTAAAATTGAAATAAATACTTCTTTTAATGCCAAAGCACTGTATGCACTGAGAAATCAACTTTTTTATCTTGAATAGCTGTGTGATATAACAGGTGTCAAACATCGCAGAATCATGTGGGGAGTTTGTTAAGATGTTTCCATTAGGTTTGCAGTCAGCAATTTTGAGTAAAATTGAAATGGATACTTCTTTCAATGCTAAAGCACTGTATGCACAGAGAAATTAGTTTTTTTATCTTCCATAGCTAGGTGATATAACAGCTCTCAGACAAGTCAGAATCATATGAGGAGTTATGTTAAGATGTTTCCATAAGGTTGGCATTCAGTGCTATTAAGTAAAATTGAAATATATATTTCTCTTAAAGGCAATGCACTCTTTGCACTGAGAAATTAACTTTTTTGTGTCGAAGAGCTGCGAGATGTAACAGATCTCAAACATCTCAGAATCATGTGGGGAGTTATATTAAGATGTTTCTGTAAGGTTTGCATTCAGTACTTTGGAGTAAAATTGAAATCTATACTTTCAATGCCAAAGCACTGTATGCAATGAAAAATAAACTTTTTCATCTTGAATAGCTAACTGATATAACAGGTCTCAAATGTCTCAGAATCATGTGGGGAGTTATGTTAAGATGTTTCCATAGGTTTGCAGTAAGCAGTTTTGAGTAAAATTGAAATGTACACTTCTTTCAATGCCAATGCGCTGTATGCAGTGAGAAATCAACTCTTTTATCTTGAGTAGCTAAGTGATATAACAGCTGTCAGACAACTGAGAATCATGTGGGGAGTTAAATTAAGATGATTCCATAAGGTTTGCATTCAGTACTAATGAGTAAAATAGAAATACCTGCTTCTTTTAATGCCAAAGCACTGTATGCACTGAAAAATCAACTTTTTCATCTTGAATAGCTGAGTGATATAACAGGTGTCAAACATCTCAGAATCATGCGGGGAGTTCTGTTAAGATGAACCAAATTGGTAAAGACTCTGTCTTGACAGTATGACAAATACAATAAATGTTCGACTTAGATTAGTACAATATAATTTCTTACACCAATTATATATTACACCACAAAAAATAAATAGATTAAATTCAAATCTATCCGACAAATGCTTTCGGTGTAATCAAGAAATTGGTACTTTCTTACATTCTACTTGGTCTTGTTTTAAAATTCAACACTTTTGGATAAATTTAAGAGTCTTATTGGAACAAATTACTGGAACTCAACTTCCACATAACCCGGTATTGTTTCTATTAGGTGATATTGAAGGGATAAAGCCGAAACTTAAATTGAATAAATATCAGAAAGAATTTATAAGAATTGCATTGGCAGTAGCTAAGAAGACTATAGCAGTTACTTGGAAATCTGATTCGCTTTTAAGTATGAATCGTTGGAATAATGAAATGACTAGTTGTATTCCACTCGAAAAAATTACTTATAATTTAAGAGATAAATATATAACATTTTTGAATATTTGGCGCCCTTATTTACAAAAGATAGGATGGCATATTTAAGTGCTCCGATAAAGATCTTGGTCCCTTGGGGAAAGTAACGAATAAGTATACCAAATTTATTTTGAATTCCATGGAGCATGTGGAAACCTTCCAATACCCAGGCGGCTCTTCTTTTTTTTTGCTTCATTTCTTTTCTTGGTAGCACTTTATATGGGGGAGGAGGGTGAATGGGAGGGGGGGCGGGTAGATATTATCTTTTCATGTATTCTTTTTGAAAACTCAATAAAAATTATATTAAAAAAAAGATGTATCCATGAGGTTTGCATTCAGTGCTGTTGAGTAAAATTGAAATATATATTTCCTTTAATGCCAAAGCAATGTATGCACTGAAAAATCAACTTTTATAATCTTGAATAGCTAAGTGATATAACAGCTCTGAGATAATGCAGAATCATGTGGGGAATTATGTTAAGATGTTTCCATGAGGTTTGCATTCAGTACTTTAGAGTAAAATTGAAATATATAGTTTTAATGCCAAAGCACTGTAGGCAATGAGAATTAAACTTTTTTATCTTGAATAGCTAAATGATGTATCAGGTCTCAAACATCTCAGAATCATGTGGGGAGTTATATTAAGATGTTTCCAGTAGGTTTGCAATCAGCAGTTTTGAGTAAAATTGAAATGTACACTCTTTCAATGCTAATGCACTGTATGCACTGAGAAATCAACTTTTTTATCTTGAATAGCTAAGTAATATAACAGCTCTCAGACAACTCTGAATCAATTGGGGAGCTATATTAAGATGTTTCCATAAAGTTGGCATTCAGTGCTATTGAGTAAAATTGAAATATATATTTCCTTTAATGCCAAAGCACTGTATGCACTGAGAAATCAAAATTTTTATCTTGAATAGCAAAATGATATAACAGGTGTCAAACATCTCAGAATCATGTGGAGAGTGATGTTAAGATGTTTCCATCAGGTTTGCAGTCCGCAGTTTTGAGTAAAAGTAAAATGTACACTTCTTTCAATGCTAATGCACTGTATGCACTGAGAAATCAACTTTTTTATCTTGAAGAGCTGAGCGAAATAACAGGCGTCAAATATCTCAGAACCATGCGGGGAGTTATGTTAAGATGTTTCAGCTAGGTTTCAATTCAGTGCTGTTGAGTAAAATTGAAATGTATACTTCTTTAAATGCCAAAGCACTGTATGCAGTGAGAAATCAACTTTTTTATCTTGAATAGCTAAGTGATATAACAGCTCTCAGACAACTCAGAATCATCAGCTTTTTTATCTTCAATAGCTAAGCGATATAACAGGTGTCAAACATCTCAGAATCATGTGGGTAATTATGTTAAGATGTTTCCATCAGGTTTGCAGTCAGTACCTTTGAGTAAAATTGAAATGTATACTTCTTCCAATGCCAATTCACTGTATGCACTGAAAAATCAACTTTTATAATCTTGAATAGCTGAGTGATATAACAGCTCTCAGACAACGCAGAATCAGGTGGGGAGTTAGGTTAAGATGTTTCCATTAGGTTTGCATTCAGTGCTATTGAGTAAACTTGAAATACATACTTCTTTTAATGCCAAAGTATTGTATGCACTGAGAAATCAACTTATTTATCTTGAATAGCTGAGTGATGTCACAGGTCTCAAACATCTCAGAATCATGTGGGGAGTTATGTTAAGATGTTTCCAGTCGGTTTGCAGTCAGCAGTTTTGAGTAAAATTGAAACATACACTTATTTTAATGCTAATGCACTGCATGCACTGAGAAATCAACTTTTTTATCTTGAAGAGCTGAGCGACGTAACAGGTCTTAACAACTCAGAATCATATAGGGAGTTATGTTAAGATGTTTCCATCAGGTTTGCTGTTAGTATCTTTGAAATAAAATTGAAATATATACTTCTTTCAATGCCAATGCACTGTATGCAGAGAGAAATCAACTTTTTTAAATTCTGAATAGCTAAGTGATATAACAGCTCTCAGACAACTCAGAATTAAGTGGGGAGTTATATTAAGACGTTTCCATATGGGTTTGCATTCAGTGCTATTGAGTAAAATTGAAATATATATTTCCTTTAATGCCAAAGCACTGTATGCACTTCGAAATCAACTTTTTTATCTTGAAGAGCTAAGTATATAACAGCTCACAGACAGCTCAGAATCATCAACTTTTTTATCTTCAATAGCTAAGTGATATAACAGGTGTCAAACATCTCAGAATCATGTGGGGAGTTATGTTAAGATCTTTCCATCAGGTTTGCAGTCTGTACCTTTGAGTAAAATTGAAATGTTTACTTTTTCCAATGCCAATGCACTGTATGCAGAGAGAAATCAACTTTTTTTAATTCTGAATAGCTAAGTCATATAACAGCTCTCAGACAACTCAGAATTAAGTGGGGAGTTATATTAAGACGTTTCCATAAGGTGTGCATTCAATGCTATTGAGTAAAATTGAAAACCATACTTCTTTTTATGCCAAAGCACTGTATGCACTGACAAATCAACGTTTTTTATCATGAATAGCTGCGTGATGTCACAGGTCTCAAACATCTCAGAATCATGTGGGGAATTATATTAAGATGTTTCCATAAGGTTTGTATTCAGTACTTTAGAGTCAAATTGAAATATATACTTTTAATGCCAAAGCTCTGTATGCAATGACAAATAAACTTCTTTATCTTGAATAGCTAACTGATGTAACAGGTCTTAACAACTCAGAATCATATAGGGAGTTATGTTAAGTTGTTTCTATTAGGTTTGCAGTCAGTACCTTTGAGTAAAATTGAAATGTGTACTTCTTTCAATGCAATGCACTGTACGCACTGAGATATCAACTTTTTTATCATGAATACCTGAGTGATATAACAGCTCACAGACAATGCAGAATCATGTGGGGAGTTATGTTAAAATGTTTCCATAAGGTTTGCATTCAGTACTTTAGAGTCAAATTGAAATATATACTTTTAATGCCAGAGCTCTGTATGCAATGACAAAAAAAACTTCTTTATCTTGAATAGCTAATGATATAACAGGTCTCAAACATCTCAGAATCATGTGGGGAGTTATCTTAAGATGTTTCAGCTAGGTTTGCAGTCAGCAGTTTTGAGAAAAATTGAATTGTATACTTCTTTCATTGCCAATGTACTGTGTAGGGAGTTATATTAAGATGTATCCATGAGGTTTGCATTCAGCGCTATTGAGTAAAATTGAAATATATATTTCCTTTAATGCCAAAGCAATGTATGCACTGAAAAATCAACTTTTTTATCTTGAATAGCTGTGTGATATAACAGCTCTCAGACAACGCAGAATCATGTGGGGAGTTATGTTAAGATGTTTCCAAAAGGTTTGCATTCAGTTCTATTGAGTAAAATTGATTTAAATATTTCCTTTAATGCTGATGCACTGTATGCACTGAGTAATGAACTTTTTTTATCTTGAATACCTGAGTGATATAACAGGTGTCAAACATCTCAGAATCATGAGGGGAGTAATGTTAAGGAGTTTCCAATAGGTTTGCAGTCAGCAGATTTGAGTAAAATTGAAATGTATACTTCTTTCAATGCCAATGCACTGTATGCAATGAGAAATCAACTCTTTTATCTTGAGTAGCTAAGTGATATAACAGCTCTCAGACAACTGAGAATCATGTGGGGAGTTATATTAAGTTGATTCCATAAGGTTTGCATTCCATACTTTAGAGCAAAATTCAAATATATACTTTTAATGCCAAAGCACTGTATGCACTGTGTAATCAACTTTTTTATCTTGAATAGCTGAGTGATATAACAGGTGTCAAACATCTCAGAATCATGCGGGAAGTTATGTGAAGATGAAACAAATTGGTAAAGATTCTATCTTGACAGTATGACAAATACAATAAATGTTCGACTTAGATTAATACAATATAATTTTTTACACCAATTATATATTACACCACAAAAAATAAATAGATTAAATTCAAATCTATCCGATAAATGCTTTCGGTGTAATCAAGAAATTGGTACTTTCTTACATTCTACTTGGTCTTGTTTTAAAATTCAACACTTTTGGATAAATTTAAGAGTCTTTTTGGAACAAATTACTGGAACTCAACTTCCACATAATCCGGTATTATTTCTATTAGGTGATATTGAAGGGATAAAGCCGAAACTTAAATTGAATAAATATCAGAAAGAATTCATAAAAATTGCATTGGCAGTAGCTAAGAAGACTATAGCAGTTACTTGGAAATCTGATTCGTATTTAAGTATGAATCATTGGAATAATGAAATGGCTAGTTGTATTCCACCAGAAAAAATTACTTATAATTTAAGAGATAAATATATAACATTTTTGAATATTTGGCACCCTTATTTACAAAAGATAGGATGGCATATTTAAGTACTCCGATAAAGATCTTGGTCCCTTGGGGAAAGTAACGAATAAGTATATCAAATTTATTTTGAATTCCATGGAGCATGTGGAAACCTTCCAATACCCAGGCAGCTCTTCTTTTTTTTTTCTTCTTTTCTTTTCTAGGTAGGACTTTATATGAGGGGGGGAGGGTTAAGGGGAGGGGTCGGGTAGATATTATCTTTTCAGGTATTCTTTTTGAAAACTCAATAAACATTATATTAAAAAAGATGTATCCAGGGTTTGCTTTCAGTGCTATTGAGTAAAATTGAAATGTATATTTCCTTTAATGCCAAAGCAATGTATGTATTGAAAAATCAACTTTTATAATCTTGAATAGCTGACTGATATAACAGCTCTCTGACAACGCAGAATCATGTGGGGAGTTATGTTAAGATGTTTCCATCAGGTTTGCAGTCTGTACCTTTGAGTAAAATTGAAATGTATACTTTTTCCAATGCCAATGCACTTTATGCAGTGAGAAATCAACTTCTTTTATCTTGAATAGATGAGTGATATAAAAGCTCTCAGACAACTCAGAATCATGTGGGGAGTTATATTAAGATGTATCCATGAGGTTTGCATTCAGTGCTATTGAGTAAAATTGAAATATATATTTCCTTTAATGCCAAAGCAATGTATGCACTGAAAAATCAACTTTTTTATCTTGAATAGCTCAGTGATTTTACAGCTCTCACACAACACAGAATCATGTTGCGATTATGCTAAGATGTTTCCATGAGGTCTGCATTCAGTGCTATTGAGTAAAATTGAAAAACATACTTCTTTTAATGCCAAAGCATTGTATACACGGAGAAATCAACTTTTTTATCTTGAAGAGCTAAGTGACATAACAGCTCTCAGACAACTCAGAATCATGTGGGTAGTGATGTTAAGGTGTTTCCATCAGGTTTGCAGTTAGTACCTTTGAGTAAAATTGAAATGTGTACTTCTTTCACTGCCAATGCACAGTATGCAGTGAGTAATCAACTTTTTTATTTTGAAGAGCTAAGTGACATAACAGCTCTCAGACAACTCAGAATCATGTGGGTAGTGATGTTAAGGTGTTTCCATCAGGTTTGCAGTAAGCACCTTTGATTAAAATTGAAATGTATACTTCATTCAATGCTAATGCACTGTATGCACTGAGAAATCAACTTTTTTATCTTGATTAGCCAAGTGATATAACAGCTCTCAGAGAACTCAGAATCATGTTGGGAGTTATGCTAAGATGTTTCCATGAGGTTTGCATTCAGTGCTATTGAGTAAAATTAAAATATATATTCCCTTTAATGCCAAAGCAATGTATGCACTGAAAAATCAACTTTTTTATCTTGAATAGCTGAGTGATATAACAGCTCTCAGACAACGCAGAATCATGTGGGGAGTTATGCTAAGATGTTTCCATGAGGTTTGCATTCAGTGCTATTGAGTAAAATTGAAAAACATACTTCTTTTAATGCCAAAGCACTTGTATACCACTGAGAAATCTACTTTTTTATCTTGAATAGCTGAGTGATATAACAGGTCTCAAACATCTAAGAATCATGTGGGGACTTTGTTAAGATGTTTCCATTAGGTTTGCATTCAGTGCTATTGAGTAAAATTGAAAAACATACTTCTTTTAATGCCAAAGCATTGTATACACTGAGAAATCAACTTTTTTATCTTGAATAGCTAAGTGATATAACGGGTGTCCAATATCTCAGAATCATGTGGGTATTATGTTAAGGTGTTTCCACTAAGTTTGCAGTCAGCAGCTTTGAGTAAAAGTGAAATGTACACTTCTTTCAATGCTAATGCACTGAATGCACTGAGAAATCAACTTTTTTTCTTGAAGAGCTGAGCGATGTAACAGGTCTTAAACAACTCAGAATCATACAGGGAGTTATATTAAGATGTTTCCATAAGGTTTGCATTCAGTACTGTAGAGTAAAATTGAAATATATACTTTTAATGCCAAAGCACTGTCGGCACTGAGAAATCAATATTTTTATCTTGAATAGCCGAATGATATAACAGGTCTCAAACATCTAAGAATCATGTGGGGAGTTTGTTAAGATGTTTCCTTTAGGTATGCAGTCAGCAATTTTGAGTACAATTGAAATGTGTGCTTCTTTCAATGCTAATGCACTGTATGCACTGAGAAATCAACTTTTTTTATCTTGCAAAGCGAAGTGATATTACAGCTCTCAGACAAGTCAGAATCATGTGGGGAGTTATGTTAGATGTTTCCATAAGGTCTGCATTCAGTACTGTAGAGTAAAATTGAAATACATACTTCTTTTAATGCCAAAGTACTTGTATACCACTGAGAAATCAACTTTTTTATCTTGAATAGCTGAGTGATATAACAGGTCTCAAACATCTAAGAATCATGTGGTGACTTTGTTAAGATGTTTCCATTAGGTTTGCATTCAGTGCTATTGAGTAAAATTGAAATATATATTTCCTTTAATGCCAAAGCAATGTATGCACTGAAAAATCAACTTTTTTATCTTGAATAGCTGACTGATATAACAGCTCTCAGACAATGCAGAATCATGTGGGGAGTTATGCTAAGATGTTTCCATGAGGTTTGCATTCAGTGCTATTGAGTAAAATTGTAAAACATACTTCTTTTAATGCCAAAGCATTGTATACAGGGAGAAATCAACTTTTTTTATCTTGAACGGGTGTCCAATATCTTAGAATCATGTGGGTATTATGTTAAGATATTTCCATCAGGTTTCCAGTCCGTACCTTTCAGTAAAATTGAAATGTATACCTCTTTCAATGCTAATGCACTGTATGCACTGAGAAATCAACTTTTTTATCTTGCATCGTGAAGTGATATTACAGCTCTCAGACAAGTCAGAATCATGTGGGGGATTATGTTAAGATGTTTCAATAAGGTTTGCATTCAGTGCTATTGAGTAAAATTGAAATACGTATTTCTTTTAATGCTAAAGCATTGTATGCACTGAGAAATTAACTTTTTTATCTTGCATAGCTAAGTGATATATCCGCTCTCAGACAAGTCAAATTTATGTGGGGAGTTATATTAAGATGTTTCCATAAGGTTTGCATTCAGTACTTTCGAGTAAAATTGAAATCTATACTTTTAATGCCAAAGCTCTGTATACAATGAGAAATAAACTTTTTATCTTGAATAGCTAACTGATATAACAGGTCTTAACAACTCAGAATCATATAGGGAGTTATGTTAAGATGTTTCCATCAGGTTTGCTGTTAGTATCTTTGAATAAAATTGAAATGTATACTTCTTTCAATGCCAATGCACTGTATGCAGAGAGAAATCAACTTCTTTTATCTTGATTAGCTAAGTGATATAACAGCTCTCAGACAACTCAAAATTAAGTGGGGAGTTATATGAAGACGTTTCCATGAGGTTTGCATTCAGTGCTATTGAGTAAAATTGAAATATATTTCCTTTAATGCCAAAGCATTATATGCACTGAGAAATCAACTTCTTTATCTTGAATATCTGAGTGATATAACAGGTGTCAAACATCTCAGAATCATGTGGGGAGTTATGTTAAGATGTTTCCATTAGGTTTGCAGTGAGCAATTTTGAGTAAAATTGAAATGCATACTTCTTTCAATGCTAATGCACTGTATGCACTGAGAAATCAACTTTTTTATTTTGAATAGCTAAGTGAAAGAACAGGTGTCCAACGTCTCAGAATACTGTAGGGAGTGATGTTAAGATGTTTCCATCAGGTTTGCAGTCAGTACCTTTGAGTAATATTGAAACGTATACTTCTTTCAATGCCAATGTACTGCATGCAGTGAGAAATCAACTGTTTAATCTTAAATAGCTAACTGATATAACAGCTCTCAGACAACTCAAAATCAAGTGGGGATTTATATTAAGATGTTTCTATAAGGTTTGCATTCAGTACTGTAGAGTAAAATTGAAATATATACTTTTAATGCCAAGGCACTGTTGGCACTGAGAAATCAATATTTTTATCTTGAATAGCCGAATGATATAACAGGTCTCAAACATCTAAGAATCATGTGGGGAGTTTGTCAAGATGTTTCCTTTAGGTTTGCAGTCAGCAATTTTGAGTACAATTGAAATGTATACTTCTTTCAATGCTAATGCACTGTATGCACTGAGAAATCAACTTTTTTATCTTGAAGAGCTGAGTGATTAAACAGGTCTTAAACAACTCAGAATCATATTGGTAGTTACGTTAAGATGTTTCCATCAGGTTTGCTGTTAGTACCTTTGAGTAAAATTGAAATGTATACTTCTTTCAATGCCAATGCACTGCATGCAGTGAGAAGTCAACTTTTTTTTATCTTGAATAGCTAAGTGATATAACAGCTCTCAGACAATTCAGAATCATGTGGGGAGTTATATTAAGATGTTCCCATAAGGTTTGCATTCAGTACTATTGAGTAAAATTGATTTAAATATTTCCTTTAATGCCGATGCACTGTATGCACTGAGTAATGAACTTTTTTTATCTTGAATACCTGAGTGATATAACAGGTGTCAAACATCTCAGAATCATGAGGGGAGTAATGTTAAGATGTTTCCAATAGGTTTGCAGTCAGAAGATTTGAGTAAAATTGAAATGTATACTTCTTTCAATGCCAATGCACTGTAATCAGTGAGAAATCAACTCTTTTATCTTGAGTAGCTAAGTGATATAACAGCTCTCAGACAACTGAGAATCATGTGGGGAGTTATATTAAGATGACTCCATAAGGTTTGCCTTCCATACTTTAGAGTAAAATCCAAATATATACTTTTAATGCCAAAGCACTGTATGCACTGAGCAATAAACTTTTTTATCTTGAATAGCTGAGTGATATAACAGGTGTCAAACATCTCAGAATCATACGGGAAGTTATGTTAAGATGAAACAAATTGGTAAAGACTCTATCTTGACAGTATGACAAATACAATAAATGTTCGACTTAGATTAGTACTAATGCAATTTACCACCTCTCCATATATACCTAGCGACTGAATTTTCCCAACTAACCTCCCATGCGGGACCTTGTCAAAGTCCTTACTGAAGTCCATGTAGACAATATCCACTGCCTTCCCTTCATCCACTTTCCTGGTAACCTCCTTGAAAAACTCCAATAGACTGGTCAAACATGACCTACCACGCACAAAGCCATGTTGACTCTCCCTGATAAGTCCCTGTCTATCCAAATGCTTGTAGATTCTGTCTCTTAGTACTCCCTCCAATAACTTACCTACTACCGACGTTAAACTTACTGGCCTACAATTTCCCGGATTACTTTTCGATCCTTTTTTAAACAACGGAACAACATGAGCCATTCTCCAATCCTCTGGCACCTCACCTGTAGACAGCGACATTTTAAATATTTCTGCCAGGGCCCCTGCAATTTCAACTCTAGTCTCCTTCAAGGTCCGAGGGATTTATCCACTTTAATTTTTCTCAAGACAGCAAGGACCTCCTCCTTTTCGATCTGTACAGCTTCCATGATCTCACTACTTGTTTCCCTTAATTCCATAGACTTCTTGCCAGTTTCCTTAGTAAATACAGATGCAAAAAACCTCTTTAAGATCTCCCCCATTTCCTTTGGTTCCGCATATAGCTGACCACTCTGATCTTCAAGAGGACCAATTTTATCCCATACAATCCTTTTGCTCTTAATATACCTGTAAAAGCTCTTTGGATTATCCTTCACTTTGACTGCCAAGGCAACCTCATGTCTTCTTTTAGCCCTCCTGATTTCTTTCTTAAGTATTTTTCTTGCACTTCTTATACTCCTCAAGCACCTTACTTACTCCCTGCTTCCTATACATGTCATACAACTCCCTCTTCTTCTTTATCAGAGTTGCAATATCCCTTGAGAACCAAGGTTCCATATTCCTATTTACTTTGCCTTTAATCCTGACAGGAACATACAAATTCTGCACTCTCAAAATTTCTCCTTTGAAGGCTTCCCACCTACCGATCACATCTTTGCCAGAGAACAACCTGTCCCAATCCACGTTTTTGAGATCCTTTCTCATTTCTTCAAATTTGGCCTTCTTCCAGTTAAGAACCTCAACCCTAGGACCAGATCTATCCTTGTCCATGATCAAGTTGAAACTAATGGTGTTTTGATCACTGGAACCAAAGTACTCCCCTACACAGACTGCTGTCACTTGTCCTAACTCATTTCCTAACAGGAGATCCAATATTGCTTCCCCTCTAGTTGGTCCCTCTATATATTGATTTAGAAAACTTTCCTGAACACATTTTACAAACTCTAAACTATCTAGACCCCTAACAGTATGGGAGCCCCAATCAAAATAAGGAAAATTAAAATCCCCTACCACCACAACTTTATGTTTCCTGCAGTTGCCTGCTATCTCTCTGCAGATTTGCTCTTCCAATTCTCATTGACTATTGGGTGTTCTGTAATACAATCCCACTAACGTGGCCATACCTTTCCTGTTTCTCAGCTCCACCCATAAGGACTCAGTGGACAAGCCCTCTAATCTGTCCTGCCTGAGCACTGCTGTAATATTTTCCCTAACAAGCAATGCTACTCCCCCACCTTTCATCCCTCTGCCTCGATCACATCTGAAACATCGGAACCCTGGAATATTAAGCTGCCAGTCCTGCCCCTCCTGTAGCCAAGTTTCATTAATTGCTATAACGTCATAATTCCCCGTGTCAATCCACGCCCTCAACTCATCCGCCTTCCCCGCAATACTCCTAGCATTGACTGGGAAAAAGTGAGATACAACCAAAATCTAATCCATCACCTACCTGGCTTAAGTCAGGAGTGTAATAGAATACTCTCCATTTCGGCAGGTAAGTGCAGCTTCAGCAATATTCATGAAACTCTACACCAAACATGACATAGCAAGTCCATTGATAGCAAGCCCATCCACCACCATTCACTCATCTGCTATCTACTATAGCAGTGACAATTTTTACCATTGACAGAACACACTGAAGCAACTCACCAGAACTCCTTAGACAGTACCTTCCAAACCCACCACCTCTATAGGTAAAAGGTCAAGGGCAGTACAAGTATGAAACATCACCATCTGGAAAATCCACCCTAAACCAGCACCATCCCTTCACCATCACTGGATCAAAATCCTGGAACTATCTCCATAACAATACTACCCACACCTCACAGACTCCAGTAGTTCAAGTAGGCAGCTAACCGCAGCCTTTTCAAGGCCAACTAGGCATAAGCAATTTAATGCTAGCTCAGCCTGTGAAGCCCACATCCCTTGAACAAATGTGAAAAAAAGCTGTACAACTGTAGAGTTGAAAAATCTCACCTGATTCTCCTGGGGGAGGGAATCTGTCATCCTTACCATCTTTTGTCTGAAGTCTGATCCACCAATGTAGTTAACTTTTTGTTAAAATCTCTGATTGGGAGCAATTGGGGTGCAACATTAAATGTCAGAAGCAGTCATACCCACATCCACCATTCATAATGGTTAGTGCAACGCTATTACAGTGTGAGGCGTCGGAGTCCGGAGTTCAGAGTTCAGATCTGTCACTGTTTATGAGGAGTTTGTACGTTCTTCCCCTGTGTATGTGAGTTTCCTCTGAGTGCTCCAGTCTCCTCCCACAGTTCAAAGGTAGTACATTAATTGGTCATTGTAAATTGTCCTGCGGTTAAATAAGTGGGTTTGCTGGGCAGTGCCTGGGCTTATAGGGCCTGTTCTGTGCTGTATTGCTAAACAAATAAAAAAATAAATGAAATAAATAACATTCCAGGAATAAACTGTAAATATAAATCCACACTGTAGCTTTGATCATACAACCGAACAGTTGAGAAGGAGGGTAGTGTGCATTTTTACATTTAATGGAGCAGCTGGTATCTCTCAGTCTATCGTTTATATTCCAGCCTCAAGGGAGCTGAGACAGTTCATAGCATGAGGCTGGAAACCTGCCTTTGGATCAAAACAGTTTGTTGCCATCAACACATTATCCCTGTGTGTATCTGCACTTCAATGGGCTGGTACCTGAATACCAGCTGTTGATGAGTAAAGAAGACGATCTATTGAACTGTCATTTAAATGGCTGAAGTAGAAATGGAATTGAAAGAAATTGAATGAAAATGATGTCCAATAAATGTGGATCAGTCCTTTGTCTTACTGAGAGTTAAATTATGAATATAATGTAGAAACTCTATAACGTCATAGAGTCTAGCAATGGGCCCTTCGGTCCATGTCAACCAAGATTCCCATCTAAGCTAGACACATTTAGCCACTCTTAGCCTATGTCCCTCTAAACCTAGCTTATCCATGTACTTGTCCAAAGGTCTTTCAAATGTTGTTCATGTACTTGCCTCAACCACTTCCTCTGGGCTCGTATATTATGTGCCATGATCTTTCCATGACCATGATCGCTCTTGTCAATATTTTCTACAAAAGTGGTTTGGCATTGCCTTCTTCTGGGTGGTGCCTTTACAAGACGGATGACACCAGCCATTATCAATACTCTTCGGTGGTTGCATAACCAGAACTTGTGATATGCATCAATTGCTTGTATAAGTCATCCACCCATGGCTTCACGTGACCCTGATTGGGAGCTAGGCAGACGCTACACTTTGCCCAAAGGTGATCTGCAGGCTAGCAAAGGGAAGGAGTGCCTTACACTTCCTTTGGTAGAGATGTATCTCCACCCCAACACCCATCTGGGCAACTCATTCTATATTTATGAGCCAGTCCTCATTAGGGGATTAGAGGTGAAGGGGGTCAATAACTTTAAATTCCTTGGTGTTACCATATCAGAGGATCTGTCCTGGGATGTAAGTGCAGTAAACTTTCTTGGAAGTTTGCATAGATTCGGTACATCATCTAAAACTTTGACAAACTTCTATAGATGTACAATGGAGAGTACCCTGACTGGTTGTACCTTGGTCCAGTATGGAAATATGAATGCCCAGGAATGGAAAAGTCTACAGAAAGTGCTGAACAAAGCCCAATCCTTCTCAGACAAAACCCTTCCCACCATTGAGCATGTTTACAGGGAGCACTAACACAAGAAAGTAGCATCTATCATCCAGGACCCCACCATCCAGGCCATGCTTTCTTCTCGCTACCACCATTGGGTGGTACAGCAGATGCAAGAGCCTTAGGTTCCACAACACCAGGTTCAGGAACAGTTATTACCTTACAATCAGGTTATGGGGATAGGGCAGGAACTGGATACTGATAGTGGATGATCAGCCATGATCACAGTGAATGGCGGTGCTGGCTCGAAGGGCTGAATGATCTACTCCTGCACCTATTGTCTATTATCTATAATCATCAGGCTCCTGAACCAGAGTGGACAACTCCACTCAATTCAACACTGAACTGATTCCATAGCCTATGGACTCACTTCCAACAACTTTACAACTCATGTTCTCAATATTTATTATTTATTTACTTTCTTTATTATTTGCAGTTTTTGTCTTCTTTTCCACAATGGCTGTTTATCAATCTTTGTTACTTATAGTTTTACATAAATTTTATTGTATTTCTTTATTTTCCTGTAAATGCCTGCCAGAAAAGGAATTGTAAGGTAGGATACGGTGACATCTGCATACTTTCATATTAAATTTACTTTGAACTTTATATATACCACCCTCTATGTGAAGAAGTTACTCCTCAGGTCTCTTTTAAATCCTTCCTTTCTCACCTTAAATCTATGCTCACTGGTGTTTGATTCCTTTGCCCTGGCAAAAAGATTGTGCACATTCACCCTATCTATGCCCCTCAGCTTCCTTCACTCAAAGGAACAAAGTCATAGTCTACTCAAACTCCTCCTATAACTCCACAACTCAAATCCTGACAACATTCTCAAAAAACCTCTTTGCATTCCTTTCAGCTTAAAAGACATCTGTCCTACTAAAACTGTACATAATAGTCCAAGTACAGCCTTAATAATATACAACTATATTTGGCCATTCAGCTCTTCAAATCTGATCCACCATTTCATCATGGCTAATCAATTTTCCTCTCAAATCCATTCTCCTGAATTCTCCCCGTAACCTTTCAAGAACCCATCAACTTCCGCCTCAGATGCACCAAATGACCTGGCCTCCACAGCCACCTGTGGCAATGAATTCCACAGATTCACCACCTTCTGGCTAAAGAAATTCCTCCTCACCTCTGTTCTAAAGCGACATCCCTCTTTTCTGAGGCTGTGTCCTCTGGTCCTAGACTCCTCCATCATAGGAAAAATCCTCTCCACATCCACTCTATCTACGCCTTTCAACATTCCATAGGTTTCAATGAGGTCACCCCTCATTCTTCAAAACTCCAGTGAGTACAGGCTCAGAACCATTACTATCTTCTCATATGATAAACCTTTCATTCCCAGAATCATTCTCATGAACCTCAAGTGGATTCTGTTCAAAGTCAGCACATCCTTTCTTAAAAAGGGGCCCAAAACTCCTCACAGTACTCCAAGTGAGGCCTCAGGAGTGTCTTATAAAGCCTCAGCATTACATCCTTGAACATCTTGTACAACTAGAACAGAACATCCTGACTTCTATAATTGTTACCCTGACATGAAAGCAGCATGGTCAGACCTTTCCTGTCTCTGTCACATAACTTCCAACCTTTTGACCCTCTGAAATCACTGTGCTCCTCTAAGTCTTGAATGCAATAGATTTCTATCATCAGAGCCTTACAGCAGATACCAGAGCCCTGAACTTCTCTGCTCCTCTTTCTAAGACAGATCCCTACAGCCAGCCTTGCCTTGATGTTTGTCTGGAGTCAGACTTTGTTTGATAACACAGTTGAGCCACAGATTTTGGTGAAATCATCATTTGACTATTGACCTGCTGCCATGCTCAGTTGGTATTAGACCTGTTTTGATGAGAATGGGCCGGCCTTTGAGTTGCAAGGATTTGAGAACATGCTGCACTACAAGAGGTAATCTGTCAAATGTGCTGCTTTGTCAGATGGACAGTCGTGACCCTAGGACTTCCTATGGTGCTTTACAGTCAACAAAAATCTTTGGAGGTGAGGCATTGTGATTAGACAGCCAATACACATCCCACAGTTCTCCTTGGGCAACAGTATGATTACAGCCACATTGTCTGCATTTAGGTTTTGGTTGAGGTTACAAATGTTGGTTAAGACCTGGGGAGATTTCTCCAGCTGCAAGTTTTGATAGTCTTCCTCACTGTCCATTACACCCTGCAAACTTGCTGTCATTCACAAATTTGCAGGTTCAGCTTAAAACATTATCATTTAGATCATTGATACAGATAATAAACAACAACAGACCCAGCACTGATCACTGTGGTAGATCTGTATAGAACAAGACCAAAAACATATGTGTCAATATAGCTGTCTCAGTTTTACATATATCACAATAACTATCAACATTAGGGAATATTTTAGACAATCTCTCCTTCATCAAATGGTAATGATGTACAATTTTAAATTGAATCTGTGAATGACTAGCACAGATAGAAGAAGAGTTAACCAGCTTCAGAATCTGCATCCAATCTTCCATCATAAAAGTCAAATTAAGTTCCTTTTCCCAATCTTGTTTAATCTTAAATAAAGGGCGCTTATCCCATTGTAATAGTAAATTATAAATTCTTCCAATGGAACCCTTCATCGAAGGGTTCATACTCATAATAGTATCTAACAGGTCAGCATCCAATATGTAAGGAAAATTACTTAAATATTTTTGTAAGAAATGTCTAACTTGAAGGTACTGTAAAAAGTGTGAATATGAAATAGAATATTTATCAACTAATTGTTCAAAAGTCTATCTTCTTTAAATAAATCCAAAAAAGAATTAATACCTTTATTTTTCCAAAGTAAAAAAATTGGATCACTCAAGGAAGGCTTAAAAAGGTAATTTCGATAAATTAAACTACAAAGTTTAAATTTTTTAAGATTAAAATTTTGCAGAAATTGGAGCCAAGTTTGTAAAGAATGCATAGGGTATAAATTTAAATTAGCAACTTTAGCTAATTGTATAGTTAAAGCAGCTCCCAATAAAGAGGTTAAATAAAACTGTTTTACAGCTTTCAATTCCAAGTCTACCCAAGTTGGCCGATCGTTCTTATCAACCCAATATAACCGAAAGGACATGTATTGTACATTAACAGCCCAGTAATACATTCTTAAATTAGGAAAAGCGAGACCTCCATCCTTTTTCAACTTTTGTAAGTGACATTTACTCATTCTTGGTCTTTTATTATACCAAATAAAAGATAAAATAATAGAATCATAGAAACATAGAAACATAGAAAACCTACAGCACAATACAGGCCCTTCGGCCCACAAAGCTGTGCCAAACATGTCACTACCTTAGAACTACCTAGGCTTTACCCATAGCCCTCTATTTTTCTAAGCTCCATGTAGCCATCCTGGAGTCTCTTAAAAGATCCTAGTCATTTCTGCCTCCACCACTGCCGCCTGCAGCCCATTCCACTCTCTGCATAAAAGAAACTTACCCCTGACATCTTCCCTGTACCTTCTTCCAAGCATCTTAAAACTATACCCTCTTTTGCTAGCCATTTCAGCCCTGGGAAAAGGTCTCTGACTATTCACATAATCAATGCCTCTCATTATCTTGCACACCTCTATCATGTCACCTCTCATCCTCCGTCGCTCCAAGGAGAAACGGTTGACCTCACTCAACCTATTCTCATAAGGCATGTTCCCCAATCCAGGCAACATCCTTGTAAATCTCTTCTGCACTCTTACTATGGTTTAAAAAAAAAGAGGAATAAGGTGCTATAGGAGTCATTTGGTAAATTAGAAACCCAGACTTAAGGGCAGTCATTTTAGGATTATTCCCCATGGGAATAGACCAAATGGATGAGTAGCTTAAGAATTGACATGAGGAAGGGATTTAAATTCCTGAAACATTAGCACTAGTACTGGATAAGGTGGTACTTAGTCAAGTGGAATAGGATACATCCCGGCAGGACCAGGGTGATGTACTTGAGATATCTGTTATTTCTGGGAAGGATTTCAGCCAGACTGGAAAATATAGAATTCAACTTAAAAATATCAACAAATTTTCATAATCAGTTAACCACTTCAAGTTGTTTCCTAGCATTTAACAATACCCAAGTCTCATATAAGCAGACCTTGGTCACTTGCTTTTCAGTTCCATTTTACCACTTTCAATAACATGAATACCACCACATTTCAGAATACCTGTATGTGGCCAGGCAAATGTTTTCACGCTGTCTCAATGCCCACAATGAATTCTGGAGAGTAATTAAACTTGAAAAATTTAATGTGGTGATCAGAGGTCCTTAATGTTGCACGATGTAACAGTGAAGCTTTGAATAACGATGTGAATCCCACAGAAGAGCCCAAAATTCTCCTCCAGGTTTGTTCGCTGTCACAATCATCTTTGGGTGAGCTGGTGATTTTTATCTGAGTTAATTCATCGATCACAGGGTTAAGACTATTCTATGACAGCCACTGTCCATAGAGGGTCTGTGATTTAGGAGCAACTCTTTTATATTGGCTTACCAGATTCTTTAACTTAAGCAATTAAGTTAGTCATCCGGCGTTGGTTCAAACCTAATGAATATTGAAAGCCCTAGATAGAGTGGACATGGAGAGTATGTTTCCTATAGCTGGGGAGTCTTGGACCAGAAAGTTCAGCCTAGAGTACAAAGACATGGTTTTAGAACAGATGAGAAATTTCTTTAGCCAGAGCATAATAAGTCCGTAGTATTCATTGCCACTGTAAGCTTTGGAGGACAAGTCATTGGATATATTTAAAGCTGAGGTTGAGAGATTCTTTTTTTTTGTAATATATTTTTATTGAATTTCATCATCAAACAAACGTTTCCATAAGATGTATTTCAGATACTGTACATATATATCATATAATCATATTTGTTATAAATCTCCACAAAATATTTATCTGAGGTATACACTTACAGAAAGGAGAGGAAAGAAAGTACAATTGAAAGAAGAAAACTATGTACAGAGTAGGGAGTGATCTTTTTTTTTACAACATATTAGATTAGATTAGATTATGAGGACACTCAGTCCTAGTTTATTGTCATTTACAAATTCATGCATTAAAAAAATGGTACAACGTTCCTCCAGAATGATATCACAAGAAAACACAGGACAAACCAACACTAAAACTTACAAAACCACATAATTATAACATATAGTCACAACAGTGCAAAGCAATACAGGTGTCCCCTGCTTTTCGAACGTTCGCTTCACAAAACCTCACTGTTACGAAAGATCTATATTAGTACCGTGTTTTCACTTTCAGAAGGTGTTTTCACTGTTACAAAAAAAAATCAGTGCGCGATAAAAGGCAGCGCACGCCCCGAGCAGCCGCTCTCCCCCGGATTCGGAACTGCATTCTTGCCGGCATTGCTTAAACACGAGCCTGTGAGCAGCCATTTGCAAGATGAGTTCTATGGTATCGGAAAAGCCTAAAAGAGCTCATAAGGGTGTTACACTTAGTGTAAAACTAGACATAATTCAATGTTTCGATCGTGGTGAATGAAGTAAGGAAAACGTGAGTTTGGCTTGTGGAAGCTGACAAACATGATGTTGAAGAGGCTTTGGCATCCCATGACCAAGATCTGACAGATGAAGAGCTGATGCAATTGGAAGAAAAAAGGATAACAATCAAAACTGAATGAGTAATGATAAAGTGCGACTTTATTTTTGAAAGGGTATGTCGGTTTAGGAGATATTTGCAGGATGGTTTGAGTCCTTACAAAGAACTCTGTGATAGAAAAATGCGCGAGGCTCAGCAGTCAAGCAAGCCTTCCACATCAGCCACAGCAGATGACGAACCTCGACCTTCGAATTCCAGGCGGGCAGAGATTGAAGAAGATGAGCCGCCTGCTCTAATGGAAACAGACTATGAGATGACACCCCAGTGTCCCACCACCCCTAGCCCCAGGCCACGGACAGATACCGATTCGCGGAGAATGCAACCGTGGTTGGGAGGCACACAGCACACCCCCAAGAAAAAAGCCGAAACAAACATGCCAATCAACTAGGCGCTACCGACACGCAACCATCGGCCCAGACCAGAGACGACACAATCGGCAATCAGCACTGATCTGGGCCGACAACCACGTGCCAGGCAGCATCCCACTAACCAGTATGCCCATTTCGGCTTCCCTCCCAAAGATGCGCTGTGCGCCTCCCGGCCACCGCCACATTCCTGCATGCTTCGCGGCGACGTATCCCTCAGCAACCTGGAGGGTGGGGGCCACTGCACCATCCCAACCTGCGACAACTCAACCTGATCAAAAAACTTATTAGTCAAAAAAACAGGGATATTGGGAAATAAATATAAAAATGTCGGTAAAATCATCATTTTGACTATATGGATGTGACCAACAAGTGAAAATGTAAGTGGACTCCATCTACTAAACAAATAGTTCATAAAATCTACCAAGGGAACAAAAATAGGGTCGGCACAACATTGTGGGCCAAAGGGCCTGTAATACGCTGTAATTCTATGTTCTGTATTCTAAAGATCCTTATATTTTTTAGTGATTGTAACACCTAAATATCTAAAAGAATCCATGAGTTTGAAAGGAGTATTATCGTATATAGAAACAGATTCATTTAAAGGAAACAGTTCACTTTTACTAAGATTTATTTTATATCCTGAAAAATCTCTAAATTCATTAAATAATTTTAGCAAGGCAGGAATAGATTACTCAAGATTGGATATAAACCAATAAATCGTCAGGGTAATGAGAAATCTTATGAATGGTCTCATTTACAAAAATCCCATAAATATCTTTAGCTTCAAGAAGAGCTAGGGGTCCTAATATTAAATTAAATAACAAAGTACTTAATGGACAATCTTGTCTTGTCCCCATGAAAGCTGAAAAAAGGAAACCTACAGTTATTAGTAATAACGGTAACAATAGGAGTTTTATATATCATTCTAATCCAATTATTAAAATTAACACCAAGGCCAAATTTCTCTAAAACATTAAATAAATATTTCCATTCGACTCGATCAAATGCTTTTTCAGCATCCAAAGGGACGATGAATTGTGTAGTTTTAAAGGAGGACGAATATATAGTGTTAAATAATCTCGGAACATTTGAAAAAGAATAACGACCCTTTATAAAGCATGTTTGATCTTTAAAGATAATTTTACCCAAAATATTCTCCAACCGATTGGCCATTATCTTTGACAGAACCTTAGCATCAACATTCAATAATGAAATAACGAAATAATGAGGCACAATCAGTACGAGCTTTATCCTTTTTAAGAATTAAAGAAATAGAAGCCTCTTAGAAAGTAGAGGGTAAATCACCTTTCACAAAAGAATCCTTAAACATTTCCGATATACACGGAGAAAGCAATTTTCCAATTTATTTATAAAATTCCACAGGATAGCCATCAAGTCCAGGGGCCTTACCAGATTGCATTGAAAAAATAGCTTTATGAATTTCGGATTCAGAATTTCAGCATCAAGAGTTTTCTGATCCTCAACAGAAATTTTAGGAAAAGCAATCTTTCCATCAGACCATAAGACCATAAGACAAAGGAGCAGAATTCAGCCGTTCGGCCCATCAAGTCTACTCCGCCATTTTATCATGAGCTGATCCATTCTCCCAAACCAGTGTCTCTCTGCACTGGTTTGGGAGAATGGATCAGCTCATGATAAAATGGTGTAAAGTGAGGGTAGAAGCAAAAAGTAGTAAGGAGAAAAGTAAAAGTGGCAGGCCGACAAATCCAGGGCAAGCATCAAAAAGGGCCACTTTTCAACATAATTGTATAAGGGCTAAGAGAGTTGGAAAAGAGCGCCTGAAGGTTTTGTGTGTCAATGCAAGGAGCATTCGTAACAAGGTGGATGAATTGAATGTGCAGATTGTTATTAGTGATTATGATATAGTTGGGATCACAGAAACATGGCTCCAGGGTGACCAAGGATGGGAGTTCAACGTTCAGGGATATTCAATATTCAGGAGGGATAGACATGAAAGAAAAGGAGGTGGGGTGGCGTTGCTGGTTAAAGAGGAGATTAACGCAATAGAAAGGAAGGACATAAGCCGGGAAGATGTGGAATCAATATGGGTAGAGCTGCATAACACTAAGGGGCAGAAAACGCTGGTGGGAGTTGTGTACAGGCCACCTAACAGTGAGTAGTGAGGTCGGGGATGGTATTAAACAGGAAATTAGAAATGTGTGTAATAAAGGAACAGCAGTTATAATGGGTGACTTCAATCTACATGTAGATTGGGTGAACCAAATTGGTAAAGGTGCTGAGGAAGAGGATTTCTTGGAATGTATGTGGGATGGTTTTTTGAACCAACATGTCAAGGAACCAACTAGAGAGCAGGCTATTCTAGACTGGGTTTTAAGCAATGAGGAAGGGTTAATTAGCAATCTTGTCATGAGAGGCCCCTTGGGTAAGAGTGACCATAATATGGTGGAATTCTTTATTAAGATGGAGAGTGACATAGTTAATTCAGAAACAAAGGTTCTGAACTTAAAGAGGGGTAACTTTGAAGGTATGAGACGTGAATTGGCTAAGATAGACTGGCAAATGACACTTAAAGGATTGACGGTGGATATGCAATGGCAAGCATTTAAAGATTGCATGGATGAACTACAACAATTGTTCATCCCAGTTTGGCAAAAGAGTAAATCAAGGAAGGTAGTGCACCCGTAGATGACAAGAGAAATTAGGGATAGTATCAATTCCAAAGAAGAAGCATACAAATTAGCCGGAAAAAGTGGCTCAACTGAGGACTGGGAGAAATTCAGAGTTCAGCAGAGGAGGACAAAGGGCTTAATTAGGAAGGGGAAAAAAGATTATGAGAGAAAACTGGCAGGGAACATAAAAACTGACTGTAAAAGCTTTTATAGATAGGTAAAAAGGAAAAGACTGGTAAAGACAAATGTAGGTCCCCTACAGACAGAAACAGGTGAATTGATTATGGGGAGCAAGGACATGGCAGACCAATTGAATAATTACTTTGGTTCTGTCTTCACTAAGGGGGACATAAATAATCTTCCAGAAATAGTAGGGGACAGAGGGTCCAGTGAGATGGAGGAACTGAGTGAAATACATGTTGGTAGGGAAGTGGTGTTAGGTAAATTGAACGGATTAAAGGCAGATAAATCCCAGGGCCAGATGGTCTGCATCCCAGAGTGCTTAAGGAAGTAGCCCAAGAAATAATGGATGCATTAGTGATAATTTTTCAAAACTCGTTAGATTCTGGACTAGTTCCTGAGGATTGGAGGGTGGCTAATGTAACCCCACTTTTTAAAAAAGAAGGGAGAGAGAAACCGGGGAATTATAGACCGGTTAGCCTAACGTTGGTGGTGGGGAAGCTGCTGGAGTCAGTTATCAAAGATGTGATAACAGCACATTTGGAAAGCGGTGAATCATCGGACAAAGTCAGCATGGATTTGTGAAAGGAAAATCATGTCTGATGAATCTCATAGAATTTTTTGAGGATGTAACTAGTCGAGTTGATAGGGGAGAACCAGTGGATGTGGTATATTTGGATTTTCAAAAGGCTTTTGACAAGGTCCCACACAGGAGATTAGTGTGCAAACGTAAAGCACACGGTATTGGGGATAAGGTATCGATGTGGATAGAGAATTGGTTAGCAGACAGGAAGCAAAGAGTGGGAATAAACGGGACCTTTTCAGAATGGCAGGCAGTGACTAGTGGGGTACCGCAAGGCTCAGTGCTGGGACCCCAGTTGTTTACAATATATATTAATGACCTGGATGAGGGAATTAAATGCAGCTTCTCCAAGTTTGCGGATGACACGAAGCTGGGCAGCAGTATTAGCTGTGAGGAGGATGCTAAGAGGATGCAGGGTGACTTGGATAGGTTGGGTGAGTGGGCAAATTCATGCCAGATGCAATTTAATGTGGATAAATGTGAAGTTATCCACTTTGGTGGCAAGAATAGGAAAATAGTTTATTATCTGAATGGTGGCCAATTAGGAAAGGGGGAGGTGCAACGAGACCTGGGTGTCATTATACACCAGTCATTGAAAATGGGCATGCAGGTACAGCTGGCGGTGAAAAAGGCGAAGGGTATGCTGGCATTTATAGCAAGAGGATTCGAGTACAGGAGCAGGGAGGTACTACTGCAGTTGTACAAGGCCTTGGTGAGACCACACCTGGAGTATTGTGTGCAGTTTTGGTCCCCTAATCTGAGGAAAGACATCCTTGCCATTGAGGGAGTACAAAGAAGGTTCACCAGATTGTTTCCTGGGATGGCAGGACTTTCATATGAAGAAAGACTGGATGAACTAGGCTTGTACTCGTTGGAATTTAGAAGATTGAGGGGGGATCTGATTGAAACGTATAAAATCCTAAAGGGATTGGACAGGCTAGATACAGGAAGATTGTTCCCAATGTTGGGGAAGTCCAGAACGAGGGGTCACAGTTTGAGGATAAAGGGGAAGCCTTTTAGGACTGAGATTAGGAAAAACTTCTTCACACAGAGAGTGGTGAATCTGTGGAATTCTCTGCCACAGGAAACAGTTGAGGTCAGTTCATTGGCTATATTTAAGAGAGAGTTAGATATGGCCCTTGTGGCTACGGGGATCAGGGGGTATGGAGGGAAGGCTGGTGCAGGGTTCTGAGTTGGATGATCAGCCATGATCATAATAAATGGTGGTGCAGGCTCAAAGGGCCGAATGGCCTACTCCTGCACCTATTTTCTATGTTTTCTATGTTTTCTCCCATTTAGTCCCACTCCCCCAACTTCTCACCATAACCTTTGATGCCCCAGCTACTCAGATACCTATCAATCTCTGCCTTAAATATGCCCAATGACTTGGCCTCCACTGCCGTCTGTGGCAACAAATTCCATAGATTCACCACCCTCTGACTAAAAAAATTTCTTCGCATTTCTGTTCTGAGTGGGCGCCCTTCAATCCTTAAGTCATGCCCTCTTGTACTAGACTCCCCTATCATGGGAAACAACTTTGCCACATCCAGTCTGTCCATGCCTTTCAACATTCAAAATGTTTCTATGAGGTCTCCCCTCATTCTTCTAAACTACAAGGAATACAGTCCAAGAGCGGACAAACGTTCCTCATATGTTAACCCTCTCATTCCTGGAATCATGCTAGTGAATCTTCTCTGTACCCTCTCCAATGTCAGCACATCCTTTCTTAAATAAGGAGGCCAAAACTGCCCACAGTACTCCAAGTGAGGTCTCACCAGCGCCTTATAGAGCCTCAACATCACACCCCTGCTCCTATACTCTATTCCTCGAGAAATGAATGCCGACATTGCATCGCCTTCTTCACTACCGACTCAACCTGGAGGTTAACCTTAAGGGATTCCTGTACGAGGACTCCCAAGTCCCGTTGCATCTCCGAACTTTGAATTCTTTCTCCATTTAAATAATAGCCTGCCCGTTTATTATTTCTGCCAAAGTGCATAACCATACACTTTCCAACATTGTACTTCATTTGCCATTTGTAAGAAAGCATTCATTTTAGAAGATTCTACTGGACATTGAGATTTATAAAGTTCAGTATAAAAATCTTGAAAAATGTTATTAATTTCTTCATATTCCCGAGCCAGGGTACCATCTTTCCTAAGGATTTTCAAAATTTGCCTTTTGGCTCTAGCTGTTTTTAATTGAGATGTTATTATTTTTATCTCCAAACATAAAAAATTTGCTCTTTAACTTAAGCAAATAGCCTTCAATAGGATGAGTTAATAATAGATTATATTGTGATTGAAGTTCCACCCTTTGTTTGAGTAAATCAATATTAAGGGAAATTGGATAAATATTATCTAAGTCTTTAATTTGTTTTGAAATCTTATCTAATTCTACTTTAGTCTGTTTTTTAAGCTTAGCTGAATAAGAAATGATCTGACCACGTAAAAATGCTTTAAATGTATCCCATATGATTAATTTAGACGTACCCCCTATATAATTAAAAAGAAAAAAATTATTTTATCTGAGTTTCAATGAAGCTGACAAAGTCAGAGTTTTGCAATAATGTCTGAGACATGCGCCATGGTGGACAGTTAAGAATGACATCATCAAATTCAAAAGACAAACTCAGAGGCGCATGATCAGATATAGCAATAGCATCATATTCACAATTTTTAACACTACGCAAGAAGCGAGGATTGATTATAATATAATCGATCCTCAAATATTTTTTATAGACATGTGAAAAGAAAGAATATTCTCTGTTATCAGGTGTAGAGACTTCCATAATTCATCAATCCAAAATCAGTCCAAAAAGAGTTAATAAGTGACGTGGAGCAATTTGGAAGTCACTGATTGGTTGAGTTCTTGTCAATCAAAGGATTTAAACAACAGTTAACATCCCCACCCATTATCATCATATATTCATTTAAATCAGGCAGTAAAGCAAATACCTTTTTTTTAAATACTTTATTTTCAAAATTTTCAACAAAAAAAAATGAGATCAACAAAAACATACCAGCTCAGACATGTATAAAAAAGAAATAAGCAAAAAGAGACATAACATTAGAGGGATGCCGATTGTACAAAGTTCTCAAAAATACTAAACATTAAATCTCAAATGAGGACCGTGAGAAATCAGCTGGGAGGAAATTGCTCATCCGTCCCTGGCCTCATCCAGGTAGGCAAGAAATGGATCCCAGATAGCCTGAGCAGAGGGATCTGGGGTACATGTCCACAGATCCCTGAAAGTTGCCTCACAGGTAGATAGGGTAGTAAAGAAAGCTTATGGGGTGTTAGCTTTCATAAGTCGAGGGATAGAGTTTAAGAGTCACGAGGTAATGATGCAGCTCTGTAAAACTCTGGTTAGGCCACACTTGGAGTACTGTGTCCAGTTCTGGCCGCCTCACTATAGGAAGGATGTGGAAGCATTGGAAAGGGTACAGAGGTGATTTACCAGGATGCTGCCTGGTTTAGAGAGTAGGTATTATGATCAGATATTAAGGGAGCTAGGGCTTTACTCTTCGGGGAGGAGGAGGATGAGAGGAGACATGATAGAGGTATACAAGATAGAGTGGATAGCCAGCGTCTCTTCCCCAGGGCACCGCTGCTCAATACACGAGGACATGGCTTTAAGGTGGGAAGTTTAAGGGGGATATTAGAGGAAAGTTTTTTACTCAGAGTGGTTGGTGCATAGAATATACTGCCTGAGAGTGGTGGAGGCAGATACGCTAGTGAAATTTAAGAGACTAGACAGGTATATGGAGGAATTTACGGTGGGGTGTTATATGGGAGGCAGGGTTTAAGGGTCAGCACAACATTGTGGGCCAAAGGGCCTGTACTGTGCTGTACTATTCTATGTTCTATTGTCAAAAGAAAGAAGTCAGTCTTTCATTACTGATTTTCTTCTAACTCTGAATGGGGAATTTGTAAGCCTTCTGGCAATTAACCCTTGGTTGACTTGAACATAGGCTCTTTAACATTGAGATTTTAGGTCTTTAAATTGCATTTATTGTCATGTGCACAAGAAAGGTGAGCTACAGATACAATGAAAATCTTGCTTCAGCAATGCCATAAGTATGAAGGTTTAGATAACACATATAATTCAAACTATACATAAAATCATCACCATCATTATGTGGCATGTTGTAAAACACAGGCAATCATGGTCTCATGACCATGATTGTTTTTGGCAAATTTTTCTACGGAAGTTTGCCATTGCCTTCTTCTGGGCACTGTCCTTACAAGATGGGTGACCCCAGCCATTATCAATACTCTTCAGAAATTGTCTGCCTGGAGTCATTGGTTGCAGAACCAGAAATTGTGATATGTACCAACAAAGTTTTTCAGGATCATGGTGCTATGTGAAACAATACAAAAACTACACTGAATTATGTAAAAATAATGCAAAAAGTACACTACAGACCTACCGAGGACTGCATAAAGTGCACAAAACATTGCAGGCATTACAAAAAATAAATAGGCACAGTAGAGGGCAGTAGGTTGGTGTCAGTCCAGGCTCTGGGTATTGAGGAGTCTAATGGCTTAAGGGAAGAAACTGTTACTTAGTTTGGTCGTGAGAGCCCGAATGCTTCGGTGCCTTTTGCCAGATGGCAGGAGGGAGAAGAGTTTGAATGAGGGATGCGTGGGGTCCTTCACAATGCTGTTTACTTTATGGATGCAGTGTGTGGTGTAAATATCTGTAATGGCAGGAAGAGAGACCCTGATGATCTTCTCAGCTGACCTCACTATCCATGCAGGGTCTTGCGATCCAAGATGGTGCAATTTCCAAACCAGGCAGTGATGCAGCTGCTCAGGATGCTCTCAATACAACCTCTGTAGAATGTGGTGAGGATGGGGGGTGGGAGATGGACTTTTCTCAGCCTTCGCAGAAAGTAGAGACACTGCTGGGCTTTCTTTGATATGGAGCTGGTGTTGAGGGACCAGGTGAGATTCTCAGCCAGGTGAACACCAAGAAATTAATGATCGCTACGGAGGAGTCGTCGATGTTCAGCAGAGAGTGGTCTCTCCATGTCCTCCTGAAGTCAACAACCATCTCTTTTGCTTTGTTCACATTCAGAGACAGATTGTTGGCTCTGCACCAGTCCATTAGCCACTGCACCTCCTCTCTGTATGCTGACTCATTGTTCTTGCTGATGAGACCCACCACGGTCGTGTCATCGGCGAACTACCATCCACTACCTGCTCCCATGGCTTCACATGAGCCTGATTGGTGGTGGGGGGTGGGTGTGCTAATTAAGTGCTCAAGGGTGTCCTGCAGGCTAGCGAAGGGAAGAAGTGCCTTACACCTCCTTTGGTAGAGATGTATCTCCACCCCGCCACCCAACATGTAGCATAGAGTTAAAAAGGACTGTTCAAAAGCAAGATCTCAGTGCAATAAATGCAAAGAAACAATAGAAGACAATCCATGGAATTGCAAGAGATAGTCTGCAGTGTTCCATTGATGAGGTGGAGCTGAAGTCCCAAGTGCGCCAAAGACAACAAACTGAACAAATACAAAAAGAAAGAAATAACAATCAATCAATAAATAAGCAATAAAATCATGAACTTGAGATGAAGAATCCTTGAAAATGAGACCATTGGTTGTGGGAACATTTCAATGATGGGGCAAGTGAAGTTGACTAATATTAGAAACATAGAAAACCTACAGGCCCTTCAGCCACAAAGCTGTGCCGAACATGTCCTTACCTTATGTTATCCCCTTTGGTTCAAGAGCCTAATCACTGAGGGGCAATAACTGTTCCTGAACCCAGTGATGAGTCCTGAAGCTCCTGTGCCTTCCTGATGGCCTGGGTGGTGGGGTCCCTGATGGCGAATGCTGCTTTTCTCAGCAGTGTTTCATGTGTTGAATGGTGAGGAGGGCTTTGCCCGTGAGGTCTGGACTTCATCCATTACTTTTTGTAGGATTTCTGTTCAAGGGCATTGGTGTTTCCATACCAGGCTGTTATGAAACTAGTCTATATATTCTTCATTACACATCCATAGAAATTTGTCAAAGTTTTAGATGTCATGCCAAATCTCCACAAATTCCTAAGGAAGTAGAGGCGCTGCTGTGCTTTCTTCATAATTGCGCTAATGAGCTGTGCTCATGTCAGATTTTCCAAAATAATAAGACAGAGGAATTTAAAGTTGCTGACCCTTCCACCTCTAATCATCTGATATAGGCTGGCTCGTGGACCTCTGATGTCATTCTCCTGATGTCAAGGTCCTTGGTCTCGCTGATATTGTTGTGGCACCACTCAGCCAGATTTTCAGTCTCCCTCCTATTTGCAGATTCGTCAACATCTTTGATTTGGCCTATGACATCAGCAAATTTGAATATGGCATTGGAGCTGCGCTTAGCCACACAGTCATAAGTATAAAGTGAATATATTAAGGGACTAATCACATGGCATAGTCGTGCAACTGTGCTGATGGAGATAGTAGAGGAGATGTTGTTACCAATCCGAATTGACTGAGGTGTGCAAGTGAGGAAATCGAGGGTCCAATTGCACAAGGAGGTATTGATGCCAATGTCTAGGAGCTTATTGATTAGTTTTGAGGAGATGATGGTATTGAATGCTGAGCTATAGTCAATAAAGAGCACCTTGATGTATTTATCTTTGCTGTCCAGATGTTCCAGGGTTGAATGAAGAGCCAATAAGATAGCTCTGCTGTGAACCTGTTAGGGTAATTGGAGTCGATCTAAGCCACTTCTCAGCTCTTGAAGCTGATAAGTTTCATCACCAGCCTCTCAAACCACTTCATCACTGTGGATGTAAGTGCAACTGGACGACAGTCACTGAGGCAGGTCACCACGCTGTTTTTAGGGTATATTTGAAGCCTGCCTGAAGCAGGTGGGTACATCAGACTGCCAAAATGAGAGGTTAAAGGTCTGAGTGAACATTCCAGCCAGTTGATCAACACAGGTCCTTAGTACCCTGTCTGGGCTAGATGTTCACCATCCTGAAGTTTATCCACACGTCAGCCTCAGAGGCTGAAATCATAGGATCATCAGGGGTTGTAGAGTTCCTGATAGTTCTTTCATGCTTTGATGATCAAAGCAAGCATAGGAGGCATTGAGCTCATCTGGAAGCGAAGCCCAATTGTTGCCTATGACTTCTGATTGGGAAAGACTGAAAGATTTTGTGGGGACACACTCCTTTACAACTTGTAACGGTATGTACCCGACCGCACCAATGTCCGGGATTCTCCTGAGTATGGATAGCTAGTGTGGTCTCTTTAAAGTTTCTGGCCCCCTTCGTTAATTGGTGCCAAGATTTAGATATTTAAAGTATACCTGAATTCAGTTTCAGTGCTTGAAGAGGAGCCGTTGATTGAGTGGGTGGGGACTTTGGCGTGGAGGAGCCTAGTAGTTTGGAAAGGGTTAGTTTGTAGCCCATGACTGCAAAAGGGAGAGGTGGGGGGGATGGGACTGAGATTGAAGGAGGAGGGTGGGAGACTATGGAATACTCCAGAAGTAAGGGTAGCCAAAAAAGGGGTGCATCAAGTGAAAGACCTGAAGTAATGGGGGACAACAAATTGAGGAAAATGGGTGAATTGGAGAAATTTATAGTTCTGTATAAAATTAAAGGCCAGAAGGAAGGAGAAGGAGGATTTAGAGCCCTTAATCCTTTGAAAGTGGCAGCAGCATTAGAGAACCAAGTAGGTAAAGGATTCCAGGCCAAGTTTTTGTCTAATGGATTGCTGAAAATTTGTTGCAAAGATATTGACCAATATAACAGTGATAAAATGGTGGGAAAATTGGTTGTGAAAGTGGAGTGTATTACTCCGAAAGGAAGGGATTTAAGGGGGTAGTGTATGGTATTTGGTCTAGCATGACTGAAAAGGAAATTTTGGACAATATTAAAGGTGGTCAAGTGATTGAAGCCAAACGATTAAAATCGAGAGAAGGTGGTAATTGGGATTCTTCTGTTCTTCTGGTTTTTGCTGGTGATGTTCTTCCAACTAGAGTCTATCTTGGGTGCATGTCTTATCAAGCTAGAGAATACCTTATGTTACGTACCCCGTAACTGGGTTGCCAAACCAGCAGAAATGGATCACTCAGTTGGAGTCTGGAGTACTAGAACTAAGAAAGTTTTATTAAAGAAACAAGCAACACAGTAATCGAAAGGATAATAAATGCAACAGTTCAGTGATGATAAACACACATGTGCACAGAATTAAGATAACAGCATCAATCAAGCTCTATCGTTGTCTAGGGGTAAATGACCAATTTCAAAATGACTCAAAGTTCAGTCCAGTTTAGTAGTTCAGTTCGCAGTAATCGTTGCCATGGCGGTGGACAACGTGGGGGAAGAGAGAGATAGAATAGGAACAACTCATCATTCAGAACGGCTTCACTCACAGACCAGCAGGATGGCTCACAGACCAGCGAGATGGCTCACAAACAGCTTTTTGGGCGGGTCCTTGGTGATGTCACCTGAGGTCACCGACTGTGACCCCTCCTCCAGATGCGGTCGATCCTCTGCAGTGAACCCGGCACCCAGGCAAGGGCGGACACACACCGGGTTCCCGCTGATCGTACCTTTCCACCCTTGTCGTTGTCTGGGACTTCTCACCCACTCGTGAGAAGCGCACCGCTTCCAGGGTCTCGTTACCTCGGGTGGCGTGTGTGTCTGTCTTAGCGAACCTGTCCCTTTTTATCCCCCTGCTGGGGTATCGCCTGTCCATCACTTCAAACAGTTCAGGGCTCAAAGGGGGGAGCCGCTCCAGACAGTTCTTCCTCCCACATCCCTTCATTACACATCTCCAGACGCTGCTCCATTGTTCCTTATCTCTCCTTCCCCTGAGGGCAGGTGGCAGACCAACTGCTGATGCCACTGATGCTAGCCCAGGCCAGCAAACATCTTAATTTTATGTGTATTCTCGTAACAATTAGACCTCCCTTACGCTGTTATAATTGCCAGAGATTTGGATACGTTGCTGGTTCATGTCGAGGTAAAAGAAGATGTATGAAATGTGGAGAGGATCATGATATTAAAGCATGTAAGGCAGCGGTGCCTAAATGCAGTAACTGTGGAGGGACCATATAGCGGCGTTCAGAGGATGTGAGTATTTTAGTAAGGCAAAGCAGATTCAGGATGTTTGTATCCAACAAAAAATATCATATGCTGAGGCAGTAAAGAAATTTGATAGAGAGCAAAGGATAAGTAAAGAAAAGATTGGAATGATGGGGAGTCAGTTCATTCCGAGTTCTCCAACTATGGTTCCTTCAGGCATGTTGTTGATGACTAAACAGCCATTTTTGGCGTTTGTTGTTGATGTACTGGTCAGGGCTAAAACTACAACCAGGAGGTTGGATATGATAAAAGTAGTTGTTGGAGCTGCAGAGAGATTCCTTGATATAAAACAGATTTCGCCAGAAAAATTACAAACGTACATGAGTATATGACAAACAATCACTGAATACTTCCCAGTTGTTAGGATCAGAGAGTACGGAGGAGCTTTCTGTGGATGAAGAAGCCAATAATTAGTGATTGGATGTTTTTAATATTACAATGGAATGCAAAAACTTTATCTGCAAATGGTCAAGAATTAAAAACATTTGTTGGAACTTTTAAAGACAAGCCTGATTTGATCTGTATACAGTAGACATGGTTAAAGCCTCATTTAGATTTTGTGATCCCTGGATATGATAGTTTGAGAGCTGGCAGAACAGGTAAATCTGGTGGAGGGTGTGCAACTTTCATAAAAACAGGTCTCCAGTTTAGAAGACTTGATTTTAAATCTAACCTTGAAATTGTGGCTGTGGAGGTTTGGAGCTCTCGTGGTCAAATAAGTTTGATTAACTTTTATAATCCAGGTAATGTAATGTTATCAGATTTGGATGAAATTATTTATAAGGTAAGATCCCCAGTAATCTGGGTTGGACATTTCAATGCCCATAATCCTATTTGGGGTAGTGGAAGTAAAGGTAGTAATGGAGCGGTAGTAGAGGAGTTTCTAGATAAATACAACATGGTACTGCTAAATGACGGAAGACCCACAAGATTTAATATTGTAAAGAATACTTGTAGTCACTTAGACTTATCTATCACTTCCTCAAACTTAGCTAGGGTTGGTGAATGGGATGTTATGGACAGATACACAGCAGGAAGTTATCACTATCCTATATTATGAAGATTTGGTAGAAATTTGATAGTAGAAATTGAGGAGAGGTCTGCTAGGTATAATTTTTCTTTGGCCCATTGGGATGAGTACCAGGAGAAAGCTGTGGATATAATAGAAGAGATTAATAGCGAGGGCTCCATAGACAATTGGAATGAATCCCTCTGTTCTATAATTCATAAAGTTGCTCAGTTGACTATTCCGCTATGGAAGGTTCCTAAGGCTCGAGCACTAATTCCGTGGTGGAATAAAAATTGTGATATAGCAGTAAGAAACAGAAATAGAGCTTACAGGAAATTAAGAAAGTACCCAGTGTTAGATAATGTTATGGAGTATAAAAAGGAAAGAGCAGTGGCAAGGAGAGTAATTAAAAATGCAAAGAGGAATAGTTGGAGAAGATTTTGTGGAACCCTGAGCCCTGAGACACCTATGAAGCAGCTATGGACAATCATTCACAGAATGTCAGGATGTATAGGAAACAATCTATCCCAGCTTTGCTGGAAGGAGATATTGAAGCTGTAACCAATAAGGAAAAGGCTGATATGTTTGTAGAGTTGTTTCAAGCGTTACAGTTCTGGAGAGTTCGGTGATTTGAGAAAGGAAATTATGTTAAAGGAAAGTTGGAAATTGGACAGGAGTTTGGATGATAATAGCTCCATAAATTTGTTTTTCATCCTTCAGGAATTGCAGGAAGCTGTCCAATCAGGTTCAAACGCTTCTGGTAGGGATGGACTGTGTTATGAATTGCTTAAGCATTTAGATGACTCTGTACTAATAGAAATTCTAGCATTGTTTAATTCAGTGTGGAAAGAAGGAAAATTACCAGCAGAATGGAAGCATGCGGAGGTAGTTCCAGTTTTAAAGCCAGGTAAGGACGTGTCTAGTCCTCGTTCGTATTGGCCTATAGCTTTAACGTCAGTGCTTTGTAAAATTATGGAACAAATGGTCACCAACAGACTTGTTTATTTTTTGGAAAATAAGGGACATTTTGCTGTCCATCAAAATGGTTTTAGAACTAGAAGATCAACAATGGTATCTGTTGCCCTTTTAGATCATAATATTAAAAAAGCGTTTCAAAATAGAGAAGTAATGGTAAGTGTATTTCTAGATATTGAAAGAGCATATGACTCACTATGGAAGGATGGCTTATTAATTAAACTCTATGATGCGGGAATTAGAGGTAGAATGTTTAATTGGATCAAAGATTTCCTTAAGGAAAGGATAATTCAAGTAAGAATAGGTGGAACAAGCTCCAAGTCAGTTGAAATAGGTAATGGTACCCCTCTAGGAGATGTCATTAGTCCAGTTCTTTTTAATGTCATGATAAATGATATCTTTGATCAGGTTGGGACAGGATTTGGCAAATCATTGTTTGCAGATGATGGTGCAATCTGGAAAAGAGAAAGAAACATCAAGTATATATTGTTGTTCGTCCTTTGTAGTCGAAGATGACCATGGCTTCAAAGTCAAATGGGAGATTGGTGGCTGTGGGTCCGGAGGTCACTGATGAGGCCAATCCGGGCCCTGAAGGCTCGCCCACATGTGGGACACAAGTGGGTGGGTGCTGTCATGGCAGTGGATGCTGCTCGGGCCTTGTGCACAGCACGCTTTCGTTGCGCCTCAATGATGCGCCTGACTTCAGCTGCACGGGTTCCTGTGGTGATCTTGCTGCGCCAAGCTGGACGGTCGAGGGCAAGCATCTCCCACGTGTTGATGTCGACACCCAGGCCTTTGAGGGACGCTTTAAGGCAGACTTTGTAACGTTTCTTCTGCCCCCCGACTGAGCGCTTGCCCTGACACAGTTCTCCGTACAGCAGCTGCTTAGGCAATCGGCTGTCTGGCATTCTGACCACATGTCCAGCCCACCTGGCTTGGGCTTTCAGCAGGAGGGTGTAGACGCTGCGGAGCACAGCTCGTTCCAGGATTTCCGTGTCGGGGACTTTGTCCTGCCACCTGATGTGGAGGAGTCTGCGGAGACAGCTCAGGTGAAAGTGGTTGAGCTGTTTGGCATGTCTGCTGTAGACAGTCCAGGTCTTGCTGGCGTAAAGGAGGGTGGTAAGGACCGTTGCACAGTAGACCTTCAGCTTGGTGGTAAGGCTGAGTCCTCTCTGCTCCCAGACGTTCTCACAGAGTCTCCCAAAGGCGGCGCTGGCTTTGGCAATCCTGTTGTTGACCTTAGCGTCTATGTTCACTGTGCGAGAGAGTATGCTGCCCAGGTAGGTGAAGTTGTCAACTGCCTGGAGGTTCTGGCCCTTCACCGTGATGCGCGGCTCCTGGTATGGCTTTCCTGGGGCAGGCTGGTACATAACTTCGGACTTTTTGGTGCTGATAGTGAGACCGAAGTTGTCGCAGGCTTGTGAGAAGCAGTCCATCTCACGCTGCATCTCCTGCTCTGTGCTGGCGTTGAGTGCGCAGTCATCAGCAAACAAGAAGTCTCTGATGACAGTCTCTTGCACCTTTCTAACTGCCTGCAGGCGCCTAAGGTTGAACAACCTGCCGTCAGAGATACCGGGCCGTGAGCGCCGAGACACCCGGCTGAGATCGAGTCGACACCGGGCCGTGAGCGCCAAGACAAGTATATATTAAGACAGGTACAAAAGGCTTTAAGATCAGTTGAAAACTGGGCTAATAAATGGGGTTTCAGGGTTTCTGCTTCTAAGTCCAAATATATGATTTTTGGCTTTAGAAGAAAGATTCCTGATTGTGAATTGTGTCTATATGATTCTCCACTAGAAAAAGTCAAGGTATTCAAGTTTTTAGGTGTCTGGTTTGATGAAAGACTTACTTGGAGGGTTCATATAGATAAAACAATTGGAAAGTGTGAGAAAGTTTTAAATGTTATGAGAAGTATTGCTGGATGCGACTGGGGAGCAGGGCGGGAAACTATGTACTTAATATATCTAGCTATGATTAGATCAGTTATAGATTATGGTTGTATTGCTTATGGTTCCACTGCTACGGCAGTGCTTGGAAAACTAGACACTGTGCAGTCCAAAGCACTTAGACTCTGTTGTGGAGATTTAGAACAACATCAGTCCCGGCATTATGTATGGAGATGGGAGAAGTGCCTCTGCATTTAAGACGAATTCAGTTGGGCCTGCAGTATTGGGCAAAACTAGATGGAGTCAATCACAGCTGTCCACCAAAGTGTCTTTTGCAGGGGAAGTCAAAGTAAAATTAAAAGAGACCCATTTTTATATTTGGTTAATAACTGGGCTGTGAAATTGAAACTGACTGAGGAAGACATAGATGACCAAAGTTGCTTGCCACCCATCCCTTTTTGGCTCTTTCCAGAACCAGAAGTAGACCTTTTCCTCCTTTTTCAGCTTCAAGGAAGTAGTGCAATTTCATCAGCGTTGATCACAAATGAATATTTAAATAATAAATGGGGATCTTGTCTGAAGATTTTTACTGATGGCTCAGTGGACCCAGAGAGCAGTAGGGCAGGATTTGGGATGTATGTGTCTCAACTTGGAGTTAGAATTGGTCACCGGGTTTCAGATGGTGTTTCTGTCTTTGCAACAGAATTATTAGCAATCCTCTGGGTCTTATGGTAGATAGAAGACTCTCGACCACGTAGAATTATCATCTGTTCAGATTCTGCTGTTGCCTTAGAGACTATAAAAGGGAATAAATCAAAAGCTCATTCTGACATAGTTATTGAGATTCTCTTAGTGTTGTTTAGAGTAGGGAAGATGGGTTGTGCAGTTAGATTTTCATGGATACCTGGGCACGCTGGGGTGGAGGGAAACGAAATTGTGGATGGCATTGCAAAGTCTTCCTTACAGATCAGGCAAGTAGAAATTAGAGTTCCCCTAGGCAGAGCAGAATTGAGAAGTAGGATTAAAAAAGGTATAGAAAAGAAGTGGCAGGAGGATTGGAAAAATGAATTAAAGGGCAGGCATTATTTTTCTACTCACCCACTAGTTAAAAAGGTCTCAGACTGTTACCTTTTAAGTCGTAGAGATATGGTGAAATTAACAAGACTTAAGTTGGGGCATTGTGGGTTAAACTATTATTTAAAGATAATAGGAAAACATCCTACTGGATTACGTGACTGTGGTAGTCCAGAGACAGTCCAGCATGTTTTGCTGAGCTGTAATTGATACAAAATTGAAAGAAGCATGTTGTTCAAGAGGCTAACTGGCTTAAATTTATTTTGGTTTTCTATTAAATCTTTGTTTGGCCATCAAGAGAATCAACATCTGATTGAAGAGTTTATTATTCAGTCTATACGTGAGACAAGGTTATATTCGAGAATTTGAGTTCCTTGAAGTTCTATAATTAATTATACATCCTGCGGAGGGCTGTAACATGCCTAGATGCATCTAAGCAGCAGGAAATAGAAAAAGAAGAAGAAGAAGAAGTTTCGGTGCTCAATCATCAGCTCAACTTTGCTTCAGTCTGCGATTGTATTTAGGATTTCTGTCTCATTTGGATTCTTGTCTAACATCAAGTCAAGAAACACGTTCGCGTCTCAGTCTTGAAATCATGTCTCGATTCTAGTCTCGGATACTCCAGCACTTGGGTCCTTAACATCTTTGCCAGGCCTCTCGTCGCACAACAGTGTTCTTCAAACAAGCCTGTATTAATTACGCAACAATGATTTGAAATGTGGCGGGATGGACTATTTCTTGTTTGGAGACCTCGAGCATTTGATTCTAGTCGGCCGCTGGTGGTATGTAAACCGGTTGAGATTATGGTGGAGAATTCCCTAGAGCAGGCGGTATTTGGTGTTAAAGAGCGGGGGAACATGAGTTTGACAAAATCGCCACGTCGGTGCACCTCCGAGAGTTTATTATGAAACATATACCTCCACCTTTTGCCTTTTCCAAGTCAGTTCAGTTCATACGGAAAATCGAAATGCTGTTTCCGGAGTGCTGGGAGAGAGCCAAGCCTCACTCAGGCATGCAGAGAATACAGCAGCCCCTCATTTTCCTCCAATACAGCTAAAGTCCTTCTGCAGATATCTTCAAGGCTGGTAAAGGTTAAACAATTTCTACATTGTGGAATCAATGCCCTGCTAATACCAATTCATGGAAAGAATCATGAATGTTATCTCTCTGTCACAGTACTTCAGTCCTGGCTGAAGTGTTACTAACTGGTTGAATCTACTGGTATCATTAAATTGACAGAGATAAGATTCTCTTTGCACGCCTGATAGCATCCCAATAAAAGGGTTGGTAGAGATAAAGGTTTATCTCCAGTGCAAAAAGATGACTCAGACGCTACCACAAGATTTCATTCCAGCCTGCAAATCCTTCTGGAGAAATTTTCTTGCAGCTAAACCTCTCAATTTGATTGCAATTAGTAACTCACTCCCAGGATATTTTTTATATATCCCCCAGACATCTTGTTCAGATTCCATTATGTAACTCAGTCCCAGCTGTTATTCTGTATATAACCTGAAACCCCATAAATAGACCTCAATCTGTATCTCACTTCTGGGTCTCTGTTACTCTATATCTAAACCCTATCAAATTCATTAATTCAACCAATCTGTGGTAATAGGGGATTTGTTTGTTAGGGGTGAACCGACAGGAGGTTCTGTGGGTGAGAATGAGATTCCTGGATGCCAGGGTCTGAGATATCTCAGACTGAGTCCTCAGTATTCTTAAGTGGGAGGATGAAGAGCCAGAAGTCGTGCTCCATGTAGGTACCAATGACACGAGCAGGACAAGTGACAAGGTTCTGCACAGGGAGTTAGGTGCTAAATTAAAGTGCAGGTCCTTCACAGTTGTGGTCTCAGGATTGCTACCCACACCACATGCTACTGAGGCTAGAACTAGGAAGATTATACAGTTTAATATGGAGCTAAGGAGTTAGTGTAGGAGGGAGGGCATTGGATTTTTGGATCATTGGGCTCTCTTCCAGGGAAGGTGGAACCTGTACAGAAGGGACTAATATCCTAGTGGGGAAAGTTTGTTAATGCTGCTTGGTGAGTCAGGGGGATGGAAACCAGAATGCCAGAACAGTTAATGGAGAGCTTGTGAGGGCAGATGTTGGTAAGACCTTAGACAAAGTTAGGAATCAAAAGGTGGAGCATGGTGCAACTAGTGCAAAAAGTATTGTAGATAATAGTGCTGAAGATGAGGTAACTGGTTTACAAACAGAGGCAATGTGTAGTAAGGAGAAGCTGTTGATAGGGTAAAATTGCAGGATGAGTTGCAATGTAAAAGGCAGACGAAATCAAAACGAGTGAATACAGGACTGAAGATGTTGTATCCAAATGTGTGCAATATACTGAATTAGGTAGATACACATTGTATTGAAAAGGAAGCCAGAGGAGGTGGTGTTGCTCTGTTGGTAAAAAATGAAATCAAACCATTAGAAAGAGGAGACATATGACCGAAAGGTGCTGAATTATTGTAGATAGAGCTGAGGAAATGCAAGGGTAAAAATCCCTGGTGGGAGTTGCATACAGACTCCCAAACAGTAAGATGTGGCCTAGAAATTACAAGGGGAGATAGAAAATACATGTCAAAAGGGCACTATGACAATAGTCATGGAGGACTTCTATATGCAGGTAGATTGGAAAAATTAGGTTGGTGTTGGATTCCAGGAGGGGAATTTCTAGAGTGCCTACAAGATAGCTTTTTTAGAGCAGCTCATGGTTGATCCCACTGGGGGATCAGCTATTAAACATAGAAACAGGTGCAGGAGTAGGCCATTCGGCCCTTCGAGCGTGCACCGCCATTTATTATGATCATGGCTGATCATCCAACTCAGAACCCCGCCCCAGCCTTCCCTCCATACCCCCTGACCCCCGTAGCCACAAGGGCCATATCTAACTCCCTCTTAAATATAGTCAATGAACTGGCCTCAACTGTCTCCTGTGGCAGAGAATTCCACGGATTCACCACTCTCTGTGTGAAGAAGTTTTTCCTAATCTCGGTCCTAAAAGGCTTCCCCTCTATCCTCAAACTGTGACCCCTCGTTCTGGACTTCCCCAACATCGGGAACAATCTTCCTGCATCTAGCCTGTCCAATCCCTTTAGGATCTTATACGTTTCAATCAGATCCCCCCTCAATCTTCTAAATTCCAACGAGTACAAGCCCAGTTCATCCAGTGTTTCTTCATATGAAAGTCCTGCCATCCCAGGAATCAATCTGGTGAACCTTCTTTGTACTCCCTCTATGGCAAAGATGTCTTTCCTCAGATTAGGGGACCAAAACTGCACACAATACTCCAGGTGTGGTCTCACCAAGGCCTTGTACAACTGCAGTAGTACCTCCCTGCTCCTGTACTCGGAGCCTCTCGCTATAAATGCCAGCATACCATTCGCCTTTTTCACCGCCTGCTGTACCTGCATGCCCACTTTCAATGACTGGTGTATAATGACACCCAGGTCTCGTTGCACCTCCCCTTTTCCTAATCGGCCACTATTCAGATAATAATCTGTTTTCCTATTTTTGCCACCAAAGTGGATAACTTCACATTTATCCACATTAAATTGCACCTGCCATGAATTTGCCCACTCACCCAACCTATCCAAGTCACCCTGCATCCTCTTAGCATCCTCCTCACTGCTAACACTGCCACCCAGCTTCGTGTCATCCGCAAACTTGGAGATGCTGCATTTAATTCCCTCATCCAAGTCATTAATATATATTGTAAACAACTGGGGTCCCAGCACTGAGCCTTGCGGTACCCCACTAGTCACCGCCTGCCATTCTGAAAAGGTCCCGTTTATTCCCACTCTTTGCTTCCTGTCTGCTAACCAATTCTCCACCCACACCAATACCTTACCCCCAATACCGTGTGCTTTAAGTTTGCACACTAATCTCCTGTGTGGGACCTTGTCAAAAGCCTTTTGAAAATCCAAATATACCACATCCACTGGTTCTCCCCTATCCACTCTACTAGTTACATCCTCAAAAAATTCTATGAGATTCATCAGACATGATTTTCCTTTCACAAATCCATGCTGACTTTGTCCGATCATTTCACCGCTTTCCAAATGTGCTGTTATCACATCCTTGATAACTGACTCCAGCAGTTTCCCCACCACCGACGTTAGGCTAACCGGTCTATAATTCCCCGGTTTCTCTGTCCCTCCTTTTCTGGATGGACTGCCATGCAATGAACCAGAATTGATCAGCTTAAGGTAAAAGAACCCTTAGGAGAAAGTGATCATAATGTGATGGAATTCACCCTGAAATTTGAGAAGGAGAAGTTGAAGTCTGATGTATCAGTATTACAGAGGAGTAAAGGGAATTACAGAGGCATGAGAGAGAAGTTGCCAGAATTGATTGGAATAGGACACTGTCAGGGATGACAGCAGAGCAGCAATGGCTGGAATTTCTGGAAGCATTTCAAAAGGCACAGGATATATACATCCCAGGAGGAAGAAGTATTCTAAAGGAAGAATGACATAACTGTGGCAAACAAGAGAAGGCAAAACCGACATAAATGCCAAAGAGAGGGCATATAATACATTAAAAAAATGAGTGGAAAGTTAGAAGATTTGGAAGCTTTTAAAAATCAACAGAAGGCAATTAGAAAAAGTCATTAAGAAGTTAAAGATGGAATACGAAAGTGAGCTTGCCAATAATATTAAAGAGGATTCCAGAAGTTTCTTCAGATACATAAAATGTAAAAGAGAGGTGAGAGTGGATATCGGACCGCTGGAAAACAATGCTGGACAATTCTGATTTGATGGAGAATGGACATGAAAGCACAGAGGAACATCTGGAGAAATTTCTGAAACGTCCGTTCGCTGCTGTCGTTACTGTGTGGTTGGGAATCTTTCGGAGGGTAGGCCTCAAAATCCCCGGCCTTGCCTGCTTTTGGCAACCGTGAAGGAGGTCGAATCGTTCAGATAGAGATGGCGCTCAGTACTCGGTGTCGTAGAGCTGATCAGAGCTCGAAATTTTCAGATGACTCAGAGTCGGACTGTGGTCGGGCATGGCAGGGAGAGTTTTTCTTCCTTCTCCCGTCTGCGTGAGATGTGGGACATTTGAGAAACTTGGAACTTTACTGTGCTCATGGACTTCTTCATCAAGTTATGGTATTGTTGCACTGTTTGTAACGATATGTTACAATTATGTGGTTTTGTCAGTTTTTTCATTCTTGATTTATCCTGTGTTTAGTGATATCACACCGGAGGAAATAATGTATCATTTCTTAATGCATGCATTACTAAATGTGTTTTCATAACCTGATAATGGGGGACAATGAAATAGCAGATGAACTGAATAAATATTTTGCATCAGTCTTCACTTCACTGTGGAAGACATTAGCAGTATGGTAGAAGTCAGGTGTCAGGGGTAATGAAGTGTGTGAAGTTACCATAACTAGAGAGAATGTTCTTGGGGAACTGAAAGGTCTGAAGGTAGGTAAGTCACCTGGACCAGATGGTGTACACACCAAAGTTCTGAAAAAGGTGGCTGAAGAGATTGTGGAGACATTAGTAATGATCTTTCAAGAATCACTAGATTCTGGAATGGTTCTAGAAGACTGGAAAATTGCAAATGTCATTCCACTCTTCAAGAAGGGAGAAAAGCAGAAGAAAGGAAATTATACGCCAGTTAGCCTGACCACACAGGTTGGGAAGATGTTGAAGTCAATTTTTAAGGTTGAGATCTCAGAGTACTTGGAGTCACATGATAAAATAACCATAGTCAACATGGTTTCTTCAAGGGAAAATCTTGCCTGACAAATCTGTTGGAATTCTTTGAAAAAATAAAAAGTAGGATAGCCAAAGGAGAATCAGTTGATGTTGTGCACTTGGATTTTCAGAAGGCCTTTGACAAGGTGCCACGTATGAGGCTGCTTAACAAGCTACGAGACCATGGTACTACAGGAAAGATTCCAGCATGCATAAAACATTGGCTGATTGGCAAGAGGAAAAGAATGGGGATAAAGGGAGTCTTTGCTGGCTGGCTGCTGGTGACTAGTGGTGTTCTCACAATATGCTGGAGGAACTCAACAGGTCTGGCAGCATCCGTGGAAATGATCAGTCAACGTTTCGGGCTGGAACCCTTCCACAGGACTGAGGCCCTATAAAGAAGGTGGGGAGAGGGTGGGATGGAGAAGGCTGGTAGGTTCCAGGTGAAAAACCAGTAAGGGGAAAGATAAAGGTGTGGGGGAGGGGAAGCAGGGAGGTGATAGGCAAGAAAGGTGAAGAAGGAATAGGGGAAAATGGGTAGAATGGGCACAATGGGTAGAAGAAGGAGGCGGAACCATGAGGGAGGTGATAGGCAGCTGGGGGAGGGGGCAGAGTGACATAGGGATAGGGGAAAGGAGGGGAGGGAATTACCGGAAGTTGGAGAATTCTATGTTCATACCAAGGGGCTGGAGACTACCTAGACGGTATATGAGGTGTTGTTCCTACAACCTGAGTTTAGCCTCATCATAGCAGCAGAGGAGACCATGTATGGACATATCCGAATGGGAATGTGAAGCAGAGTTAAAGTGGGTGGCAACTGGGAGATCTTGTCTGTTGTGGCGGATGGAGCAGAGGTGCTTGATGAAGTGGTCCCCCAATCTGCGTTGGGTTCACCGATGTAGAGGAGGCCGCAGCGGGAGCACGGTATGCAATAGATGACCCCAACAGACTCGCAAGCGAAGTGTTGCCTCACCTGGAAGGACTGTTTGGGGCCCTGAATGGTGGCAAGACAGGAGGTGTAGGGACAGGTGTAGCACTTACGCTTACAGGGATAAGTGCCGGGTGGGAGATTCGTGGGGAGGGACGAGTGGATCAGGGAGTCGCAGAGGGACCGATCCCTGCGGAAAGTGGAGAGGAGTGGAGAGGGAAAGATGTGCTTAGTGGTGGTGTCCTATTGAAGGTGGCGGAGGTGGTGGAGAATAATGTGCTGAATCCGGAGGCTGGTGGGGTGGTAGGTGAGGACAAGGGGAACTCTGTCCCTGTTGTGGTGGTGGGAGGATGGGGTGAGAGCTGAAGTGTGGGAAATGGAGGAGATGCGGGTGAGGGCATTATTGATGACAGCAGAAGGGAAACCATGATCCTTAAAGAAAGAGGACATTTGAGATGTCCTGGAACAGAAAGCCTCACCCTGGGAGCAGATGCGGCGGAGATGGAGGAACAGGGAATAGGGCATTTTTGTATGTGGTGGGTTGGGAAGAGGTGTAGTCGAGGAGTAGAACTACCTGATCCACACGTCCCTCCCCACGGCTCTCCCACCCGGCTCTTATCCCTGTAAGCGTAAGTGCTACACCTGTCCCTAAACCTCCTCTGTTGCCACCATTCAGGGCCCCAAACAGTCCTTCCAGGTGAGACAACGCTTCACTTGTGAGTCTGGGGTCATCTATTGCATCCGATGCTCCCGGTGCGGCCTCCTCTACATCGGTGAAACCCGACGCAGATTAGGGGACCGCTTCGTCGAGCACCTCTGCTCCGTCTGCCACAACAGACAGGATCTCCCGGTTGCCACCCACTTCAACTCTGCTTCCCATTCCCATTCGGATATGTCCATACATGGCCTCCTCTACTGCCATGATGAGGCCAAACTCAGGTTGGAGGAGCAACATCTCATATACCATCTAGGTAGTATCCAGCCCCTTAGTATGAACATAGAATTCTCCAACTTCTAGTAATTCCCTCCCCCTCCCTTCCCCTATCCCTATTTCACTCTGCCCCCTCCCCCAGCTGCCTATCACCTCCCTCATGGTTCCGTCTCCTTCTACTATCCATTGTGTTTTTCCCTATTCCTTCTTCACCTTTCCTGCCTATCACCTCCCTGCTTCCCCCCCCCACCCTTTTATCTTTCCCCTTACTGGTTTTTCACCTGGAACCTACCAGGCTTCTCCTTCCCACCCTCCCCCCCACCTTCTTTATAGGGCCTCTACCTCTTCCCTCTTCAGTACTGACGAAGGGTTCTGGCCCGAAACATTGAATTATCATTTCCACGGATGCTGCCCGACCTGCTGAGTTCCTCCAGCATGTTGTGAGTGTTGCTTTGACCCCAGCATCTGCAGAGTATTTTGTGACTAGTGGTGTTCTACACGGGTCTGTGTTAGGACCGATTCATCAGTGATTCGGATGATGGAATCTTAGATTATGAGGACAGTCAGTCCTCGTTTATTGTCATTTAGAAATGAATGCATTAAAAATGATACAATGTTCCTCTAGAGAGATATCACAGAGCAACAGGACAAACCAAGACTAAAACTGACAAAACCATATAATTATGACATACAGTTACAACAGTGCAAAGCAATACCGTAATTTGATAAAGAGCAGACTATAGGCACGGTTAAAAAAAAGTCTCGTCCTGATAGCCCTATCTCACGCAGACGATAGAAGGGAGAAACTCTCCCTGCCATGAACTCCAAGCACCGCAAAGTTGCCGATGCATTGGAAGCACCGACCGCAGCCGACTCTGAGTCTGTCCAAAAATTTTGGGCCTCCGACCAGCCTTCCGACACCAAGCACCATCTCTGTCAGCTAGATGAAACTCGACTGTACCTCTTCCTAGAGATGCAGCCTGGTCTGCTGCGTTCACCAGCAACTTTGATGTGTGTTGCCATGATTGAATGGCTTGTCATATAAAGAGCATTTGATGGCTCTGGGCCTTTATTCACTGGAATTCAGAAGAATGGAGGGAGACTCCATTGAAGTCTATCAAATGGTGAAAGGGCTTGATAGAGTGAATGTGGAGGAGGATGTTTCCTATGATTGGAGAGTCAAAGACCAGAGGACACAGCCTCAGAAAAAAAGGGGTGTCCTTTTAGAACAGCGATAAAGAGGAATTTCTTTAGCCAGAGAGTGGTAAATCTGTGGAATTCTTTGCCACCAATGGCTGTGGAGGCCAAGTCTAAAGGCAGAAATTGATAGATTCTTAATTGGTCAGGGGTACGGTGAGAAGGAAGAAGATTGAGGCTGAGAGAAAAATTGGATTCGGAGCAAGAAGGCTGCGAGTGAACAGCTGATTTTCGGAGCCAAGGCAGTTTTTACCACTCGGGGTAAAAGAGAGGCCAGACTGCGCAGGCATGTGACGTCAGCCAGTAGAGCATGAAAGGTTTAAAAAGACCACCGTACACAGTAGACAGCGTTCGGAGTGGGCAGCGGAGTGGGCAGCAGTGTGAGAGGCAGCAAGTGATAGGGCTTTGGCTCAATGGGCTTAGGCAGTAACGGGACGAGGCGAGGTAGGTTTACCGGTGTTACGTGCGGAAAGGAGGAAGTATTTGTGTGAGGCCAGTTTTCTGTGCCCGGTGTCAGATGTGGGACGTCCTGGAGTCTCCCAGCCTCCCCGACAGCCATATCTGCACCCGGTGTGTCGAGCTGCAGCTCCTAAGGGACCGAGTTAGGGAACTGGAGATGCAGCTCGATGACCTTCGCCTGGTCAGGGAGAGCAGGGAGGTTGATAGAAAGGAGTTATAGGCAGGTGGTCACACTGGGGCCATGGGAGACAGACAAGTGGATCACAGTCAGGAGGGGGAAGGTACTAGAGAGTACTCCTGTGGCTGTACCCCTTGACAATAAGTACTCCTCTTTGAGTACTGTTGGGGGGGGACAGCCTACCTGGGGGAAGCAACAGTGGCCATGCCTCTGGCAGAGAGTCTGTGGCTCAGAAGGGTAGGGAAAGGAAGAGGAAGGCAGTAGTGATAGGGGACTCTATACTTAGGGGTCAGACAGGCAATTCTGTGGACGAAGGAGAGAAACTCCGATGGTAGTTTGCCTCCCAGGTGCCAGGGTCTGGGAAGTTTCAGATCACGTCTAAGATATCCTGCAGTGGGAGGGAGAACAGCCAGAGGTTGTGGTACATATTGGTACCAATGGCATAGGTAGGAAAAGGGAAGAGGTCCTGAAAAAGAGTACAGGGAGTTAGGAAGGATGTTGAGAAGCAGGACTGCAAAGGTAGTAATCTTGGGATTATTGCCTGTGCAACGCGACAGAGAGAATAGGAATAGAATGAGGTGGAGGATAAATGCATGGCGGAGGGATTGGAGCACGGGGCAGGGATTCAGATTTCTGGATCATTGGGACCTCTTTTGGGGCAGGTGTGATCTGTACGAAAAGGACGGGTTGCACTTGAATCCCAGGGGGACCAATATCCTGGCGGGGAGGTTTGCTAAGGCTGCTGAGAAGAGTTTAAACTAGAATTGTTGGGGGGTGGGAACTGAACTGAAGAGACTGGGGAAGAGGAGATTGGCTCACAAATAGAGAAAGCTTGTAGACAGTGCGAGAGGGAGGATAGGCAGGTGAAAGAGAAGGTACGTGCTCAGACTGAAGGTCTGAGATGCGTATATCTTAACTCAAGGAGTGTTGTGAACAAAGCGGATGAGCTTAGAGCGTGGATCAGTACTTGGTGATATGATATGCCATTACAGAGACTTGGATGGCTCAGGGACAGGAATGGTTACTTCAAGTGCCGGGTTTTAGATGTTTCAGAAAGGACAGGGAGGGAGGCAAAAGAGGTGGGGGCGTGGCACTGTTGATCAGAGATAGTGTCACGGCTGCAGAAAAGGTGGACACCATGGAGGGATTGTCTATGGAATCTCTGTGGGTGGAGGTTAGGAACAGGAAGGGGTCAATAACTTTACTGGGAGTTTTTTATAGGCCGCCCAATAGTAACAGGGATATCGAGGAGCAGATAGGGAAACAGATCCTGGAAAGGTGTATTAATAACAGAGTTATCGTGATGGGAGATTTTAATTTCCCAAATATTGATTGGCATCTTCCTGAAGCAAGGGGTTTAGATGAGGTGGACTTTGTTAGGTGTGTTCAGGAAGGTTTCTTGATACAATATATAGATAAGCCTACAAGAGGAGAGGCTGTACTTGATTTGGTATTGGGAAATGAACCTGGTCAGGTATCAGATCTCTCAGTGGGAGAGCATTTTGGAGACAGTGATTATAATTCTATCTCCTTTACAATAGCATTGGAGAGAGATAGGAACAGACAAGTTAGAAAAGCATTTAATTGGAGTGTAACCCTTGCTTTACCCAGTGGCATGATCGCGGAGTGATAACCCCCTGCCCAGCCAAACCTTAGAATTCCCGTTTGGGTGGATGCTGTGCGATGTGTCCCCTGTTTCAAATCAGTACCCCGAAATGACAAGCCATACACAGTATGCAGTTAAACAATTAAGGTTTTCTAACTTTTATTTGAACTATAGAATTAGTAGAGAACCAAAATATAAACTGAAAGGCGTCAAGAATAGTAATTAGACAGTTAGTGCACAATGTTGGAGCTCACACAATATCCTCGGACCACTCCGCTAGCCAGCTCACAGCATCTCTCCGTGTGCGGCTTCTCTCTTCATCCCCATGGCGCGATCTGCCCAAATCCCGCGCAAACAACAGCTTTCAGATACACAAGAAAAAATAACATCTGTCCCAATGGGTTAGCAAATGAATACAAGGCCCGTTATCACTAATTATAACCCAAACATGTTGCTACAGAGAACCCCTTACATCAGCAGTTAACATTACAGAGAAGCCATTTTATTATAACACTACAGAGAAGCCATTTTATTAACCCTTGCAAGTAACATGAAAGAAGAATCCCTTACAGGAGTAAGGGGAATTATGAGGCCATCAGGCAGGAAATTGGAAGCTTAAATTGGAAACAGATGTTCTCAGGGAAAAGTACGGAAGAAATGTGGCAAATGTTCAGGGGATATTTGTGTGGAGTTCTGCATAGATACATTCCAGTGAGACAGGGAAGTTATGATAGGATACAGGAAAAGTGGTGTACAAAGTCTGTAATAAATCTAGGCAAGAAGAAAAGAAAAGCTTACAAAAGGTTTAGAGAGCTAGGTAATGTTAGAGATCTAGAAGAATATAAGGCTAATAGGAAGGAGCTTAAGAAGGAAATTAGGGGAGCCAGAAGGAGCCATGAGAAGGCCTGGGTGGGCAGGATTAAGGAAAACCCCAAGGCATTCTACAAGTATGTGAAGAGCAAGAGGATAAGACATGAAAGAATGGGACCTATCAAGTGTGACAGTGGGAAAGTATGTATGGAACCAGAGGAAATAGCAGAGGTACTTAATGAATACCTTACTTCAGTATTCACAATGGGAAAAGGATCTTGGTGATTGTAGTGATGACTTGCAGCAGACTGAAAAGCTTGAGCATGTAGATATTAAGAAAAAGGATGTGCTGGAGCTTTTGGAAAGCATCAAGTTGGATAAGTCACCAGGAATGGATGAGATGTACCCCAGGCTACTGTGGGAGGCGAGGGAGGAGATTGCTGAGCCTCTGGCGATGATCTTTGCATCATCAATGGAGACAGGAGAGGTTCTGGAGGATTGGAGGGTTGCGGGTGTTGTTCCTTTATTCAAGAAAGGGAATAGAGATAGCCCATGGAATTATAGACCAGTGAGTCTTACTTCAGTGGTTGGTAAGTTGATGGAGAAGATCCTAAGAGGCAGGATTTATGAACATTTGGAGAGGTATAATATGATTCAATTTAATGTGGATAAATGTGAAGTTATCCACTTTGGTGGCAAAAATAGGAAAACAGATTATTATCTGAATGGTGGCCGATTAGGAAAAGGGGAGGTGCAACGAGACCTGGGTGTCATTATACACCAGTCATTGAAAGTGGGCATGCAGGTACAGCAGGCGGTGAAAAAGGCGAACGGTATGCTGGCATTTATAGCGAGAGGATTCGAGTACAGGAGCAGGGAGGTACTACTGCAGTTGTACAAGGCCTTGGTGAGACCACACCTGGAGTATTGTGTGCAGTTTTGGTCCCCTAATCTGAGGAAAGACATCTTTGCCATAGAGGGAGTACAAAGAAGGTTCACCAGATTGATTCCTGGGATGGCAGGTCTTTCATATGAAGAAAGACTGGATGAACTGGGCTTGTACTCGTTGGAATTTAGAAGATTGAGGGGGGATCTGATTGAAACGTATAAGATCCTAAAGGGATTGGACAGGCTAGATGCAGGAAGATTGTTCCCGATGTTGGGGAGGTCTAGAACGAGGGGTCACAGTTTGAGGATAGAGGGGAAGCCTTTTAGGACCGAGGTTAGGAAAAACTTCTTCACACAGAGAGTGGTGAATCTGTGGAATTCTCTGCCACAGCAAACTGTTGAGGCCAGTTCATTAGCTATGTTTAAAAGGAAGTTAGATATGGCCCTTGTGGCTACAGGGGTCAGGGGGTATGGAGGGAAGGCTGGGTTCTGAGTTGGATGATCAGCCATGATCATAATAAATGGCGGTGCAGGCTCGAAGGGCCAAATGGCCTACTCCTGCACCTATTTTCTATGTTTCTATGTTTCTATGATTAGGAATAGTCAGCATGGCTTTGTCAAGGGCACGTCGTGCCTTACAAGCCTGATTGAATTTTTTGAGGATGTGACTAAACACATTGATGAAGGAAGAGCATTAGATGTAGTGTATATGGTTTTCAGCAAGGCATTTGATAAGGTACCCCATGCAGGGCTTATTGAGAAAGTAAGGAGGCATGGGATCCAAGGGGACATTGCTTTGTGGATCCAGAACTGGCTTGCCCTCAGAAGGCAAAGAGTAGTTGTATTCAGGTCATAATCTTCATGGAGGGCGATCACCAGTGGAGTGCCTCGGGGATCTGTTCTTACTCTTACTCTTCATAATTTTTATAAATGACCTGGATGAGGAAGTGGAGGGATGGGTTAGTAAGTTTGCTGATGACACAAAGGTTGGAGGTGTTGTGGATAGTGTGGAGGGCTGTTAGAGGTTACAGCAGGACATTGGTAGGATGCAAAATTGGGCTGAGAAGTGGCAGATGGAGTTCAACCAAGATAAGTGTGAAGTAGTTTATTTTGGTAAGTCAAATATGACTGCAGCATATAGTACTAATGGTAAGACTCTTGGCAGTATGGAGGATCAGAGGGATCTTGGGGTCCGAGTCCATAGGACACTCAAAGCAGCTGCGCAGGTTGACTCTGTGGTTAAGAAGGTGTATGGTGTATTGGCCTTCATCAATCGTGGAAATTGTATTTAGGAGCTGAGAGGTAATGTTGCAGCTATGTAACCTGATAGAGGTGTATAAGATGGGTCAATTTGACTCAATGGGTCAAATGGCCTAATTTTGCTCATATATCTTATGGTCTGTACCACATTCCTGACTATCTACAATTCTATATTTGAAGTCTCCCCCGGCCCCAGCCCCTCAATTAGATCCCAGTTTGTGACTCCTGTATATCCATTATTCAGAATCAGAATGTTATGAAATTTGTTGTTATGTGGCAGCAGTACAGTGCAATACCTAATAATAAAAACTGTAAATTGCAATAGGAAGCATATATATATTTAAAAATTAAATACAGTAAGTCGTGAAAAAAGAGTTAAAAATTGTAGTGAAGTCGTATTCATGGGTTCCCTTTAAAGCCCTCAAACCCTTCAATTTGATCTCAGCCTCCAACCCCCTAATGGCACCCTGTATTCAGTCTGTGAACCATTCACCCCTCCACAAGCTTATTTAATTGTATTTATTTATTTGGAGAATCAGCACAGTAACAGGCCCTTCTGGCCCAGTGAGCCTGAAGCACCCAATTACAAGTGACCAATTAACCCACTAACTTGTACGTTTTTGGAATGTGCGTGGAACAACTCATTTTCTGTTCTGCCAGACAGGACCACAAAAGATGGTGTGATCCAAGTTGTGTAGCTGCATAGGTTAAAGAGCTTGTGGACATGGGTAGACCTGGAATGGTGCACACATTATCCAACCTCTTGTCAATTGAGTGTGAGCAGTGCAGTTCAACCCCTGGGAGCCAAGGAAGAGGAGGTGGTCGGAGGGCTGTGTGATGACAGATGCGGTCAAGATGAGCTGCCTGTCCAAAGGTTTTAGTGCATGGACTCTGCTCCATACTGGGGCACGGTACATTAACTGTACAAGTTCCTCAGGCTGAGGAACCCACTCCACATGCAGAGCCTGAAAACTTGCTGTTATGGTCCTGTGCTTTTGCTGCCCTTGTCCTTCTAGCTGGTCGAAGTCATGGGATTGAAAGCTGAGGAGTCTTAATGAGTTACTGCAGTGTGTGTTGCTGGTAGAGCTAACTGCTGCTGCTTGGTACCAGTGGTGAGTGAATGGGGTCCCTATCAAGTGGTTACTATGCCCTGGTGTGTCGAGTATCTTGAGTATTAAAGCTGCTCTCATTGAAGCATATAGAGAGTATTCCATCACCCTTGAGCCTTGTAGATGGTGGTCAGGACTTGAGGAGTTAGGAGGTGAGTTCTCGCTGTAGGATTCCTAGCCTCCAACCTACTTCTGTGGCCACATTGTGTACGTGGCTTCTCCAGTTTCTTGTCAATGGTCATCCTAGGATATTGACAGTGTAGGATTCAATGATGGTAATGCACTGACTGCCGGGGTTATAGATGGAACTTCCCTTGTTGGATGTTGTAATTGCTCGGCTCTTGTAGCATGAATGGGCATTGCGGTAGCCTAGCAGTTAGCGTGATGTTATTACAGTATGGGACATCAGAGTTCAGAGTTCAATCCCAGCATCTTCTATAAGGAGTCTCTGTACGTCCTCCCCATGGACTGCATGGGTTTTCTCCGAGTGCTCCGGTTTCTTCCCGCAGTCCAAAGGTACGTTAATTTGTCATTGTAAATTGTCAAGTGATTAAGTTAGTGTTAAATTAGGGTTGTTGTGAGTTGCTGGGGTAGCGTGGCTCTAAGGGCTGGAAAGGGTCCACTCTGCGTTTTACCTCAACCTTTCAGCGCAAAGCTGGGTATCGTCCAGGTCTTGCTGCATTTGGATGTGGACTACATCTGAACTGAGGAGAGTCATGAATGGTGCTGAACATTGTGCAATCATCAGTGAACATCTGTGCTGACTTCATGTCTGAAGGACAGTCAGTGATGAAGATCACTGGCATAGGACACTACCCTGAGGAACTCCTGCAGAGATTTCTCATGGCTTAGATGATTGAGTTCCAGCCACCACAACTACCTTCCACATGTTATATATGAGTAACAAGCGTATATGTCAGACCAAAACAGGAGAAGATCCCTTGGGCCTGCATCTATAATGCAAGGAATGAAGGAAGTTTTTTGAGGAGAGGAGTAGATGGTGGCGCGACGCAGCTTGCAGCGGCCACTCCGGTCTTACTCCAAAGTGGATCCGGAGTGCATCCACACCAGGACTACCAGAGTCAAAAACAGCCAAGCCATCAAGCTAATCAACACCTCCACCCGCTAACCCACCCCTCCACATGTTCCCTCCCACCACTACATAATTAATTCCTGTCAGAGTCACCATATGTACAGATACTCCTGTACCTAGCTCATGTCACTTTATGTACATACAGTCTATGTAAATAAGCTAGTCTTATGTATTTATATTTATTGTGTTCTATGTGCTTATTGAGTTTTTTTTATGGTGCATCAGATCTGGAGTAAAAATCATTTCATTCTCCTTTACACTTATGAATGAAGAATGACAATAAACAACGTTCAATCCCTTCTAAACACGCGGCTGCAGTGTGGACTACTGACACAATATACTACAAACTTATTGACGTATTTACAAGTACATGTATGCACAGATGTAATGAAAAACTGACTTGCAGCAGCATCACAGGCACATATAGCATCAGATGAACAATATTCACAAAAAAAACATAAATCAAACATATATAATAGAAAATTACACAAGATTACAAAATTATACACAATCAACCAAATAAATTCCAACACTGTGACCTCCACCACCAAAAAGGGTAAGGACAACAGCAAAAGAAGAACACCACCACCTGCAGGTTCCTCTCCAAGTCATATACCATCCCAATTTGGAAGTATATCACTGCTCCTTCTCCATCACTGGATCTAGATGCTGGAACTCCCTCCCCAATATTTGCAATATTCTTCTTGTGGTCTGATGAATATCTCATAAAGTCTCAGAGGTATATTTTTGATTTTATGGTCAAGTCCTCTTGTAATGAATACTAAAATTGCATTTGTCTTCCTCATTATGGACTCAACTTACAAGTTAACCTTAGGGGAATCTTAAACTAGGATGCCTAAGTTCCTTTGCATCTTCAGTCTCTGAACTTCCTCCCCATTTAGGCACAGCAATGTTAATAAACAGACACAAAGAGGTAAATAGGTTGATCCTTGTGTTTCAGTGAGGATTGTGGAATGAGAAAGCCAAGTCCTGATTCTTAACCCCTGGAACACCCTCTCAGCATATGGCTTTCTGTGACATAGAAAAACAGAGTGCTGTGCCGAACATGCACTTACTTAGAAATTGCTTAAGGTTACCCATACAGTGAGGTCAGCTCTTTCCAACTTACCGCAGTGCTGCCTACATACTGGCTTAATATAGACCAGCAGTTATTTCCAGAAGCTTCTAATGCTTCTGATAACACAGTTGGACTGAAGTACTCCTCCATATGAAGATCTCTCCAACCCCCTTCCTCACCCATGGGATCTATGCTGCCTCACTCTGTCTTGTCTTGGCCCAAATTACTCAACCAGGTAGGGAAGTACCACAAAGAGACTGCTTTAAAGGGACAGCACTTCCTTCACAAAAGATACCACTGGCAAACTGATTTTTCTCTGTCTTTTGGGAGGAGGAGCTTAGGAGGATTAATGGCGCCTAACGGCAACTCCTTTGCTTGCATCTTCGGAAACAGTTCTATTTCCATCTTTAATATCTCTATTTTTCCCATAAGACTATAAGAGATAGGAGCAGAAGTAGGCCATTCAGCCCATCAAGTCTGCTCTGCCATTCAATCATGGGCTGATCCAATTCTTCCAGTCATCCCCACTCCCTTGCCTTCTTCCCATACCCTTTGATGCCCTGGCTAATCAAGATCCTATCTATCTCTGCCTTAAATGCACCCAATGACTTGGTCTCCACAGCTGCTTGTGGCAACAAATTCCACAGATTTACCACCCTCTGCCTAAAGTAATTTCTCTGCACCTCTGTTCTAAATGGATGTCCTACAATCCTGAAGTCATGCTCTCTTGTCCTGGACTCCCCTACCATGGGAAATAACTTTGCCATATCTAATCTGTTCAGGCCTTTTAATATTCAGAATGTTTCTATGAGATCCCCTCTCATTTTCCTGAACTCCAGGGAATACAGCCCAAGAGCTGCTAGTTGTTCCTCATACGGTAAACCTTTCATTCCTGGAATCATTCTCATGAATCTTCTTTGAACTTTCTCCAATGTCAGTATATCCTTTATAAAATAAGGTGCCCAAAAGTGCACACAATACTCCCAAGTGCATTCTCATGAGTGTCTTATAGAGCCTCAACATCACATCCCTGCTCTTATATTTTATACCTCTAGAAATGAATGCCTTCTTCACCACTGACTCAACCTGGAGGTTAACCTTAAGGGTATCCTGCACAAGGACTCCCAAGTCCCTTTGCATTTCTGCATTTTTAATTCTCTCCCAATCAATAATTGTCTGCCAGTTTAGTTCTTCCACCAAAGTGCATGACCATACACTTTCCAACATTGTATTTCATTTGCTAGGCAGAATAGGATCCCTTTATTCCTAATCTCTGTTTTCTGCCGATCAGCCAATGCTCCAACTACGTCAGTAACTTCCCTATAATTCCATGGGATCTTATCTTGCTAAGCAGCCTCATGTGTGGCACCTTGTCAAAGGCCTTCTGAAAATTTAAATACACCACATCTACTACATCTCCTTTGTCTACCCTGCTTGTAATGTCCTCAAAAAATTGCAGTAGGTTAGTCAGGCAAGATTTTCCTTTCAGGAAACCATGCTGGCTTTGGCCTATTTTGTCATGTACCTTCAGGTACTCCATAATCTCATCCCTAATAATCGATTCCAACAACTTCCCAACCACTGATGTCAGGCTAACAGGTCTATAGTTTCCTTTATGCTGTCTCCCACCCTTCTTAAATAGCAGAGTAACATTTGCAATTTTCCAATCATCTGGTACAAAGCCAGAATCTATCGATTCCTGAAAAATCATTGTTAATGCCTCCACAACCTCTCCAGCCTCTTCCTTCAGAACCCAAGGATGCATTCCATCAGGTCCAGGAGATTTATCCACCCTTAGACTATTAAGCTTCCTGACCACCTTCTCAGTCGTAATTTTCACTGGACATACTTCACTTCCCTGATACTCTTGAATGTCTGGTATACTGCAGATGTCTTTCATTCTGAAGACTGATGCAAAATAAACATTCAGTTCTTCTGCCATCTCTACGTGTCTCATTACAATATCTCCAACATCATTTTCTATTGGTCCTATATCTACCCTCGACTCTTTTACCCTTTATATACTTAAATAAGCTTTTAGTATCTTCTTTGATATTAGACGAGCAGATTAAAGGTTGGTGTCCGGGCAGATCAGTGTGTCATGGGAGATGGAAGATCTAAGGTTGTGTGCCCAGAGACCCAAGATCTTTGAGCACAGAGCTTGGAAAAAGCGATGCAGCAGACTTTTAACATCGTAAACCAGTCAGTTGTTTGTTATGTCTCCCCTCTTGCTGTGAAATGGAGACATCTCTTTCTCCCTTATTAGGGAGAGAGAGCCTGTGGTATGTCGAATACCGGGTGAACAAGTAGTCTTTTGGAGTACTACAAGTCTGTGTCTTTGCTGTTGCTTTGCTCACGCTTGAGTGCCCGATGGCAGGTGCCGATGCTTTTTTTTTTGCTGGTGGGGGTAGGGGGAATTGTTGTTTGCTGCTGCTTATGTGTGGGAGGGAGGGGAGCGTTGGGGTGTACTTTGGGGTTCTGACATTTAACTGTCATTCATTCTTTGGGGCATTCCTCTGTTTTTGTGGATGGCTGCAAAGAAAAAGCATTTCAGGGTGTATATTGTATACATTTTTCTGACATTAAATGTACCTTTGAAACCTTTTGGCTTCTATCCTTTTCCTTTCCAGTCCTGATGAAGGGTCTCAGCCCAAAATGTCAAGTTTATTCCCCTCCATAAATGCTCCTGATTTTCTGAGTTCCTCCAGAACTTTGTGTGTTCAAGATTTCCAGCATTTGCTGAATGTCTTATGTTTATGACTTTTCACAGTAGCGTAGTGGGAAGCATAAAGATTCATGGGGGAATGTTGACTCAGACCATGAGAGGCCTGCGTCAGGCATTTTCATGCCTTACAAGGCACAGATTGGAAGTCTGTGTGGGGCGCCACTCCTCGCGCAGACTAGAGCAATGTGTGATTAAGTGACTTGCTCAAGGACACAAACACGCTGCCACAGCTGAGGCTTCAAATCACTAGACGAATGCCTTAACCACTTGGCCATGTGCCCAACACACAGTGATTCACATTGCTGGCACTGTGAATCAACAATAATGATTCACAGAGCCAACAATCCAGGTTCAATTTCCACGGCTGTCTGTAAGGGGTTTGTGCATTCTCCCTGTGACTGCATGGTTTCTTCCCACATTTCAAGCTTAACCATATAACCATATAACAATTACAACACAGAAACAGACCATCTCGGCCCTTCTAGTCCGTGCCAAACTCTTACTCTCACCTAGTCCCACTGACCATAACCCTCTATTCCTTTCCTGTCCATATATCTATCCAATTTAACTTTAAACAACAACATCGAACCTGCCTCAACCACTTCTGCTGGAAGCTCGTTCCACACAGCTACCACTCTCTGAGTAAAGAAGTTCCCTCTCATGTTACCCCTAAGCTTTTGCCCTTTAAATCTCAACTCATGTCCTCTTGTTTGAATCTCCCCCATTCTCAATGGAAAAAGCCTATCCACGTCAACTCTATCATCCCCCTCATAATTTTAAACACCTCTATCAAGTCCCCTCTCAACCTTCCACGCTCCAAAGAATAAAGACATAACTTGTTCAACCTTTCTCTGTAACTTAGGAGATGAAACCCAGGCAACATTTTAGTAAACCTCCTCTGTACTCTCTCAATTTTATTGATATCTTTCCTATAATTCAGTGACCAGAACTGTACACAATACTCCAAATTTGGCCTTACCAATGCCTTATACAATTTCAACATTACATCCCAACTCTTATACTCAATGCTCTGATTAATAATGGCCAGCATACCAAAAGCTTTCTTCACCACCCTATCTACATGAGATTCCACCTTCAGGAAACTATGCACCATTATTCCTAGATCCCTCTGTTCTACAGCATTCTTCAATGCCCTACTATTTACCAAAATGGTAAGGGGTGGGAGGTTCAAGGGGGATATTAACCATATAACCATATAAAGCTTGTGGGAGTAAGAATGTTATGGGCATACTATATTGGTGCTGGAAGCACAGCGACACTTGTGGGCTACACCCAGCACATCTTTGGACTATGTTGCATTTCACTGTATGTTTTGATGTACATGTGACAAATAAATCTTTAAATCTTTAATCTTTGGGTCAGGAGAAAAAATAGGTTATGATTAGTTGGTAGGACAAGTTTCAAGATGAGTTATGTCAGTTTTTCTAGCGGATTGTCCAAACTGTGTACTAAAGCACCAGGACTGAGTGTCCTGCCCCCTTAAAGAGCTGAAGGTATCAGATGAGTATTTTAATGCCTAAAGGAAAGTATGGGAAATGCTCAGAATCAACAGTGGCCCATGCTGTTCCCTAGTTAAAGAGACCTTCAGTAGGACCCTCACTGCCTTCTATTTGCACAATGCTATAGTGTCCTTAAAGGAACACTCCATTCCTGAAAGAATAGTTATCTCCACACCTTTGCATCTACTGAACCCACCCCATTCAATTCAGAAATGTAAGAGGAGAAATCACTGCAATCAGTGCCGCAATCTGTCATAGTAATCAGTACATGATCCCTAACTGAAATCAGTAGCGGATTGTCACTGTAATCAGTAACGTGATTCCTCACTATAATCAGTAGCGGGTCGTCACCATAATGAACTGTGCAATCCTCATTGTAATCCATAACACAATCTGTCATTGTACTCAGTGGTGCGATTTCTCACTGTAATCAGTAGCATGACACTTGCTATAATCAGTAGCACGATCTCACATTGTAATCAATAAGACAATCTGTCACTGTAATTAATATCAAAAAGTGCAATCCATCACTTTAATCAGTAGTAATCCCTCATTGTACCCAGTAAAGCAATCTATCACTGTACAAGGAGTTCTTTCTTCTGTTTCCTGGCTCAGCCAGTGGGGTCCTGTGCCACTTGCCCCGCTATGTCATTAGTCGTTTTGCAATCATGTGACACCTTTTTACAAACACATACCAATTATCTAGTCTTTCATCTTAAGTTACCTATTGCTATCACCACATTTCAGAAGTACTTCATGTGGTGTACGTGAATCATTACGCCATCACGTCACATTTGAGTGCCTCACTGAAATAAAACTAAGTACACCAGTATCCCCAGGCTCCTGTGTTTTTCTTTCAATTAGTTTCTGGAGTTAAAAAAATGTAAACATTGATGAAGAGGAAGTTTTCAAATGAAATTGAGATAAAATACGAGCGCAGCATGTATTTTTTTCTTCACAGAGAGAGAGAGAGAGACATTTGAATTTAAAAAAAGAAGAAAATGGACACATTTCACAGGATCATGAATAGTGAGCAATAATAATAATAAATTAAAAGTAAAGCAGAAATGGCTGACCACATCAGAAAGATAGATGCATTCGACTGCACAACAGATAACTGCCAATGTATACTAAATGAATTACTGAATTGCAGTACTTTAAAGCAACTGGAATAGCTGATAAGAAACAAATGCCAGTTCTACAGAATGTAATGGATAGAAAAGCATACAGTTTGCTTAGACATTTAACTGATCCAACCAAACCATCCAAAATTAGCTTAGCTGATATCGTGAAAGTAATGCAGGAACATATGGAACCCAAACCATTGTTGATTGCGGAACACTTTGGGTCTCTTAAGCAGAATCAAAGGGAAGGAGAGTTCTCGCTTAGTGGTTCAATTGAAGAAATTGTCAGTTCAGTGATGGGCTTGATGATGTACTGAGAGATGTTTAGTTTGTGGAATCTTACCAGAAAGCTTTCAAAAACAGCTCCTAACTGAAGCACAATTTACACTTAAAAGAGCAATTAAAATTGCTGTATCAATGGAAACAACAGCCAGAGACACAATTGACTTGCATTCAGGAATGAAAGTGACCATGAAAAAATTGCAACATCTAAACAGAAATCTGTCTGGCCTAACAAATTCTGTTACCAATGTGGCAAGGCTTCACATTCACCAGACTAATACAGGTTTAAAGGCCAAATTTGCAGAAAATGCAACAAAGTAGGTCACATCGAAACAGTATGTCAGGCGGACAAAAATAAATGGACGGCACAGGGAAGAGAAATGGGTTAAAAAGTCAAGTTACAGTTTTAAAATTAGCAATGAGCACTAATCTGCATTCTGTTGATAAAAAATCTGATAATGATAAGATGACACAGGACTGAGCAGCCTTAAGATTTACAAGGTGAAAACTAACAGGAGGCAAGCAATATGGCTTACACCAGAAGTGAATGGCAAATTAATTAAAATGGAATTGGACACCAGGTCGGCTATTTCAATCATTCTATCAAATGAGTTTGAGTGGCATTTCAAAGATACCGAATTGAAGCCTGTAGATATCTAACTAGGCCGGCTGGTGGCGCAGTGACATCAGCGCCGGACTCCGGAGCGAAGGTTCCCGAGTTCGAACCCAGTCAGGCCGCTCCCGGGCACGCTTTCCATCCATGCCAGGTTGAGTGTTGAGTTTGCAACTCGGCCTCATAAAAAAAACTGCGCTGTGAGAAGGACGTGGGGGACCACTCACAGAATCTTTCCTCCAAGACAACCATTTGAAAGACTGGCCGCCAAGGCTCTGGCAGAGTATGGCACACAAAAAAAACAAAAAACAAAAAGATATCTAACTAAGAACTTATACAGGAGAAAAGGTAACTACTGTGGGAATGACATTTGTAACCTTGAAATACAGCTTCCAACACGCCACATTGAACTTGTATGTAATAAATACAGGAGGGCCAGCATTGTAGGGCAGTGATTGGCTGAGACAACTACAACGTGATTAGAGATCCAGCCACCATTTATGCCATGCCCAAACAACAAAGTCAAATGAAAGCGAATTATGAAAGGTACTGGGTGATGTCACAGATTCAAGGATGGCATCAGAAAACTTAAACATATCAATGGTAAAACAGTGTTAAATGAAAATGCCACACCCAAGTTTGCAAAGTCAGTCCAGTTCCTTGTACTATCCATGATAAAATAGTGAGTGAGCTAGATGACATGGAGGCTGAAGGAATTCTTTCCAAGGTTGATGACAGCCCAATGAACACTAGATGCCCCAGTAGCCAAGAAGGATGGGTCTGTCAGGATCTGTGGTAATTTTAAGGTCATTAACACAATACTGAATACATCAACACCCTCTGCCAAGGGTAAAGGATATCTTTGCAAACCTTTCTGGGAGGGAAACACTTCAGCAAAGTGGACTTTGGTGAGGCCTACCTATGGCTGGAGATGCACGAAGAGTCCAAAGTGTTTCTCATTACAAAAGGCTTTATTGTTAGTATCGGCTTATTATAGGCTCAGAGAACAACACAGAAACCGTGATTCTTTTAAAATCAAGCATCATTTACTGTGGCCACACCATTGATACACAATATTTACACAAGTGTGCTGAGAAAATTTAGCTGGTGGTGGATTCCCCAAGGCCAAAGGATATGTCACAGTTGAGGTCCTTTTTAGGACTGGTCAATTACTAAAACAGGTTCCAGCCAAACCTGGCTATTGTGGTCCTCCCCTTGAACTCATTATTACAGATTGGGAAGAAATGGCAATGGACGAGACACTGTGAGGTGGCTTTCCAATACAAAGGAAATGGTGACATCAGACACAACTCTCAAATTATGATCCACATAATTATGATTATAATTATAATTATAATTATGATCCAGTGAAGCTTGTCTGGGACACCTCACCTTCTGGTACAGGTGCAGGCATGTCACATGTTACGAGTTACATGCACAAAATGCCGGAGGAACTCAGCAGGCCAAGGCAGCATCTATGGAAAAGAGTAAACAGTCGCCGTCTTGACAGTCTTAATAAAGGGTCTCAGCCCAAAACATTGACTCTTTACTCTTTTCCATAGATGCTGCAAGTCCTGCTGAGTTCCTCCAGCATTTTATAACCATATAACCATATAACAATTACAACACGGAAACAGGCCATCTCGACCCTTCTAGTCCATGCCGAACTCATACTCTCACCGAGTCCCACTCGGTCCATAATCCTCCATTCCCTTCCTGTCCATATATCTATCCAATTTAACTTTAAACGACAACATCAAACCTGCCTCAACCACTTCTGCTGGAAGCTCATTCCACACAGCCACCACTCTCTGAGTAAAGACGTTCCCCCTCATGTTACCCCTAAACTTTTGCCCTTTAACTCTCAACTCATGTCCTCTTGTTTGAATCTCCCCCACTCTCAATGGAAAAATCCTATCCACGTCAACCCTATCAATCCCCCTCATAATTTTAAACACCTCTATCAAGTCCCCTCTCAACCTTCTACACTCCAAGGAATAAAGACATAACTTGTTCAACCTTTCTCTGTAGCTTAGGAGATGAAACCCAGGCAACATTTTAGTAAACCTCCTCTGTATTCTCTCAATTTTATTGACATCTCTCCTGTAATTTGGTGACCAGAACTGTACACAATACTCCAAATTTGGCCTTACCAATGCCTTATACAATTTCAACATTACATCCCAACTCCTATACTCAATGCTCTGATTAATAAAGGCCAGCATACCAAAAGCTTTCTTCACCACCCTATCCACATGAGATTCCACTTTCAGGGAACTATGCATCATTATTCCTAGATCCCTCTGTTCTACAGCATTCTTTAATCCCCTACCGGTTACCATGTATGTCCTATTTTGATTAGTCCTACCAAAATGTAGCACCTCACATCTTTCAGCATTAAACTCCATCTGCCATCTTTCAGCCCACTCTTCTAAGTGGCCTAAATCTCCCTGCAAGCTTTGAAAACCTACTTCATTATCCACAACGTCACCTGTCTTAGTATCATCTGCATACTTACTAATCCAATTTACCACCCCATCATCCAGATCATTACTATATATATCAAACAACATTGGACCCAGTACATATCCCTGAGGCACACCGCTACACACTATCCTCCAATCTGACACACAGATATCCACCACTACTCTCTGGTGTCTCCCATCCAGCCACTGCTGAATCCATTTTACTACTTTGATATTAATGCCTAACGATCCATGTCGACTGTTCCTAATCAGACCCTGTCTATCCAGATAATTCTATATACCATCTCTAAGAATACTTTCCATCAATTTACCCACTACTGACGTCAAACTCACTTGTCAAAATTGCTAGGTTTACTCTTAGAACCCTTTTTAAACAATGGAACCACATGAGCAATACGCCAATCCTTCGGCACCATCCCCGTTTCTAATGACTTTTGAAATATTTCTGTCAGAGCCCCTGCTATTTCCACACTAACTTCCATCAAGGTCCTAGGGAATATCTTGACCAGACCCGGAGACTTATCCACTTTTATATTCCATAAAAGCGCCAGTACTTCCTCTTCTTTAATCGTCATACTTTCCATAACTACCCTTCTTGTTTCCTTTACCTTACACAATTCAGTATCCTTCTCCTTAGTGAATACCGAAGAAAAGAAATTGTTCAAAATTTCCCCCATCTCTTTTGGCTCCGCATATAGCCGTCCACTCTGATTCTCTAAAGGACCAATTTTATCCCTCACTATCCTTTTGTCACTAACATAACTGTAGAAAACCTTTGGATTTATTTTCACCTTACTTGCTAAAGCTGCCTCGTATCTTCTTTTAGCTTTTCTAATTTCTTTCTTAAGATTCTTTTTACATTCTTTATATTCCTCGAGCAGCTCATTAACTCCAAGCTGCCTATACTTATTGTAAATCCCTCTTTTTTCCGGAACCACATTTCCTATATCCCTTGAAAACCATGGCTCTCTCAAACTTTTAACCTTTCCTTTCAACCTAACAGGAACATAAAGATCCTGTACCCTCAAAATTTCACCTTTAAATGACCTCCATTTCTCTATTACATCCTTCCCATAAAACAAATTGTCCCAATCCACTCCTTCTAAATCCTTTTGCATCTCCTCAAAGTTAGCCTTTCTCCAATCTAAATTCTCAACCCTGGGTCCAGTCCTATCCTTCTCCATAATTATATTGAAACTAATAGCATTGTGATCACTGGACCCGAAGTGCTCCCCAACACATACCTCCGTCACCTGCCCTATCTCATTCCCTAACAGGAGATCCAACACTGCCCCTTCTCTAGTTGGTACCTCTATGTATTGCTGCAGAAAACTATCTTGCACACATTTTACAAACTCCAAACCATCCAGCCCTTTTACAGAATGGGCTTCCCAGTCTATGTGTGGAAAATTAAAATCTGCCACAATCACAACCTTGTGCTTACTACAAATATCTGCTATCTCCTTACAAATTTGCTCCTCCAGTTCTCAGTCCCCATTAGGTGGTCTATAATACACCCCTATAAGTGTAACTACACCTTTCCCATTCCTCAATCCCACCCAAATATCCTCCCTGGACGAGTCCACTAATCTATCCAGCCAGAGGACCGCTGTTATATATTCTCTGACAGGCAATGCAACACCTGCCCCTCTTGCCCCTCCTATTCTATCACACCTGAAGCAACGAAATCCTGGAATATTTAGTTGCCAATCACACCCTTCCTGCAACCACATTTCACTAACAGCTACAACATCAAATTTCCAGGTATCAATCCTTGCTCGAAGCTCATCACCTTTCTTACAATGCTCCTAGCATTAAAATAGATGCATTTAAGAAACTCTCCACCTCTCACTCTCTTTTTATCCTTAATGGAGCAAACAACTTTGTTATCTTTTCCTTCCTTGTCCCCTACATCTTTGGTCTGAGCGCTCCTGATGTCTGTCCCCTACCTATCCTCCCTCACACACTATCTACTAGCTTTCTCTATTTGTGAACTAACCTCCTCTTTCCTAGTCTCTTTAATTTGATTCCCACCCCCCCAACCATTCTAGTTTAAAGTCACCTCAGTAGCCCTCGCAAATCTCCCCGCCAGGATATCGGTCCCCCTAGGATTCAAGTGTAACCCATCCTTTTTGTACAGGTCATGCCTGCGCCAAAAGAGGTCCCAATGATCCAAAAACTTGAATCCCTCCCCCCGTTCCAATCCCTCAGCCACGCATTTATCCTCCACTTAATTGCATTCCTACTCTCACTGTCGCGTAGCACAGGCAGTAATCCCGAGATTACTACTTTTGCGGTCCTTTTTCTCAACACCCTTCCTAACTCCCTATATTCTCCTTTCAGGACCTCTCTCCTTTTCCTACCTATGTCATTGGTACGTATATGTACCACGACCTCTGGCACTTCACTTGGACACGATCAGAAATATCCCAGACCCTGGCACCAGGGAGGCAAACTACCATCCGGATCTCTGGACTGCGTCCACAGAATTGCCTATCTGACCATCTTACTATCAAGTCCTCTATTACTACTGCCCTCCTCTTCCTTTCCCTACCCTTCTGAGCTGCAGGGCTGGACTCTGTGCTGGAGGCATGGCCACTGTTGCTTCCCCCAGGTAAGCTGTCCCCCCCCAACAGTACTCAAACAGGAGTATCTATTGTCAAGGGGCACAGCCACTGGGGTACTCTCTATTACCTGACTCTTCCTCTTCCCCCTCCTAGCCGTGACCCACTTGTCTGCCTCCCGTGGCCGCGGTGACCACCTGCCTATAACTCCTCTCTATCAACTCCTCACTCTCCCTGACCAGACAAAGGTCATCGAACTGCAGCTCCAGTTCCCCAATGCGGTCTCTTAGGAGCTGCATCTCGACGCACCTGTGCAGATGTGGACGTTCGGGAGGCCTGGAGACTACAAGACCTCCCACATCCGGCACCGAGAACAACAAGCTGCCCTCACACTCATACTTCCCCTCTCCTCAAATAACAAAAAATTGAATACCAAACCCTCTTCGCCTCACCCGTTTCCGCCTAAGCCCCTTGAGCCGAAGCCCTTAAGCCTTCACTCTGCTCCCGGCTCACTCCGCAACCCGCAAACTCCACTGCCTGCTGTATAAGGCTCTGTTTCTTTTAAATCTTCCGTGCTTTACTGCCCGACGTCACACGCCTGCGCAGTCCCGCCTCTCTGAACGTCGATGGAAAAAAAATGAAAGATTCAGAAATGGCTTCCTCTGCACTCCCGCTCCGATTCTCAGACTTCCTTCTCCGAATTTTGTGCGCGTTACTTGGATTTCCAGCACCTGCAGATTTTCTCTTGTTTGTTGTGAGTAATGGAAGTAAACACCCATAGCCTTTGCATCACGTTCCCTTTTCATCACAGAGAAAAATTATGCACAGATTGACAGAGAGGCCCTGAGCTAATTTGGGTGTAAAACTTTTCAGCCAGTACTTGTATGGGAAAAAATTTTCCCTTGTTACCCTACACCAACTACTAGAGTCCATTTTCAATGTACAGAGGCTGTTCCACTAACAGCAGCAGCATGAATGCAGAGATGGGCTCTATTTCTTGAAGGACACAATTACAAGATTGAATTCAAGAGGCTGACAAATCATGGAAAAGCTGATTGATTGTCCTGTTTACCCTTTGATGATGAAATACCTGAAAAATTTACAACCAACAACACCAGCTATGCTGTTCTTGGGTCGTCCCTTGTGCTCAAGAATGGATCTCCTCAAATCCAATCTTTGAATGAGAATGTAGGACAAACAGCTGAGACAAATTAAGGTCTCCTCAAACAGGGAGGTTCACTGTGTTACTCCTGAACAAGCAGTCCTGGTGAGGGACTACAGAGGTGATCAAAAGTGGGTTCTTGGAAAGATTAAGGACAGAACTGGATCATTCTCCTACACAGTGGAGATTGCATCTGATATCATCTGGAAATGACACATCAATCAATTAAGAAGAGCAGAGTCAATTGTTAGAGAGGAAAGATGGCCAGAACTGTCCTAGCAGTCCTAGAGTCAACTCCTACAACAACCACAGAGGAGGCCCCAGAATCTGAGATTGTTTTACAGCCACAAGTTTCACCTCCCAAGCAGAGTGATCACCCTTGTCAGGAAAGACATTATCCCAAAAGAGTAAGAAATCTCCACAGTGATTAAATATTTAGATCTGAATGGGACAATTTAAAATTTACTATACTGTGTATGTATATATATGTCTAGAGAGCAATACATTGCATATTTGAGTTGAGATGCATTCTATATTTGGAGTTTATAGCTAAGCAGGGAGGAGTGTAGTGTATTTAATGTTTCAGTAATATTTGAGTAATATTGTAACTTAGGCATTGTTTGTTACATAATTCAATATAATGTAATAAGTATGTGAATGGCATATGTCATTACGCCACCTCAACATATTTGATTGTCTCACAGTAAAACTAAGCAGATGAACATCTCCGGACTCCTGTGTTTTTCTTTTGATTAGTTTCTAGAGTTACGAAACATTAACAGTTCATTAGCTGTAAAATGCTTCAGGACCTGTTGTAGTTTTGAGTGGTTCTCTAAAACACAAGTTTCTTTCTTTATCTGTGATTTAATAGCTTCATCGCAGATAGTCAGACAAAGAGTTTGCAGATCCTTCTGTGCTGGACTATATGACACAAAGACCACAAAAGGCATTATCTCCCAAAACTTCCGGTCTTCTATCATGAAGGTAGAATGATCCCAGGAATGAAAGGGTTACTGTACGAGGAACGTCTGGCAGCTCTTGGGCTGTATTCCCTGGAGTTCAGGAGAATGAGGGGGGATCTCATAGAAACCCTTGTTAAAAATGTTAAAAGGCCAGAACAGATTAGATATGGCAAAGTTATTTCCCATGGTAGGGGAGTCGAGGACAAGAGGGCATGACTTCAGGAATGAAGGGCATCCATTTAGAACAGAGATGCAGAGAAATTACTTTAGTCAGAAGATAGTAAATCTGTGGAATTTGTTACCAAGAGCGGCTGTGGAGGCCAAGTCAATGGGTGCATTTAAGGCAGAGATGGATAGGTTCTTGATTAGCCAGGCCATCAAAGAGTTTGGGGAGAAGGTAGGGGATTGGATCAGCCCATGATTGAATAGCAGAGCAGACTCAAGCAGCCTTACTTCTGCTCCTATATCTTATGGTCTTATAGGCGATAGACAAAAGCAAGTAGGAGAATCTGGATCTGCCCCTGATCCTGGAAGAGTTGATTGTCTCCATCCATTGCTGTGGCATGAGTAAAACTCCCAGAAGTGGCTGCTTACTGGCAGAGTTTTTAATCGGCTCTGTGGAACTGGATGGACCAGCATCTGCTGGAAGGGTACATTGCCATGCTTCTGTCTGGCTGCAGCAGATTCCAAGGGGTAAACATTATCATCCTCAGCAACAAGCAGAAGGAGGGGAGGGAGGACATCAGGACTTGGAAGCCCATTTCACTGTTGAATGTGGACTATAAGATTGTGTCCAAGGCCATTGCCAACCAGGTCAAACTACTCTGGAACAGGTGATCCATCCAGACCAAATCTGTGCTGTACCTGGCAAGAAAATCTCAGACAACCTTGCATGACTCAAAGATACTATTTCTATGAGCAGGACAGAGGCCCAGATACCCGCCTAGTCAGCCTGGACCAGGAGAAGGCTTTCAACAGGATAACACCCACAAAATGTTAGAGGAAATCAGCAGGCCAGGCAGCATCTATGGAAAAAAGTACAGTCAATGTTTTGCAACCCTTTGGCAGGACTGGAGGGAAAAAAAAGCTGAGGAGTAGATATAAAAGGTGGGGGAGGGAAGAGAGAAACACCAGGTGATAGGTTAAAACCTGGAGAGGGATGGATGAAGTAAAGAGCTGGGAAGTTGATTGGTGAAAGAGACAGAAGGCCATGGAAGAAAGAAAAATGGGGGAGCACCAGAGGAAGGCAATGGGTAGGCAAGGAGATAAGGTCAGAGAGAGAGAGAAGGGGACTTGAAATAGTGAAGGGGGGTCAGGGGACTTTACCAGAAGTTTGAGAAATTGTTGTTCATGCCATCAGGTTGGAGGCTACCCAAATGGAATATAAGGTGTTGTTCTTCCAACCTAAGTGTGGCCTCATCATGACAGTGGAGAAGGTAATGGATGGACATATCCTAATGGGAATGGGAAGTGGAATTAAAATGGACAGCCACTGGGAGATCCCACCTGTTCTGGCAGATGGAGCATAGATGCTCCGCAAAATGGTCTCCCAATCTACGTCGGGTCTCACCGATACACAGGAGGCCACACCAGGAGAACTGAACACAGTAAATGACCCCAACAGACTCACAGGTGAAGTGTCACCTCACCTGGAAGGACTGTTTAGGGCCCTGAATGATAGTGAGGGAGGAGGTGTAGGGGCAGATATAGCACTTGTTCCGTTTGCAAGGATAAGTGCGAGGAGGGAGATCAGTGGGGAGGGACGAATGGACAAGGGGGTCACGGTAGTGAGCTATATCTTTGGAAAGCAGAAAGTGGGCAGGGAGGGGGGGGTAAGATATGTTTGGTGGTGCGATTCTGTTGGAGGTGGCAGAAATTTCGGAGAATTGCGTGCTCACGAGGAGCCTTGTGGAGTAGTAGGTGAGGACAAGAGGAACCTTATCCCTGGTAGTGTGGCGGGAAGATGGGGTAAGAGCAGATGCGTGTGAAATAGAAGAGATGTGGCTGAGGGCAGCATTGATGGGGAGGAAGGGAAGCCCCTTTCTTTGAAAAAGGAGAACATCTTCATTCTAGAATGAAAAGCCTCATCCTGAGAGCAAATGCAGTGGAGACAGAGGAATTGAGAGAAGAGGATGGCATTTTGACAAGTAGCAGGGTGGAATGAGGTGTAGTCGAGGTAGCTGTGAGAGTCTGTGGGTTTGTAATAGACATCAGTAGAACATCATACATGATATACATGCTTGTCAAAATGGAATTTGGGGACAGAATTAAAAATAGTATCCAACTTGCCAGTAACAGCAGGTCTAGCAATCAGGATAGCCAGGAGCTCAGTAAAGGCAGGGAAAGGAATATCCACTTAAACTGCATTTTAAGTAGTTGAACTCTGAGGAATGGCTCTGAGGTCCGGGATGTTATAGGCCTTACAGAAACATCACTGACAGAATGGCAGGACAATCCTCAATGTTCACAGGTATCACAGAGGTACAGGTAACCTGGAAATGAATGTAGCTTCTTTGATAAGGGAATACGAAATAACACTACTTAGGGATGATGTTCTTCGGGGATAATCTAGTGAGGCCATGTTGGTAGATGTCAGAAACAAGAAGGAGAGGGTTATTCAATTGAGGCTGTATTATAGACCCCTCTCAAAGTCAGTGGGAAGTTGAGGACCAGGTGTGTAAAGAAATTATTCATAGTTGTAAGAATAATAGGATTGTTTTTGGGGGAGATTTTAATTTCTCTGGTATTAGCTGGGCTGCAAAGAGTGTTAAGGGCCTGGAAGGGGGTAGAATCTGTAAAACGTGTCCAGGAAAGTTTCATGTGTCAATATATAGAGAGCCCAACTCATGAGGATGCAGTACTGGACCTCCTTGTAGGAAACAAGGCAGAGCAAGTAATTGATGTAGCAGTCAAGAAGCACTTTGGCTCTAGTGACCATAATTCTATTAGTTTTAAGATAGTGATGGTAAAGGATAGGACAGGCCCAAAGGTTAGAGTCCTAAAGAGCAGCAAGTCCAATTTTGGAGGAATTAGACAGGATGCAGCAGAGGTCGATTGGGTTAACTTGTTTGGAAGGAAAGGAACAGATGGCAAGTGGGAGGCTTTTACCAGTGTGATAACAAATGTCCAGGAGAAGCACATTCCTGTTAGGGTGAAGGTTAAACCTAGAAGTTTAAGGAACTTTGACTGACAAGAGATATTGAGGCTCTAGTCAAGAAAGAGGAGACAGCATAGAATCGGTTTAGGAGGTTGGGCTTGAATAAATCCTTTGATGACTGTAAAAAGATTTAAGAATACACTTACAAGGGAAATCAGAGGGCCAAGACAGGGTATGAGATGAATCTGGCAGGTAAGATTAAGGAAAATCCTGACAGTTTTTATAGCTATACTAAGAGTGAAAGTGTGGACAAAAAGTGAGTAGGTCCCTTTAGAGATCAGCAGGGCAGCCTATGTCTTGAGCCACAGGAACTAGATGGGATTTTTAATGAATATTTCTCCTCAGCATTTACTAAGAAGCAAGTTACTCAAAGCATAAGGGGCACAAGTGAAGATGTTTTGGAGGACAACACACATCAAAGTTGCTGGTGAACGCAGCAGGCCAGGCAGCATCTCTAGGAAGAGGTACAGTCGACGTTTCGGGCCGAGACCCTTCGTCAGGACTAACCCTAACCCTAATGCGACTGTACCTCTTCCTAGAGATGCTGCCTAGCCTGCTGCGTTCACCAGCAACTTTGATGTGTGTTGCTTGAATTTCCAGCATCTGCAGAATTCCTCGTGTTTATGTTTTGGAGGACATTCATATTACCAGGGAGGAGGTATTTTCAGCCTTACAGCACATTGAAGTTCGAAGTTCAAAATGCATTTATTATCAAAGTACATATACTGTATGCCACCGTGTACAACCCCGAGATTTGTTTTCTGTGGGCATACACAGCAAAATCCAAAAAACACAATAGAATGAATGAAAGACCACATCCAACACGATAGACAAACAACCAATTTGCAAAAGACAATAAACTGTGAAAATATAAAAGAAAAAGTAATAATAATTAGGTAAGCTGACAATATAGAGAACATGAGATAAAGAGTCCTTGAAAGTGAATCCATAAGTTGTGGGAACAGTTCAGTGATGGAGCGAGTGAAGCTCATTGAAGATATCCCTTCTGGTTTAAGAGCCTGATGGTTGAGGGGTAATAACTTCCTGAACCTGGTGGTGTGGGTCCTGAGGTTCCTGTATGTTCTTCACAATGGCAGCAGCAATGGCCTGGGTGGTGAGGTTCTTGATAATGAATGCTGCTTTCTTGTGATAACATTATGTGTAGATGTGCCAAATGGTGGGGAGGGCTTTACTCATGATAGTCTGGGCCATATCCACCACTTCTTGTAGGATTTACTATTCAAGGGAATGTTTCCATATCGGGCTGTGATACACCCAGTCAAACCTCTCCACCACACATCTATAGAAGTTTGTCAAGGTTTTAGATGTCATGCCAAATCTTCACAACTTCTAAGGATAAATCTATAGGCACTGATCGAGTGCATCCTCAGTCTTTGTGGGAGGCTAGAGAGGAAATTAGAGACCCATATGGAGCTACTTGCTTCATCATTAGCCACTAGTGAAGTTTCCAAAGAGTGGAATGTGGCCAATGTAGTTCCGTTGTTTAAAAAGAATAGCAAGAAGATGCCAGTAAATTATAGTCCAGTCAGTCTGACAGCAGTAGTGAGGAAACTACTGGAGGGAATTCTGAAAGGCAAGAACAACCAGCATTTGGATAGACAGAGTCTGATCAGGAGGAGTTAGCATGGCTTTGTTTGTGGAAAGTCATGGCTGATAAACCTTTTAGAGATTTTTGAAGATGTAATTCAAAAAAGAGATGAGGGGAGGGTAGTGGATATTGTCTATTTGGACTTCAGTAAGGCCATCAAAGTCCAATGTGTTAGGCTGGTCTGGAAGGTTAGGTCGCATGGAATCCAGGGAGAGTTAAGTAGGTGAATTCAAAATTGGCTATGAGGTAGGAAGCAGAAGGTGGTGCTTGAAGGTTGTTTTTCAGAAAGAAGGCAAGGGGCTAGTGGTATACTGTGGATGTCAATGTTGAGACCCCTGTTATTTGTCTTCTTTCTCTTCTTCTTCTTCTTCTTGTTTTACGGTGGTTGGCACCCAGTTTAGTGGTGCATTACCGCCATCTTCTGCTCCGGAGTGTGCAATAGACTTACATTCCAAATTCCTTCACCCAATCATACACACACACATACCCTTACCTACATTTTATCCTCCCATCTTTGGCCATCCTAGTACCCTATTCCTGCTTATTCATCATATCCTATTTTTAAAAAACCCTGTACCCCTTAAGAAAGCTAAAAATACCCTGACCTGTGCTCTCTCACCCATGCCCAGCAACCCTTTTAATGTGAATTCCTGCACCCCCAATTCCCTTAGATTGATTATCATCATCTTTATCTGTATCCCATACTTCCTGCAACTCAGAACTACATGTTCTACTGACCCCTCTTCCTGATATTCCTCACACAATTCTGTCTGGTGATTCCCTATCATTTTCAATGTTTTGTTTAACGTACAGTGCCCCAGCCTTAATCTAGTTCACACAGTCTCCTCTCTTCTGTATCCACTACCTACCCTAGTACCTCCAATCCCTTTTTGTATTTGATATAAATGCCTCCCTTTCCCTGTCCCATCTTTCTTGCCACATTTGGTTGATTTTTTTCCCCAGTTTACACACTTAACCTCTGCTTTACTGATACTAATGTGCATTTCTATATTTTCTTTCTTTAACGCCCTCTTTGCCAACTCATCCGCCCTTTCATTCCCCTTCACCCCTACATGTGCTGGGACCCATAAAAATTTTACCTGACCTCCCTGATTTGCAATTCTTGTGATTGACTGGAGGACTTCATAAAGTACATCTTGCAGACTGTTTGAGTGAAAAGACCTTAAACTTGCTAGAACTGAGGATGAATCTGAGCATATCAACATTTTCTGACTTCTCTAGCTTTCTCCACCCATCGCAACACAACCAACACTACCAGCATCTCCACTGTATACACCCCTAATTTATTAGATGTTCTTCGGCTGATTCCAATTTCTTTTGCTGGTATAGCCACCCCAAACCCAGTCACTCCTGTTTCAGGTACCTTAGCACCATCCATATAAACCTGAGTATAATCACTATATTTTTTCCATCACATGACAGTTAAATGCACTTACCAAATCAGTTTTATTGTTCTTTGTCAATTACATAAATAATTTGGATGCAAATGCATAAGGTTTGATCAGTAAGTTTGTGGATAACAAAAAATTAGGAGGTATTAATGGTGAAGAAGATTATAGTAGATTACAAAGGGATCTTGATCAGTTAGGGAAATGGTCCAAACAGTAGCAAATGAATTTCAATACAGCTAAATGTGTGGTGATGTATTTTGGAAAGTCTAACCAGCTTAGGATTTTCATGTAGGGCACTAGGGAGTGTATTGAAACAGACAGAGGGACAGCACAGTTTGGGCCCGGCTCACAGTGATGTGCCATGAAAAATGGTGTAAGGAGGAGGGATTCAAATTCCCGGAGCATTGGAACCAGTTCTGGAGGAGGTGGGACCGGTACAAACAGGACGGTCTGCACCTGAGCTGGACTGGAACCAATGTCCTAGGGGGAGCGTTTGCTATTGTTGTTCAGGAGGATTTAAACTAATGTGGCAGGGTGATGGAAATAAGTACAGAGAGACAGAGCAGTGTAAAAAGAGGGTAGAAGCAACAAGTAGTAAGGTGAAAAGTAAAAGTGGCAGGCCAGCAAATCCAGGGCAAAAATCAAAAAGGGCCACTTTTCAACATAATTTTATAAGGGCTAAGAGTGTTGTAAAAGCAAGCCTGAAGGGCAATGCAAGGAGCATTCGTAACAAAGTGGATGAATTGAATGTGCAGATAGTTATTAATGAACATGATATAGTTGGGATCACAGAGACATGGCTCCAGGGTAACCAAGGATGGGAGCTCAACATTTAGGGATATTCAATATTCAGGAGGATAGACATGAAAGAAAAGGAGGTGGGGTGGCATTGCTGGTTAGAGAGGAGATTAACACAATAGAAAGGAAGGACATTAGCCGGGAGGATGTGGAATCGATATGAGTAGAGCTGCATAACATTAAGGGGCAGAAAATGCTGGTGAGAGTTGTGTACAGGCCACCTAACAGTAGAAGTGAGGTTGGGGATGGCATTAAACAGGAAATTAGAAATGCGTGCAATAAAGGAACAACAATTATAACGGGTGACTTCAATCTACATATAGATTGGGTGAACCAAATTGGTAAGGGTGCGAAGGAAGAGGATTTCTTGGAATGTATGCAGGATAGTTTTCTGAACCAACATGTCGAGGAACCAACTAGATAGCAGGCCATTCTAGACTGGGCATTGAGCAACGAGGAAGGGTTAGTTAGCAATCTTGTCTTGCAAGGCCCCTTGGGTAAGAGTGACCATAATATGGTGGAATTCTTCATTAAGATGGAGAGTGATATAGTTAATTCAGTAACAAAGGTTCTGAACTTAAAGAAGGGTAACTTTGAAGGTATGAGACGTGAATTAGCTAAGATAGACTGGCAAATGATACTTAAAGGGTTGACGGTGGATATGCAATGGCAAGCATTTAAAGATCGCACGGATGAACTACAACAATTGTTCATCCCAGTTTGGCAAAAGAATAAACCAGGGAAGGTAGTGCACCTGTGGCTGACAAGGGAAATTAGGGATATTATCAATTCCAAAGAAGAAATATACAAATTAGCCAGAAAAAGCGGCACACCTGAGGACTGGGAGAAATTCAGAGTCCAGCAGAGGAGGACAAACAGCTTAATTAGGAAAGGGAAAAAAGATTATGAGAGAAAGCTGGCAGGGAACATAAAAACTGACTGTAAAAGCTTTTATAGATATGTGAAAAGAAAAGGATTGGTTAAGACAAATGTAGGTCCCTTACAGTCAGAAACAGGTGAATTGATCATGGGGAACAAGGACATGGCAGACCAATTGAATAACTACTTTGGTTCTGTCTTCACTAAGGAGGGCATAAATAATCTTCGGGAAATAGTCAGGGACCGAGGGTCTAGTGAGATGGAGGAACTGAGGGAAATACATGTTAGTAGGGAAGTTGTGTTAGGTAAATTGAAGGGATTAAAGGCAGATAAATCCCCAGGGCCAGATGGTCTGCATCCTAGAGTGCTTAAGGAAGTGGCTCAAGAAATAGTGGATGCATTAGTGATAATTTTTCAAAACTCTTTAGATTCTGGATTAGTTCCTGAGGAATGGAAGGTGGCTAATGTAGCCCCGCTTTTCAAAAAAGGAGGGAGAGAGAAACCGGGGAATTATTGACCGGTAAGCCTAACATCGGTGGTGGGGAAACTGCTAGAGTCAGTTATCAAGGATGTGATAATAGCACATTTGGAAAGTGGTGAAATCATCAGACAAAGTCAGCATGGATTTGTGAAAGGAAAATCATGTCTGACAAATCTCATAGAATTTTTTGAGGATGTAACTAGTAGAGTGGATAGGGGAGAACCAGTGGATGTGGTATATCTGGATTTTCAAAAGGCTTTTGACAAGGTCCCACACTGGAGATTAGTGTGCAAACTTAAAACACATGGTATTGGGGGTATGGTATTGATGTGGATAGAGAATTGGTTGGCAGACAGGGAGCAAAGAGTGGGAATAAACAGGACCTTTTCAGAATGGCAGGCAATGACTAGTGGGGTACCGCAAGGCTCAGTGCTGGGACCCCAGTTGTTTACAATATATATTAATGACTTGGATGAGGGAATTAAATGCAGCATCTCCAAGTTTGCGGATGACACGAAGCTGGGCAGCAGTGTTAGCTGTGAGGAGGATGCTAAGAGGATGCAGGGTGACTTGGATAGGTTAGGTGAGCGGGCAAATTCATGGCAGATGCAATTTAATGTGGATAAATGTGAGGTTATCCACTTTGGTGGCAAGAACAGGAAAACAGATTATTATCTGAATGGTGGCTGATTAGGAAAAGGGGAGGTGCAACGAGATCTGGGTGTCATTGTACACCAGTCATTGAAAGTGGGCATGCAGGTACAGCAGGCGGTGAAAAAGGTGAATGGTATGCTGGCATTTATAGCAAGAGGATTCGAGTACAGGAGCAGGGAGGTACTACTGCAGTTGTACAAGGCCTTGGTGAGACCACACCTGGAGTATTGTGTGCAGTTTTGGTCCCCTAATCTGAGGAAAGACATCCTTGCCATAGAGGGAGTACAAAGAAGGTTCACCAGATTGACTCCTGGGATGGCAGGACTTTCATATGATGAAAGACTGGATCGACTAGGCTTCTACTCTCTGGAATTTAGAAGATTGAGGGGGGATCTGATTGAACCGTATAAAATTCTAAAGGGATTGGACAGGCTAGATGCAGGAAGATTGTTCCCAATGTTGGGGAAGTCCAGAACAAGGGGTCACAGTTTGAGGATAAACTTTTAGGACCAAGATGAGGAAAAACTTCTTCACACAGAGAGTGGTGAATCTGTGGAATTCTCTGTCACAGGAAACAGTTGAGGCCAGTTCATTGGCTATATTTAAGAGGGCGTTAGATATGGCCCTTGTGGCTAAAGGGATCGGGGGTATAGAGAGAAGGCAGGTACAGGGTTCTGAGTTGGATGATCAGCCATGATCATACTGAATGGCGGTGCAGACTCGAAGGGCCGAATGGCCTACTCCTGTACCTATTTTATATGTTTCTATGTTTCTAAAACAAACTTTCCACTATCCATCTAACCCTTCCTTCCTACACAGCCCATGGTCCTCCATTAACCTTACATCTATGTGGCTATCAAAGAACCTTTTAAATATCCCTATTATACCAGCCTCTACCACCACCACTGGCAGTGCGTTCTAGCCACCCACCACTCTCTGTATAACAAAAACACCTCTGACATTCTCCCTAAACTCTCCACCACCTACTTAAAAAAAAGTCCTCTTGTATTGGCCATTGTCACCATTGGAAAAAGGTACTGGTTGTCTACGCAAAGTGGTCCTAGGAGTACAAGTTCATTGAAAGTGGTGTCAGAGGTAAATAGGGTGATGAAAAAAGTGTGTAGCAAATTGCCTTCATCAGACAGGGCATTGGGAATAGGAGTTGGGACATTATGTTGCAGTTGTATAAATCATTGGTGAGGCCAAACTTGGAGTACTGTGTGCAGTTTTGGTCACCCTGTTATAGGAAAGATGTGGTTAAACTGAAGAGAATGTAGGAAAAGATTCACAAGGATGTTGCCAAGATTAGCGAGCACAAGTTATAGGGAGAGCTTGGCCAGGCTAGGTGTTTACTCCTTGGAACATAGGCTAGGTAAACACCTAGCCTGGCCAAGCTCTCCCTATAACTTGTGCTCCCTAATCCTAGCAAAATCCTTGTGAATCTTTTAGAATTGTTTAAAATCATGAGAGGCGTAGATAAGGTATATGGTAACAGTCATTTCCCAGGGTAGGGGAGTTCAGAACTAGGGACCATAAAAAGGGTGAGAGAGGAATGACCTAAAAGGGACCTGAGGGGAAACTTTTCCATGCAGAGGATGGTGAGTACATGGAAAGAGCTGTGAGAGGATGTCGCTGAGGCAAGTACAATGGTATCATTTAAGAAACCTGGAGGGGCGGGACTTAGAGGGATATGTGACAAATGTAGTAAATGTGTACTAGTTGGATGGACATGGTCAGCACAGACTTGTTGAGCCAAAGGCTTATACCCTTGCCATATTGCTCTATAACTTTTATATCTCTATAACTGCTTTACATGAACATCCATAGCTCAGTTCAAACTAATGGTTAGTAGGCAGATAGATCCCCCATCAAATCTGGAATCAGACAGGGTTGTCCACTTACCTCTGCCTTGTTTCTATGCTGTATAGAACCCTTTGCCGAATACATCAGGAAGGACGAGAGCATGAGGGGTGACTTTGCCAGACAGCGGAGACACACAAGTCAAAACCTCCCTGTACATGGTCAATGTTGCTGTCCTCTACTTGGATCTAAGGTTAGTTCATAGACTGATCAGTATCTATGACCAATTTGAATTGGCATTGGGGGCCAAGGTCAACTGCAGTAAGAGTGAGGCCATGCCCTTTGGTAACTGGCCCAACCAATTCAATGGACCCTTCACTGTCAAGCCCTGAAGGCACCGACGACCTGGATTGGAGGGGATGGGGCACGTAAAATGTAAAAACTGACTGGAAAAGTAAAACAAAAAATGTGTCCTTGGAAATGGTGTTCTCTGTCAATAACTGGGAAAAACGTGGCCATCATGTGGAATGTTCTCTGAGGTTTGATGTATTGGGTACAAGTGTGATCTGTTACCAATTCCTCTGTTTCAGTAATCACCCAGAACATCTTCTAATTCATCTGGAGTCAAGATGGAGCAAGTCCAATGGACCATGATACATAAGTCCTCCAAGAATGGAAACAAAAGTGTATCTAGAGTTGCACTCTTCTGATGACCAACTTCATGTGTAGAGTCAAAGTACATGTCCACCCAGTATCACTGTTTACTGAGGTTCTACCTGTCCCTGGTGTTGCAGAAGATTGGACTTGTCCCTCTACCGCATAACACCACAGTCAGCTGAACATTACTGCACCACCTGTCCTCTGTGGAAGAGGTTTTCCAATTAAACACCTTTGACCACAAGTTCATTGGTATATCCTGCAGGTGCTGCAGGACAGGGACACCATGCGGTTGTTCTCTGAGTGAACTGTCCAAGTCATCTGGCAAAATGCCTCAACACTAAATCTCACCAAAAAGTGCCAACACCTTGCTAGGATGGTGGTGAAAGAGGCCCTCATAAGCCTTCTTCCTCCTGACAACATCCTTGTGAATCTTTTTCTGCAGTGGAGAAGAGGCACTCGCCCACCTCTTTGCAGACTGGATTTCCCCAGTTCATCCCCAGCAACTACGTAACAGAAGACTGAACCATGGGTTGTTCCCGGGAACACATAACAGCCTAGCCATCAAGTACTGCTGGAGGAACAGAACTTGGTGAAAGACGTCGTTTGTCCTCTCAATGTTTGTTGGTCCTCCAGTACAGTGAAATGTCTATGGGGAATGTTGTAGGCTGGCACAGTACAAGCTGTAGGAGTATATACAGAAAGGCATAATACCCCAGTGGGCCACATGAGTGGCATGGTGCTATAATTGTTTATTTTTTCCTTTTAAAAATGCAAATTTACACTACTGAATTTCTTGACCATGAATGTGTAAGTCTTTTTGCATTGTTTCTTCCTTTGTATCTTGTCATTATTAATAATAATATCTATTGTATCTATTATGATTGAAGACTATTTTGAAATATAAAAAACCTCAGGGTTCAGGGACGCACAACACCACCACTTATTTCTCGAAGCATCACCTCTATGACATCAGGGTCATAGAGTCATAAACAGGTAATAGCACCTTTGTCCCATCAAATCCATTCAACCAGAATACAAGAACCATAAGACATGGGAGCAGAATTAGGCCATTCAGTCCATTGATTCTGCTCCACCATTCAATCATGGTTGATTTATTTTCCCTCCCAACTAATTGTCTTGCTTTTTCCCCTTAATTTTTGACACCCTTACTCATCAAAAACCTATTAACCTTTGTTTATATACCCAATGACTTGGCCTCTGCAGCCATCTGTGGCAATGTTTCACCACCCCCAGCCAAAGAAATTCCTCTGTTTTAAAGGGATTTCCTTAAATTCTGAGACTGAGCCCTCTGGTCCTAGACTCTCCCACAATTTGAAACATTTTCTCTACGTCCACTCTATCAAGGCCCTTCAATATTCAATAAAGAAGAATGAGATCTCCCTTCATTCTTCTAAACACCAATGAGTACAAGCCCAGAGCCATCAAATTCCCCTCATATATTAACTCTTTCATTCCAGGGATCATTTTCATAAACCTCCTTTGGACTTGCTCTAATGCCAGCGCATCCTTTCTTAGATATGGCTGCAAAACTGCTCATGACACTACAAATGTGGTCTGACCAATGCTTGAAAAAGCCTCACCAATACATTTGTGATTTTATATTCTAGTCCCTTGAAATGCTAACATTGCATTTGCCTTCCTTAATACTGTCTCATTCTTCAAGTTAAACTTTAGGGAATCCTTTGCACCTCTGCTTTAGTAATTCACTGCCCCTTGAGAAAATAGACTACATCTTTAGCTTTACTATCAAAGTGCATGACCATGCATTTCCCAACACTATATTCCATCTACCACTTCTTTACCCACTCTCCCAATCTATCCAAGTCCTTCAGCAGACTTCCTGCTTCCACACACTACCTGCTCCTCCACCTATCTTTACACTATCAACAAATTTAGGAACAAAACTATCAATTTTGTCTCCCAGATCATTAACATAGAATGTGAAAGTAGTGAACCCAAAATCAACCCTTGTGGAACACCATTAGTTGCTGACAACCAACCGGAAAAGACCCCTCTTATTCCCACTTTTTGCCTTCTGCCAGTCAGTTAATCTTCTGTCAGTGCTAGTATTTTTCCTGTAATACAATGGGCTCTTAAGGAGATTACACAGGAGATTAGTGTGCAAACTTAAAGCACACGGTATTGGGGGTAAGGTATTGATGTGGATAGAGAGTTGGTTGGCAGACAGGAAGCAAAGAGTGGGAATAAACGGGACCTCTTCAGAATAGCAGGCAGTGACTAGTGGGGTACCTCAAGGCTCAGTGCTGTGACCCCAGTTGTTTACAATATATATTAATGACTTGGATGAGGGAATTAAATGCAGCATCTCCAAGTTTGCGGATGACACGAAGCTGGGCGGCAGTGTTAGCTGTGAGGAGGATGCTAAGAGGATGCAGGGTGACTTGGATAGGTTAGGTGAGTGGGCAAATTCATGGCAGATGCAATTTAATGTGGATAAATGTGAAGTTATCCACTTTGGTGGCAAAAACAGGAAAACAGATTATTATCTGAATGGTGGCCGATTAGGAAAAGGGGAGGTGCAACGAGACCTGGGTGTCATTATACACCAGTCATTGAAAGTGGGCATGCAGGTACAGCAGGCGATGAAAAAGGCAAATGGTATGCTGGCATTTATAGCGAGAGGATTCGAGTACAGGAGCAGGGAGGTACTACTGCAGTTGTACAAGGCCTTGGTGAGACCACACCTGGAGTATTGTGTGCAGTTTTGGTCCCCTAATCTGAGGAAAGACATCCTTTCCATAGAGGGAGTACAAAGAAGGTTCACCAGATTGATTCCTGGGATGGCAGGACTTTCATATGATGAAAGACTGGATGAACTAGGCTTATACTCGTTGGAATTTAGAAGATTGAGGGGGGATCTGATTGAAACGTATAAAATCCTAAAGGGATTGGACAGGCCAGATGCAGGAAGATTGTTCTCGATGTTGGGGAAGTCCAGAACGAGGGGTCACAGTTTGAGGATAAAGGAGAAGCCTTTTAGGACCGAGATCAGGAAAAACTTCTTCACACAGAGAGTGGTGAATCTGTGGAATTCTCTGCCACAGGAAACAGTTGAGGCCAGTTCATTGGCTATATTTAAGAGGGAGTTAGATATGGCCCTTGTGGCTAAAGGGATCAGGGGGTATGGAGGGAAGGCTGGTGAAGGGTTCTGAGTTGGATGATCAGCCATGATCATACTGAATGACGGTGCAGGCTCGAAGGGCCGAATGGCCTACTGCTGCACCTATTTTCTATGTTAACTTGTTAAGCAGCTTCATATGTGGCACCTTGTCAAAGGCCTTCTAAAAATCCAAGCGCGCATCATCCACTGACTCTCCTTTGTCTATACTGCTTGTTATTTTTCAAATGATTCCAGCAGATTTGTCAGGCAAAATTTTCCCATATGTAAACCATGCTGACTTAACTCTATGATATCATGATCTTCCAAGTACCCCAAAACTGAATTCTTAATAATGGACTCCGACATCTCACCAATCACATAAGTCAAGATAACTGGCCTATAATTTCCTGTCTTTTGTCCCTCTTCTTAAAAAGTAAAGTGGCATAGCAACATTTCAGTCCCCCTGAATCATTCTACGGTACTCTCAAGACCGTAGAGAATTATACCATTAAGAAAGTCTTTGACTACAAGTACCTCGGGACAAGAATGATGAGTTCGGAGAAGCACATAAAGATACGGAAAGTGCTGGTGTGGAGTGCTATGAACGACATGAAGGAAACGTGGAAGAGGATTTTCATAGCAGTCATAGAGTCCATTCTCACGTACGGATGTGAGACATGGACACTCACCAAGATGATGCGAAAGTCTCTAGATAGTTGATGTACACGAATGCTCCGGATGGCTCTTGATGTGAGTTGGCAACAGCACATGACGAACGTTGAGCTCTATAACAACCTACTGATGCTCTCCACTAAAATCGAGGCAAGAAGACTGCAACTAGCGGGGCACTGTCTATGCCACCCCGAGCTACCTGTCAGCCTAGTCATCATATGGGAGCCCAAGCACGTGAGGATGAACCCTGGGCGCCCTCTCAAGACTATGGTCAACACGCTCCTAGAAGACAGCAGCACAGCTAATGTAGATGAACTGAACACACTGATGAGGGAGAGGGAGAAGTGGAGAGTCCGTCATCATGCCCGACGCTGGCCCCCTAGGCCTGAGTCGAACCATTCCAAAATCTAGGAATTCTTGAAAGATCACTACTAATGCCTTCACAATTTCTTCAGCCACCTCTTTCAGAATACTGGGGTGTAAGCCATCCAGTCCAGGTGACTTATCCACCTTTGGACCTTTCCGCTTTGCAAGCATCTTCTTCTTAGTAATAGCGACAATACTCATTTCTGCCCACTGACACTGACAAATTCAATTAGTCATATGGCTGGTGTCTTATACATTAAAGGCTGTTGCAAAATACTTATTCAGAATGTCCTCCATTTCTTTGTTCCCCATTACTATTTCTCCAGTGTCATTTTCCAGCAGTCCATTATCCACTCTTGCCTCACTATTACTCTTAATATATCTGAAAATAAACTTCTTGTATCTTCTTTTATATTATTGGCCCTCTTACCTTCCTATTTCAACTTTATGCTCTCTTCTCACTGCTGCCATGAGGAAGAAGGTACTGGAGCATCAGGACAAACACAACTAGATTCAGGAGCAGTTATTACCCCTCAACCATAAGGCTCCTGAACCAGAGCGGATAATATCACCCCATTTTACTTGCCCCATCACTGAACTGTTCCTACAATCTTTGGACTCACCTTCAAGGACTCTTCATCCCATGTTCTTCATATTTTTGCTTATTTATTTATTATTATTATATTTTTTCTCAGTTCAAGCAGGAAAAACCTGAGGTACAGGCATAGCCAAGCACACTCATTTCTCAATTGCTAGGAACTTTTGGACTATTCTAGTGGTGTTGAGTATTGTGGCTTTCTGAAGATTTACATAGATATTACTGTGTAGCCCTAATTGTTTAATGTTATAGTGTAGTGACTTTGGAATAATACCAATTGTAGATATTACTATCGGGACAATGTATACCTTGTTCATGTTCCAATGTTTTTCAATTTCCTCTTTCAATTCAGCATATTTCTGGTGTTTTTCACTTACTGATTGGAAAACTCAAGTTGGTGCTGGATCCCTAGAGAGGGAATTTGCAGAATGCCTAGAAGATGGCTTTTTGGAGCAGCTTGTGGCTGAGCCCACTAGGAATTTCCAATGCATATTGGAATTCTCCATGGCTATTGAAACATTATCCTTTTTACATGCCTTTTGTATCTTCTGTTGCAATTTGTTCTCCACATCCTGGTGGCACAGTAGCATAGTTCAAGTTCAAGTTTATTGTCATTCAACTGTATGTTGTGAAAAGAACAACGATGTTCCGGACCAAGGTGCACAACACAGTACATATAACTCACATACACCACATAAAGTAATATTACCACAAATAAATTAACAAATATTAAAATATATTCTGAAAGATTGGCAATTAGCATAGCAGTTAGTGTAATGCTTTAGAATGCCAGCTGTAAGATTAGGGTTTGATTAGGGAAGGAGCTTGTAGATTTTTACCAATGCCATGTGGATTTCCTTTGGGTGCTGCAGATTCCTCCCACATTCCAAAGATTTACAGTTAGGGTTAGTTAGTTGTGTCAATGCTGCGTTGGAGCTAGAAGTGTGGAAACACTTGCCGGATGTTTAGCACAGTCGTCACTGATTTGATTTGACACAAAACACATTTCACTGTATGTTCACAAACAAGAGAAAATCTGCAGATGTTGGAAATCCAAACAACACACACAAAATGCTGGACAGACTCAGCAGACCAGGCAGCACTTATGGAAAAGAGTACAGTCGACGTTTCAGGCCAAGACACTTCATCAGGCCTGGAGAAAAAAAAGATGAGGAGTCAGGATAAAAAGGTGGACGGAGGGGAGGGAACGTCGACTCAGACCATGAGAGGCCTGCGTCGGGCATTTTCATGCCTTACAGGGTGCAGATTGGAAGTCTGTGTGGGGCACCACTCCTTGCACAGATTAGAGCAATGTGTGATTAAGTGCCTTGCTCAAGGGCACAAACACGCACCTATAGCTGAGGCTCGAACTAGCAACCTTGAGGTAACTAGATGAACGCCTTAACCATTTGGCCACGTGGGGGGAGGGGAGGAAGGAACACAAGGTGATAGGTGAAACGGGGGGGGGAGTGAGGGGTGAAGCAAAAAGCTGGGAAGTTGATTGGTGAAAGAGGTACAGGGCTGGAGAAGGGGGAATCTAATAGGAGAGAACAGAAGGCCATGGAAGAAAGAAAAGGGAGAGGAACACCAGAGGGAGGTGATGGGCAGTTAAAGAGATAAGGTGGAGAGGCAAATGGGAATGGGGTATGGTGAAGGAGAGGTGGGGGGGGGGATCATTGCCAGAAGTTTGAGAATCTATGTTCATGCCATCAGGTTGGAGGCTAGCCAGATGGAATATGAGGTGTTGCTCTTCCAGCCTGAGTGTGACCTCATCATGATAGTAGAGGCGGCCATGGACTGACATGTATGTTGACGTAAAAGACACGTTTCACTGTAAGTTTTGGTGTACATGTGGCAATTTATCTTGCTTGTCTGAAGGCCTGTTTACTCTTGCAGTTTCTCAACTCTATCCCAAGGATCCTACATCTTCTGATCATATGTCACTTATTTCTAAGAATTTGATTTCATTTTTACCAACAAGGCAACCCCATCCTCTCTGTTCACCTGCCTGTCCTTTCTTTACGATATGTATCCTGTGATCTTCCATAACCAACAATTTCTAATTGCAATACAAGATCATCTACCTTATTTTGTATATTGTGCGCATTCCAGTGTAACACCTTTAGTCCTATATTCACTACCTTTCTTTTTAATTTTGTCTCCCAGTCACCTGAAGTTAAATTCTTGTCCCTTTCTCAACTTTTTGTCTTATTCTTTTATTCTGGAGACCTGTAACCTCTCCCGTGCTCTCCTTTCCTTTTGCTTTAGCCACACTTTTCCAAGCTGTTGAACCAATCCCTTACTATTTAGTTTAAAGCCCTTTCGACATCCCTAGCTTCGTGATTTGCCAGTACCCCGGTTTCAGCATAGTTAAAGTGGACTGTTAAACTGTTCCCATCGGAACAGTTCCCACTTTCCCCAGTACTGGAGCCAATGTCCCATAAATTCAAACCCACTTCTCCCACGTCCATCATGTAGTTAGCTCTCTGATCTTTTTAGCCCTGTGCCTGTTTGCACACGACTCAAATGGCAATCCAGAGATTGCCTTTTTGGTTTTGTATTAAAGTTGGTCCCCAGCTACTCAAATTCCCTCAGCATAATCTCTTTTCTTGTTCTTCCTGCATTGTTGATACCCTTTGCAGGTCAGATGAGTTGACCCAAACCTAGACACCAGGCAGACAACACACCCTTGTAGGATGATGCACCCATTACACTAATCCTACATTAATCCCATTTTGTTTTTTCTTTCTTTTCATATTCCCATCAACTCCCACAAAGTTCTTTGGGACAATTTATAGTAAGAGAATTAACCTACCAACCCTCACATTTTGGGATGTGGGAAGAAATTGGCTACTTGAGCTGTGAAGCAGCAAGTCTTTGGAAATTTGAGTGTTACAACCACAAAGAGCCAGTATTAGTGCTGGATACATGCCATCTTAAAAGTGAAGTGTGTTGAGTGCAATTAATTTGAGATAAAAGGGAATGTGTTGAAGGGAGTGCAGCAAAGGCTGTGTGTGTGTGTGTGTGTGTGTGTGTGTGTGTGTGTGTGTGTGTGTGTCCTCCGTCGGTTGTGGTCAACCATGGGTACTGCGCCCCTCTGGTAGTCACTGGTTTGTTGAGCAGCATCGACTGTGGCTATTGAGGCCGATTCTGGAATGGGAGGCTCTGCCACAGTTGCTGCATGTGTAGGGCGTCATGAAATTGTTGTCCGCTGTCCACTGTGCTCTCTGTTAAGCTCTCTGCTCCTCAAACTGAGTCAGGATCACTCTTTCACTTTGCTCTAGGTGTTGCTGAAGAGTATCTTGCCATTTGTTGCGGTCACCTGCTCTATCCTCCCAGCACTCTGTGTTGATTTTTAAGGCTTTCATGTCGCGCTTGCAGAGGTCCTTGAGGCAAAGCTGTGGTCTACCAACGTTCCTCTTGCCTGTTGCTGGCTCTCCGTAGGGGATGTCCTTTGGCAGTCTACCATCGTTCATATGACGGACGTGGCCCAGCCAGCGCAGTCTGCGTTGTCTTAAAAGCATGAACGTTATGGGAATTCCAAGGTGGGAGAGGACCTCAGAGTTTGGGACTTTGTCTCCCCAGGTGATGCCGAGGATGCGGCGAAGGCTGCACAGGTGAAAACTATTGAATTTCCTCTCCTGCTTGGAGTAGATGGTCCAAGTCATGCTACCATACAGGAGGGGGCTGATAACGCATGCATTATACATGGCAGTCTTGGTCTTTGCAGCGAGTTTCAGATTCTCCCAGACCCGCGAGGAGAGTCCAGCAAGGATTGATGTTGCTTTGCCGATACGCCTATTGATTTCAGCATCAAGGGAGAGAGTGTCGCTAATGGTCGACCCCAAGTATATGAACTCGTGGACCACTTCTAGATCATAATTGTCGATGGTAATGACTGGTGTCTCCATTACGTTCTGGGCAAGGACATTTATTTTCTTTAGGTTGATGGTAAGTCTGAAGTCCTTGTATGTCTGAAGTCCTTGCAGTCCATCAGAGTTTGTAGTTGCTGTTTGGTGTGCAAGGTTATAGCAGCATCATCCGCAAATAGCATGTCACGTATTAAGATCTCTCGCACCTTTGTTCTTGCTGTCAGGCGCGCAGGGTTGAACAGCCGCCCATCAGACCTGGTGTGCATGTAGATGCCTCCTGTTGACGTCCCAAACGCATGCTTCAATAGCATAGAGAAGGACATGCCGAATAATATTGGGGCCAACACGCATCCTTGTTTGACTCCACAACAAATAGCGAAGGGTTCTGATGAGCTGCCATCGTACTGAACAGTAGCCCTCATGTTGTCATGGAATGACTTGATGATGCTTTGGAGTTTTGGGGGACAGCCAAACTTGAGGAGAATCTGAAAGAGCCCATCCCTGCTGAAAAGGTTGAATGCCTTGGTCAAGTTGATGAAAGCGACATAGAGGGGTTTCTGTTGTTCCCTGCACTTCTCCTGGAGTTGACGGAGTGAGAAAATCATGTCGACAGTTGACCTCCTTGCGCGAAAACCACATTGGGACTCAGGGTAGACCTGTTCTGCCAGAGTTTGTTGACGTGCTAGAGTTATACGAGCAAAGACTTTGCTGACATTACTTAGGAGGGAGATACCACTGTTGTTGTTGCACCCTTGTTCTTGTACAAAGTGACGAAGGTTGATCAGATTGCTTATGAGGAGTGATTAAGCCATTTGGCCAAGGAGTTTAAAACAACTACAGTATATAAAATTACTACAGGGCTTGATGAGTTGGATAAGAAGCCAATGTTCTCCTGGATGAGAAGTCAAGAACCAGTAGTGATACCCAGAATAAGCGGTCAGCCATTCAGAATATATCAGGAAAGTAAAATTCTTCAAAATAATAAAAAACAGAAAATGCCAAAAACAGTGAGCTGGCCAGGCAGCAAGAAACCAGTTTGAAGTTTAAAGTTGGAAACCCTTCACAAGAAGGCTGTGGAGGCAGCAAATTCAATTCAGAAGTTATTAGATTACGAGGTATTAAAAGAATCACAGAATATGAAATATGTGCTGAAAGCTATGTGATTGAATGGAAAAGCATGTCCATATTGTTGAATGGGACAAGGTTGGTAGGCATCACGGTCAGCATGGATGAGTTGGATTTAAGGCCTGTTTCCATACTGCATTACTCCATGACTATGCATCAAATTATTCAGACACATGCAGCTGTAGGTACCAGGGGTCCAATGACACTCATGTGCCGGGAAGCCTCTCAGTGGTTGGAGGGAGATGTCCAATTTAACCCATCGATAGGGCAAGCAATAGAAACATAGAAAACATACAGCACAATACAGGCCCTTTGGCCCACAAATCTGTGCTGAATATGTCCCTACCTTAGAACTACCTAGGCTTTACCCATAGCCCTCTATTTTTCTAAGCTCCATGTAGCCATCCAGGAGTCTCTTAAAAGACCCTATAGTTTCCGCCTTCACCACCGCCGCTGGCAGACCATTCCACGCACTCACCACTCTGCGTAAAAAAATTACCCCTGACATCTCCTCTGTATCTACTTCCAAGCACGTTAACATTGTGCCCTCTCGTGCTAGCCATTTCAGCCCTGGAGAAAAGCCTCTGACTATCCACACGACCAATGCCTCTCATTATCTTGTATGCCTCTATTAAGTCACCTCTCATCCTCCGTCGCTCCAAGGAGAAAAGGCTGAGTTCACTCAACCTATTCTCATAAGGCATGCTCCCCAATTCAGGCAATATCCTTGTACATCTCCTCTGCACCCTTTCTATAGTTTCCACGTCCTTCCGATAGTGAGGCAACCAAAATTGAGCACAATATTCCAAGTGGGGTCTAACCAGGGTCCTATATAGCTGCAACATTACCTCTCGGCTCTTACACTCAGTCCAACAATTGATGAAGGCCAATGCACCATATGCCTTCTTAACCACAGAGTCAACCTGTGTAGCAGCTTTGAATGTCCTATGGACTCAGACCCCAAGATCCCTCTGATCCTCTACACTGCCAAGAGTCTTACCATTAATACTATATTCTGCCATCATATTTGACATTCCAAAATGAACCACCTCACGCTTATAGAAACATAGAAACATAGAAAATAGGTGCAGGAGTAGGCCATTCGGCCCTTCGAGCCTGCACCGCCATTTATTATGATCATGGCTGATCATCCAACTCAGAACCCAGCCTTCCCTCCATACCCCGTGACCCCTGTAGCCACAAGGGCCATATCTAACTTCCTTTTAAACATAGCTAATGAACTGGCCTCAACAGTTTGCTGTGGCAGAGAATTCCACAGATTCACCACTCTCTGTGTGAAGAAGTTTTTCCTAACCTCGGTCCTAAAAGGCTTCCCCTCTATCCTCAAACTGTGACCCCTCGTTCTAGACCTCCCCAACATCGGGAACAATCTTCCCGCATCTAGCCTGTCCAATCCCTTTAGGATCTTATACGTTTCAATCAGATCCCCCCTCAATCTTCTAAATTCCAACGAGTACAAGCCCAGTTCATCCAGTCTTTCTTCATATGAAAGACCTGCCATCCCAGGAATCAATCTGGTGAACCTTCTTTGTACTCCCTCTATGGCAAGGATGTCTTTCCTCAGATTAGGGGACCAAAACTGCACACAATACTCCAGGTGTGGTCTCACCAAGGCCTTGTACAACTGCAGTAGTACCTCCCTGCTCCTGTACTCGAATCCTCTCGCTATAAATGCCAGCATACCGTTCGCCTTTTTCACCGCCTGCTGTACCTGCATGCCCACTTTCAATGACTGGTGTATAATGACACCCAGGTCTCGTTGCACCTCCCCTTTTCCTAATCGGCCACCATTCAGATAATAATCTGTTTTCCTATTTTTGCCACCAAAGTGGATAACTTCACATTTATCCACATTAAATTGCATCTGCCATGAGTTTGCCCACTCACCCAACCTATCCAAGTCACCCTGCATCCTCTTAGCATCCTCCTCACTGCTAACACTGCCACCCAGCTTCGTGTCATCCGCAAACTTGGAGATGCTGCATTTAATTCCCTCATCCAAGTCATTAATATATATTGTAAACAACTGGGGTCCCAGCACTGAGCCTTGCGGTACCCCACTAGTCACCGCCTGCCATTCTGAAAAGGTCCCATTTATTCCCACTCTTTGCTTCCTGTCTGCTAACCAATTCTCCACCCACACCAATACCTTACCCCCAATACCATGTGCTTTAAGTTTGCACACTAATCTCCTGTGTGGGACCTTGTCAAAAGCCTTTTGAAAATCCAAATATACCACATCCACTGGTTCTCCCCTATCCACTCTACTAGTTACATCCTCAAAAAATTCTATGAGATTCGTCAGACATGATTTTCCTTTCACAAATCCATGCTGACTTTGTCCGATCATTTCACCGCTTTCCAAATGTGCTGTTATCACATCCTTGATAACTGACTCCAGCAGTTTCCCCACCACCGACGTTAGGCTAACCGGCCTATAATTCCCCGGTTTCTCTCTCCCTCCTTTTTTAAAAAGTGGGGTTACATTAGCCACCCTCCAATCCTCAGGAACTAGTCCAGAATCTAACGAGTTTTGAAAAATTATCACTAATGCATCCACTATTTCTTGGGCCACTTCTTTAAGCACTCTGGGATGCAGACCATCTGGCCCTGGGGATTTATCTGCCTTCAATCCCTTCAATTTACCTAACACCACTTCCCTACTAACATGTATTTCGCTCAGTTCCTCCATCTCACTGGACCCTCTGTCCCTTACTATTTCTGGAAGATTATTTATGTCCTCCTTAGTGAAGACAGAACCAAAGTAATTATTCAATTGGTCTGCCATGTCCTTGCTCCCCATAATCAATTCACCTGTTTCTGTTTGCAGGGGACCTACATTTGTCTTTATCAGTCTTTTCCTTTTTACATATCTATAAAAGCTTTTACAGTCCGTTTTTATGTTCTCTGCCAGTTTTCTCTCATAATCTTTTTTCCCCTTCCTAATTAAGCCCTTTGTCCTCCTCTGCTGAACTCTGAATTTCTCCCAGTCCTCAGGTGAGCCACTTTCTCTGGCTAATCTGGGTTGAACTCTATCTGCCACTTCTCAGCCCAGTTTTGCATTCTATCGATGTCCCGTTGTAACCTCTGACAGCCCTCCACACTATCCACAACACCCCCAACCTTTGTCATCAGCAAATTTACTAACCCATCCCTCCACTTCCTCATCCAGGTCATTTATAAAAATCACAAAGAGTAGGGGTCCCAGAACAGATCCCTGAGGCACACCACTGGTCTCTGACCTCCATGCAGAATATGATCCATCTACAACCACTCTTTGCCTTCTGTGGGCAAGCCAATTCTGGATCCACAAAGCAATGTCCCCTTGGATCCCATGCCTCTTTACTTTCTCAATAAGCCTTGCATGGGGTACTGTATCAAATACCTTGCTAAAAGCCATATACACTACATCTACAACTCTACCTTCATCAACAAAGGAACACCACTCTGCTGTCCTCCGTTCTGTGCCCAAGGTAAGGTGACTCCACACAGAACCATGGCTCTATCTGTGACACAGTAGAAGCATCAGGGGTGGGGGTTGGGCAATGACACAGAGGGGAACCATAAATAGTCAACCTGTTCCATGCCATGAGAATAGCCTTTCCCAGGGAGAACAGCAGAGTTGGCCTCCCTTCCCTAATCCTGTAACAGAACCCAAGCACTGTATATAATAGATTCTGGCTACCCCTATTAGACCATAAGACATAGGAGCTGAATTAGGCCATTCAGCCCATCGAGTCTGCTCACAGAAAGGATTTGGAGGCTTTGAAGTGTGTGCAGAAGAGTTCCACCAGCATGCTGCCAGGGTTAGAGGGCATCTACTGTAAGGTGAGGTTGGACCAATTTGTGTTGTTTTCTCTGGAACATGGGACTCTGGAGACCTGATAAAATTATGACAGGCTTGACAGGGTATGCTGTCAGAATATTTTTCAGGGGTTAGAGTTTAAAGTGAGTTTAAGAGAAATACTGGAGATTTAAGGTAAAAGGGAGAATTTTTTGAAGGTGTGCAGGGCAAGTTTCTTTTTACGGAGATGCCTGGAATAGACTGCCAGGAGTGGCAGAAGCAGATACTTTGGAGGCTGTTAAACAGGCACATGGATAGGCAGGGAATTGATGAATATGGATCATGCACAGGTAGAAGGGATACAATTTAATTCGGCATCATGTTCTGCGCAAATATCTTGAGCTGAAGGGCCTGTTCCTCTGCTGTTAAAAGGTCCCCTTCCTCGATCCCGTAGACACTGAGGGGAAACATTTTAAGTGTTAACTCACAAATATCTCGGCAGACTTAAAGTTGGAGAAGGGGAAAAAAGGGGTGCTGGAGATAGCAACGGCCAACTTCTCTCCAAACACACATACACACACAAACACACTTTTTCTCCCCCCCCCCCACCCCCTCTACCCGTCCCCCTCCCCCTCTCAGGCCCCTTCTGATTGAAGAGGCTCAGAGTACAGTGAGCCAGTGGCTGGGAGAGAGGCGCTGGCCAGTCATAGAAAGGCCCTATTCCAGCGGCCGGCAGCAAATGATCCTTCCCACCCCGCTCCGGGGTACAGCTGAGAGCCGAGAGGGGGTTCCATTTCTGCGCCATGGACACCGGGACCTACCTCCACCTCAGTGAGTCTGCCTTGTTTATCTTGTATCTGTTTAAAAATAATTAGGAGGGGGAGGTGGAGAGAGAGAGAAAGCCCTCCCTGTTTCTGTATTTCTGATACGGCTTGTTGTGGTATGTGGGGAATGCGTACGGCTGGGGCTCTGCATGTGTGTGTACATTCATATACATAGTCTCCCTGTCCGAACACAGAGCTAAGACGGGGACGCGCACAGGCGTGGCAAACTGCCAGATCACCCCTGACACCTGAACTCTCTGTCGGCCTTCCCTCCCTCCTCCTCAGCTCCACACCCGTGTGTCTCCCCCTGCATTAGAGAGGTGGAGTGGTGCAACCTCTCCCCCCTCACCTTACTCAGGTTGCCGGGTCTTGGGTGCGTGGAGTTGTCGAAGTCAAGTTCAGGTGATTTATGCTGCTTCCCTCGCCGCGGCCGAAGCGCGCCTGGGAAGTTCAATGCTCTTTCGCCGCAGTGTGGCACCGTTCCGGCTGGAGGGCCAGGCCGCCTGCTGGAGCCCACCGGCCCCACCAGGCCGTTTCGTCAGCGGTTTGACCACAGTCCAAGTGAGTTAGCCAGAAGCAGCACCCCACAGTCGGTCATTGGAGCCTCTCGATTTATATATAGGAGCCGTTACTAGACAGGCTGAGAACAGAAATAAACTGGCGTCTGCTCTCTGGCAAAGGTGGAGAGGGAGGGGATAAGATGGGGGTCATACTTGAGGGAGGATAGAGAGGGAAGGGGACAGTGAGCGTGATAGAGGGAAAGAAAGTGGAGAAGGAGGAGGGATTATTTTGTAGCGGCAGAGTTCTGTGGCTGACCTTGTTTCACCAGTCAGCTTGCCCTTAGAATCAGAACCAGGTTTATATGTCGAGGAATGTGTTATTTTGTGCAGAAGTACAGTGCAATACATTAAAAAAATACTGAAAGTTGCAAATAACAGTACAACAGAGAAATAATGAGGAAGTGGTCATAGACTGTTCAGAAATCTGATGGAAGAAGCTGTTCCTCAAACGTTGAGTGTGATTCTTTGGGCTCCTGTGCCACCTCCCTATAGCAGACATCCCACTCTGCAAAAACTCATTTCAGGGAGGTAGCACCCCTGCCCCCCACCCCACCCCACCCCACCCCACCCCACCCCACGGTCGACCTCCAAGGATGTATGTAATACTTTGTTTAGGGATTTTGTCTAATCTGTAAATTAAGTTGGGTATATGCAGAAAATGTGACATTAAAATATGTACTTATATTATCATGTTTATTCTATTACAACTTTAAGCAAGTCTACAGGGAGTTTGGCCTCATCAAGTAGGACATCAGTAGCATAACTCCTTAGCACCCAGCCAGCTAGTTTAAATAACGTTAGCTATGCTAATGAACGAATGACACCTGTTAAACTCACCTGGACATGTCTTTTACATTTTAACCCACCATGGGCAATAGAAAAGTCACTGTTGCAAACAGTGCAGCGAGCAACACTGTCATTATTTTTGAGGTCGACTGTAAAGCCCGCCCACAGAGAAAACTGATAGGTCTACTTAGCAGGGGTCCGCAATCGTTTTTGCACTGCAGACCGGTTTAATATTGACAGTATTCTTGCGGACCAGCTGACCGGGGGCGGAGGTGTTGATCACAACCGGAATATAGGTGATAAGTCAATTGCATCATAACATTTTAAGTAACATTTGGATATTAAGCACACAGCGCATATTTTCCCTGTATGAACATATAAAATCATTGCAACACACCAATATCGCTGAATCAGTGGGCGCCCTGGGCTTGTTTTTCTGCAGCAACACGGTCCTATCGAGGGGTGATGGGAGACAGCGATACTTGAAGGGGGTTCCTTATGTCCAGTCTATTCTGCAATTTAGTTTTCGTTGCATTCATTGCAGAAAACTCCGCTTCACAGAGATATGTTGGAAATGGAAGCAACGTTTTCAGTGCTTTCGTGGCTATCTCAGGATATTCGGCCTTGTCTTTGATCCAGAATGCCGGCAGAGATGTTATGTCAAACATACTTTTCAGCTCAAGGAGCTGATCTTTTTCCCACGCTGATATGGATGATTCACCAGGGACATTCACAAATGGGTCATGGACCCATTCCTTTGCACGTCTTGGATCACTGAGAACCTCGCGTGCGTTAAAATTCAACAGTGTGTGACAGGGAATGAGGAAAGGTGCAGCTGACTCATATCGTTTCATATCGCCAAATCATATTGTTTCCTGGTGGTTGGGGACCACTCTTAGTACGAAGAGAGACCAATCAGGATGCTCACTCTCCCTCTCCCCCTCAAAAAAAATCTATTTCTGGGATATTGTACATAATATCTGGGCGTCAGGGAGCCACTATTGATATGCAGGAGACTCCCGGAACTTCCAGGAGATACTGTAGTCAATAGATGAGCACTTCAAAAAAGAGGTGGGCTGTTCTGCAATGGAGCTTAGTACTGACCCACCAGTGCCTGTAGCCATTGCTCTGCAATTAAGGACAGAGCTCTCAGCCACACAATCTTGCTGACTGCGTGCATTTGAATCACTTTAATGAACTTCTCCAAGCAATACCTCTCTTCCTGTGGAGAATTAAAACCTCAAGTGGTCCATAAAGAGTGGCGTGTGTGGTCAATGAAGCAGATGGACACTGTGCTGTTAAATCCCTGCTACACAGCAAGGAGCTGAGGAGATCGCATTCCAGGCAGTGTTTGAATGTAGTAGAACTGACATTGGACCTGCAGACAGCAGATGGAAAGCCAGTCAACATCTGAGGAGACAATTTCAAGGTAACTGTGATAAGCAATTCACCCTCCCATCATAAGGCAGAAGGGAGGGAAGCAGAAGAAAGAAAATTATAGGATAATTAGTCTGACCAGCAGTTGGGAAGACGTTGGAGTCCATTATTAAGGATGAAGTTTCAGGATATTGGAGGCACATGATGAAGTAGGCCAAAGTCAGCATGGTTTCCTGAAGGGCAAATCTTGCCTGACAAATCTATTGGAATTATTTGAGGAAATAATAAGTATGATAGACAAAGGATAACAGTGGTCAAGTGTGTTGGCTCCTCTGGCTCCACAGGTGATATATTAGTTGTAAAGAAAAATACTACTTATAACGATGATTAGTGAGGCACAGAGAGATCTGTATTTACGGACAAGTACCTTTATTGTTTAAACTAACAAGTACGTGAATTCATACACTAAATACTTTGTGTGACACCTGCTAAGTATCCCTGACTCTCCTGAATAGCCAAAGAATAGCAAGGGTATTACCCGGGCAAAGGAGTTTACACTGGCCAGGCGTTCCTTGTTGTCCCGATTCACTCGCCACGTGTTTCACACAGGTTACTCACGCTTGTATCTGTGATGGTTATTCTTCGAAGTTACTGCTGCCAGCACACACAAAGCATCCACTTTTATATCAATTCCTTATCAATTCAAATATCGCATTCCAGTGTCATTGGCCACAGAATCAGAATCAGAATCAGGTTTATTATCACTGGCATGTGACGTAACATTTGTTAACTTAGCAGCAGCAGTTCAATGCAATACATAATCTAGCAGAGAGAGAAAAAATAATAATACATAAAATAAAACTTAATAAATAAACAAGTAAATCAATTATGTATATTGAATAGATTTTTTAAAATGTGCAAAAACAGAATACTGTATATTTTAAAAAAGTGAGGTAGTGTCCAAAGCTTTGTCCATTTAGGAATCGGATGGCAGAGGGAAGAAGCTGTTCCTGAATCACTGAGTGTGTGCCTTCAGACTTCTGTATCTCCTACCTGATGGTAACAGTAAGAAAAGGGCATGCCCTGGGTGCTGGAGGTCCTTAATATGGACACTGCCTTTCTGAGACACAGCTCCCTAAGGATGTCCTGAGTACAGGTCATGTGTCTGTCCTTTAACACTTTGTTATTGGCTCTGCTCCAAGCCAGCATCCATTTATTGCCCTCTTCCCATCAAGTGTCAGTAGATAATTTATGGCTCTTTGTTCTCAATCAGTAATGAGCTTGAATCACTTCAGGCAGACATCAACCCCAATATTTACAAACCTGCATGTTATAGCCAAGCAATGAACATCTCACAATAACTTCTTAATTGGAAATGATTACTTGAAGTATCATTGTGTCTTCTTTAAAACATTGATCAAGCCCAGCATGTCAAGCTCACAAAATGGAGAATAGAGTGTCTTCACAAAGTGGCAGCCTCCAACCCCAAGCATGCGGCAAGAACAAAGACAATTAGTCTGTCTGCTTCCACTGTCCTTGATTCATCTGAATTCACTGATTTGTAGATTTTCTGTGGCCAACACATTGGTGGTAGATGTTCGGAGATTCCTTCAAGATGGCCTGGTTGAAATCCCCCACAATGGTAGGGCGTCAGGGTGCACTTTTTCATGCCCGCTGATAACAGAGCTCAGCAACCCTAGAACCTGCCTGACATTGGCCTGACGAGGAATGTACATCACTGCCAGGATAATGGTAGAAAAATGGATGACATTTGACCACTTGATGTTCCCGGTTGGGTAAACATGATTGAGACTCAACTGCCATGTCTGTGCACCAGGAGGAGTTAATCATTGAGCATACGCCACCTCCACTGCCTTGAAAAGATTGAGCTGTGCAGGCTTTATGGTGAATGGTGAAACTCTCGGGCTGCAGTGCTATGTCTGAAATAGTGGGAATGAATCGTGTTTCCATGGAGCAAAGTGCACAGCAGTCCCTGATGCCCCTCTGGTACTGCAATCTTACTCTGAAGTCTTCAATTTTGTACATTCGCCAGCAGGATAATTGGTCTAAGGCCTCAAGCAGTGATGTTTAAATTTCAGATGCTCCCTCCTGCAAGTTTACCTTGGTAAAATCCTTTGCTGATGATATTTCACCTTTTGCAGTTTTTGTGTACCCATAGAGTATCCACTGTCACCTCCATGTCCACATGCTCAATCTATATGAATCTCTTTGCAAACTTTTGTTTCAAATTGAGCTTATTGTCATGTGCACAAGTATGGAGAGATCCTGGTACAATAGGAAACTTGCCTGCTCCAACATCAGAGGCACATAGGTGCAGATTACACGCAGAATATAAACTATATAATAGCAAAGAGAGAGGAGGAAAATAGAAAATGCAAATAATCAAGAAAAATGCAGGGAAAAGTTCATTGTAGTACAAGAGATGGTCTTTAGTGTTCCATGGCTGGGGCAGGATTGGAATTGCATAGATCTTTTCAAAAACCTGATGGTTGTTGGAAACCGTCAGTGGTGTGGGAGTTAGCATTAGTACCTCCAGCCCAATGGTAGCAGCGAGAAGAAGGCATGATGTGTATTGTGGGGATCGTTAAAGATAAATGCTGTGTCCTTCAGGCACTGACTCCTGTAGATGCTGCCGACGGTAGGGTGCGCTGTGCCTGTGATAGATCCAGCTGTGCCCACCACTCTCTGCAGCCTCTTCTTTCTGTGTGATGAAATTTCTGTACCAGGCCATGATGCAATTAAACATAGAAACATAGAAAACCTACAGCACAATACAGGCCCTTTGGCCTACAAAGCTGTGCCGAGCATGTCCTTACCTTAGAAACTACCCAGGGTTACACATAGCCCTCTATTTTTCTTAGCTCCATGTACCTATCCAGGAGTCTCTTAAAAGACCCTATCGTATCCGCTTCCACCACCGTCGCCGGCAGCCCATTCCACGCACTCACCACTCACTGTGTAAAAAACCTTACCACTGACGTCTCCTCTGTACCGACTTCCAAGCACCTTAAAACTGTGCCCTCTCGTGCTAGCCATTTCAGCCCTGGGAAAAAGCCTCTGACTATCCATATGATCAATACCTCTCATCATCTCATACACCTCTATCAGGTCACCTCTCATCCTCCATCACTCCAAGTAAAAAAGGCCGAGTTCACTCAACCTGTTCTCATACGGCATGCCCCCCAATCCAGGAAACATCCTTGTAAATCTCCTCTGCACCATTGCTATGGTTTCCACATCCTTCCTATAGTGAGGCAACCAGAACTGAGCACAGTACTTCAAGTGGGGTCTGACCAGGGTCCTATATAGCTGCAACATTACCTCTCGGCTCCTAAACTCAATCCAATGATTGATGAAGGCCACCATATGCCTTCTTAACCACAGAGTCAACCTGTGCAACAGCTTTGGGCATCCTATGGACCCCAAGATCCCTCTGATCCTCCATACTGCCAAGAGTCTTACCATTAATACTATATTCTGTCATCATATTTGACCTTCCAAAATGAACCACCTCACACTTATCTGGGTTGAACTCCATCTGCCCCTTCTCAGCCCAGTTTTGCATCCTATCAATGTCCTGCTGTAACCTCTGATAGACCTCCACACTATCCACAACACCCACACCCACAACCTTTGTGTCATCAGCAAATTTACTAACCCATCCCTCCACTTCCTCATCCAGGTGATTTATAAAAATCATGAAGAGCAGGGGTCCCAGAACAGATCCCTGAGGCACACCACTTGTCACCGACCTCCATGCAGAATATGACCTGTCCACAACCACTCTTTGGCTTCTGTGGGCAACCCAGTTCTGGATCCACAAAGCACTGTCCCCTTGGATCCCATGCCTCCTTACTCTCTCAATAAGCCTTGCATGAGGTACCTTATCAAATACCTTCCTGAAATCCATATACACTACATCTACTGCATTACTTCCATCAATGTGTTTCGTCACATCCTCAAAAATTCAATCAGGCTCGTGAAGCATGACCTGCCTTTGACAAAGCCATGTTGGCTGTTCCTAATCATATTATGCCTCTCCAAATGTTCATAAATCCTGTCTCTCAGAATCTTTTCCATCAACTTACCAACCACTGAAGTAAGACTCACTGGTCTATAATTTCATGGGCTATCTCTACTCCCTTTCTTGAATAAGGGAACAACATCTGCAACCCTCCAATCTTCCAAATCCTCTGCCATCCCCATTGATGATGCAAAGATCATCGCCAGAGGCTCAGCAATTTCCTCCCTTGCCTCCCACAGTAGCCTGGGTTACATCTCGTCTGATCCTGGTGACTTATCCAACTTGATGCTTTCCAAAAGCTCCAGCACATCCTCTTTATTAGTAGCTATATATTGAACCTTTTCAGTCCACTGTAAGTCATCCCTACAATCCCCAAGATCCCTTTCTGTAGTGAATACTGAGGCAAAGTACTCATTAAGTACCTCTGCTATCTCCTCTGTTTCCATACACACTTTTCCACTGTCAAACTTGATTGGTCCTATTCTCTCACGTCTTATCCTCTTGCTCTTCACATATTCGTCGAATGTCTTGGGGTTTTCCTTAATCCTGTCCGCCAAGGCCTTCTCATGGCCCCTTCTGGCTCTCCTAATTTCATTCTTAGGGTCCTTCCTGCTAATCTTATAATCTTCTAGATCTCTATCATTACCTCATTTTTTTTTAACCTTTCGTAAGCTTTTCTTTTCTTCTTGACTAGATTTACAACAGCCTTTGTACACCACGGTTCCTGTATCCTACCAATTAGTCAGGATACTTACAACATTGTATCTGTAAATCTTCCTTGGCTCTTTCTTTCAATCCTAGCTTTGTATCCTTAGCTAAATAAGTACATTATACTTACCGTCCAACTAAGTGTTAATGAGGAGGGTCTAATTTTGATCCCTGGGATGTCTGACAGCAGTTTTTGCAATGTAAGTGCCAAGAAATCTCATCAAGCTGCTTCTCAAGTGGAGACAAGCGGTAGAACACAGCAAGGAAATGCTGAGCTCAGCCAATGAGCTTGAGATTATGCCAGCACTCATGCTGGGAATTCTCTTGGACAATGAGCAGAAGCTAGCTTGGGGGCATAACAGGAAAAGCCACTGCCTCATAGTTCCAGAGACCCAGGTTCAATCCCAAATTCAGGTAGTGTCTGTGTACATTGTGAACATTTTCGCTGAGAGCACTGGTTTCCTCCCAAGTCCCAGCAATGTGAAGGTTGTTGAGTTAATTGGCTGCTGTAAGTTTACTGCTTGTGTACATTTGTGGTGAGATATAGACATGTGAGAGAGAACAGGTTACAAGCAAGCAAGTGGAGTATTGGATCAATGGGTCTGGTCTGGAAGCTGGCACAGACTTACTTCTCTGTCATCTGAAAAATCCTAACAAATTCCAGGCCAAGTTACTACTTATTAATGAATGAACTCCAGCATTTTCCTAGTGCAAGGAGTGAGAGCAGACAGCCCAATATTTCTTGCTGACACTCTCTCCCTTGCTGATTGTGATTTTAGAGATGTCTTACTAACAACTGGGTTTGTTCCAGGCCTTGGGAGATTGTGAATATAATGCAGGTCTCGTGTTTTGACAGGATATGTGTGGAGGGAGTATTTCTCCCTATGGGAGAATCTTGGAGTAGGGGTTTGCGGCTTAAGAGTGAGCAATTTCCCATTGGAACAGAGATGACAGGAGATTTTTCCTCTGAAGATGGTAGATCTGTGGGAATCTCTTCTTTAAAGTGTGACAGAAGCAGACTCTTTGAATACCTTGAAGTTGAAAGTAGAGATAGTCTTAATAAGTAAGGGAGTGAAAAATTTCCATGGGTAGAAAGGAATGTGATTTAAGGTTACAATTTAGTGAGGCATTATTGTAATGAATGGGAAAGCAGGGCAACACAGTAAGTATGGACCTGTTGGAACAAATGGTCTGTTTTCCATGCTGGAGATGACCTGGACTCTGTGTTTTTGTTTGTGTGTGTGTGTGTGTGTGTGTGTGTGTGTGTGTGTGTGTGTGTGTTTGGATTGCTCCATTCATTATACAAATTTATATCGATGAAGTATTGTGTATAGACTATAGGCTCCATGTTTAAGTATTTTGCAGTTATGCCTTTGGCTGGATTCTGCATGGGCATTGATCTCCAAAACTGTAAGATGATTTCCAGGCTGTGTGCTTCCCCAGTCCCTGTGCATCTGGGGTGATGTCCTTGAGCTATAAATGTTGCAATCCAGTTCCATATTCCCGTATTCCCCAGAGTCTGTGATCCTCCTAGACGGGAGGACACAATTCCTGGAAAAGATTGTAATATTCTGAGATACATTACTACTTCAATCCCACATTTACCAAGTTCAGCTCATTGCTGAATCTATTTCCTATCCTGCAGATTTGATAAGTTATGCAGTTGCTTCGTTTGCTTGCTCTGGAACTTCGTCTGAAGTCGCCAGGCAGAGTTGGGTGAGTATGGTTCCCTTTCCCCAAGGACAGTCATGCACTAGCTGGATCCTGGCATCAATCCAACAGCTTATCTGGTCTTGTCGTCTGTGGTCTGCCTACAACAACTTTTGGAAGTAATCTCCTTACCTAGTGACCTTTAAATTCCCCAGACTTTGGGCTTCTTGCCAGCAGATCTGCTATGGACGGTGCATGCAGTAGCAGAAGCTCGGTATGCTATTTTTAAAAAAATGAAAGAAATTCAGAATATCCCTGATGACTCTTAACTATTTTTAGTGATGCACTATAGAAAGCATCCTATCTGGATGGATCATAGCTTAGTATGGTAACTGCTCTGATCAAGACCACAATGAATTGTAGAGGATAGTGAACACAGCCCAGTCAATGAAGAAAACCAGTCTCCCTACCATGGACTCCATCTGCACTTCATGCTGCCTTGGGAAAGCAGCCAACATAATGAAGAACCCCCCTCCCACCCTGGTCATTCTCATATTTGCTCAGACCTTTTATATGACAGAAGATACAAAAGTTTGAGAGCATGTTCCACCAGGCTCAAGGACAGTTTCTATCCCACTGATATCAGACCCTTGACAGACTTCTCGCACATTGAAAGATGAACAGATGAACTCTTGGTTTCCCAGTCTATCTTGTCATGGTCCTTCCACTTTATTTACCACTTTGTTATATCCTTCTAAGCTCCGCCTTTCCATGTACCTATCCAACTTAAATACTATATTGTATTTGTTTCAACCACTTCCTCTGGTAACTCATTGCATATACTTACCAATCTCTGCTTAAAAATATTGCCCTTTGGCCCCTTTTAAATCTTGCCCTCTCACCATAAACCTATTCCACCTAATTATTACTGGAAAGTTACTGGCATGGTTAGAGCATTGGCTGATTAGTAGGAGGTAGCGAGTTGGAATAAAAGGATTCTTTGCTGGTTGGCTACCAGTAACCAGTGTGTTCCGCAGGGTTCGGTGTTGGGACTGCTTCTCTTTATGCTCTATATCAATTACTTCAATGACGGAATAGATGACCTTGTTGCCAAGTTTGCAGATGATATGAAAATTGATGGAGGGGTAGATAGTATTGAGGAAAGAGGAAACTGTAGAGGACTTAGATTAGGAGAATGGGCAACAAAGTGGCAAGGAAATACAGTGTTGGAAAATGCATGGTCATGCACTTTGGTAGAAGAAATAAATGTGCAGACTATTTTCTAAATGGGGAGAAAGTACAAAAATCTGAGATGCAAAGGGACTTGCAAGTCCTTGTGCAGAACACCCTAAAGTTTTGCAGGTAGAGTCGGTGGTGAGGAAGTTAAATGCAATGTTAATATTCATTTCAAGGGGTCTAGAATACAAGAGCAAGGATGTAATGCTGAAGCTGTATAAGACATTGGGGAGGTCTCACTTGGATTATTGTGAGCAGTTTTGGGACCCTTGACTATGATTGTTCTTAGCAAATTTTTCTATGGAAGTGAATTGCCATTGCCATTGCCATTTCCTTTTCTGGAATGTGCCTTTACAAAGTGGGTGACCCCAGCCAATATCAATACTCTTCCGCTACTTAAGAAGGGTGAGAGGCAACAGAAAGGAAATTATAGACCTGTTAGCCTGACATCAGTGGTTGGGAAGTTGTTGGAATCGATTGATAGGGATGAGATTACAGAGTACCTGGAGGCACATGACAAATTAGGCCAAAGCCAGCATGGTTTCATAGAAACATAGAAACCCTACTGCACAAAGCTGTGCTGAGCATGTCCTTACCTTAGAACTACCTAGGCTTACCCATACCCATAGTTTCATGAAAGGAAAATCCTGCCTAACTTCCTGCAGTTTTTTGAGGAAATTACAAACAGGGTAGACAAAGGAGATGCAGGGATGTAGTGTACTTGGATTTTCAGAAGACCTTTGACAAAGTGCTGCACGTGAGGCTGCTTAGCAAGATAAGAGCCCATGGAACTACAGAGAAGTTACTAACATGGGTGGAGCATTGGCTGATCGGCAGAAAACAGAGAGTGGGAATAAAGGGATCCTATTCTGGCTGGCTGCCAATTACCTTTGGAGTTCCACAGGGGTCGGTGTTGGGACCACTACTTTTTATGATGTATGCCAATGACTTGGACTATGGGATTAATGGATTTGTGGCTAAATTTGCCGATGATTCAAAGATTGGTGGAGGAGCAGGTAGTGTTGAGGAAGCAGAGAGCCTGCAGAAAGATTTAGGTAGTTTAGGGGAATAGGAAAAGAAGTGGCAAATAAAATACAATGTTGGAAAGTGTATGGTCATGCACTCTGGTGGAAGAACTAAATGGGCAGACTATTATTTAGATGGGGAGAGAATTCAAAATGCAGAGATGCAAAGGGACTTAGGAGTCCTTGTGCAGGATACCCTTAACCTCAAGGTTGAGTCAGTGCTGAAGAAGGCAAATGCAACTTTGGCATTTATTTCTAGAGGTAAAGAATATAAGTGCATTGATGTGATGTTGAGGCTCTATAAGGCACTTGTGAGACCACACGTCAGGACAGTGAGGGGGGATCTCATAGAAACATTCTGAACGTTAAAAGCCCTGAACAGATTAGATATGGCAAAGTTATTTCCAATGGTAGGGGATTCTAGGACAAGAGGGCCGACTTCAGGATTGAAGGACGTCTATTTAGAACAGAGATGCAGAGAAATTACTTAGTCAGAGGTTGGTAAATCTGTGGAATTTGTTGTCACGAGTGGCTGTGGAGGCCAAGTCATTGGGTGTATTTAAGTCAGAGATGGCTAGGTTCTTGACTAGCCTGTGTATTAACAGGTATGGGGAGAAGGCAGGGGAGTGGAGATGACTGGAAGAATTGGATCAGCCCATGACTGAATGGCAGAGCAGACTCAATGGGCTGAATGGCTACTTTAGCTCCTATATCTTATGGTCTTCAGAGATTGTCTCCTTGGTGTCAGTAGTCACATAACCAGGACTTGTGATATGCAGCAGCTGCTCATACAACCACCCCCACCTGTCCCCATTGTTTCACGTGACTCTGATCAGGGGGTGCTAAGCGAGTGCTACATCTTGCCCAAGGGTAACCTGCAGGCTAGCAGAGGGAAGGAGTACTTTACACCTGCTTTGGTGGAGACTTATCTCCACCCCGCCACTGTGTACAGATTAGGTAGGATAGCCAAATCTGTACACTGTACTCCAAGTGAGGTCTCACTATCATTTCATATATCCCAATTCCAATATTCAGTGCCCTGACTGATAATGGCTAGCGTTCTTGGTGAGAATGATTAGTGGGAATATTTCGCTGGCTAGTTGCATTCACTGCGGAAAGTAGTTGGGGCAGTTTAATGTCTCCTTTCACATGCACAGTCAACATTTGAGTCAATAGAGGATACCTGTGCTGTTCCCTATCATTCTGATGCCAGGATTAATCAGTGGTGCCTGCTCACCATCATTCCCAATCCTTCAGGCTGCTAGCAACAGGCAAGGGATTTCAGCAAGCTTGAAGAGGAACAAAGACTCCCTTTGATACAGACATCCCCAAGACAGCAAAAGGCAATTAACTTGAGGCTGTTGTACAAAGCCACATGCACCGCACTGTTAGTCTGCAAGTTAATGGGGCCTCTATGCTTTCCCATTATGGACTGTATCCACTGCACCTTGGTAATTATTCAGCAAGGGTTCATAACCAGTAAATGCCAATGAATCTCTTGTGTGTAACGCTTTCAGCCAGATCCTCCCTTGGAAAGCTGGTCTCCTTCTCTCAGCTGGTAGGATTAGTGCAAGGCTGTGAGATTTTAATTCACCCTGTTCCAACATACTGGATTATTGGGAGATTGTTTACCCCTTGCCCAGGAAGTGCATTTGAAAGTCAGAAGAAAGAATTTCCGAATGTCAGTTAAACCTCAGTCAGCTGATTTCAATAGAGGTGGCAATTAAAGACATCAGGAAAAACCCTAAGTAGGAGAAGACAATCTCCCAACACTTTTTCCACTTTGTAGGGAATTATGTAGTTGTACCAGGATACTACAAGCATGTCCTTCAACCGGATTACTTCAATCCTACACCAATCTTACTGTGTTCTCCCTACATTCATTCCACTCAGATGCCCAATCCAGTGCAGATATTCTGCTAATTATCACCTAGCTGCTTGTGATTACAGGTATTCAGTCTCTAAGAATTGGCCTGCTTACCAGGCAACTGTGCTGACCTTCTGAAAATACTTTTTTCACTCGCCTATAAGTGTGACTAGTACTATTATAAATGGAAATCTTTCTGTAGCAAAATAGTGAACAGCATCTGTGAGGATAAAAGGGGTGGTCAACATTTTGGGGTGGAGATCCTGCTTCAGGAGTATAAATGAAAAATCATCACTATAAAGGAGTGTGATAGAGCAGTATCTACGAGAACAAAAGGGGTGGTCAATGTTTTGGGTGGAGACTCAGCATTAGGAGTGTAGATGGAAGATGGTCTATACAAAGTGATGCGAGGGAGGGTGAGGCAGTGCCTGATAGGTGAGAGGTGCAACCAGGTGAAGTGGTGGATGATTGCCAAGAGGAGCTAGATGAGGAGAAAGGAGTTATGAGACAGATGCTAGTGGGTGATAGCTGGAAACAGAATAAAAAATAAGAGGCAGATGCAGCCTGGGTTATTATTTTTTCAAGTTTTACAGCTGTAGTAGTCCTTCAAGTGAAGGTGCTTTCAAATTGGGAAGAGAGTTCCAGGATTTAGATCCTGTGACTATGAAAGAATGCTGTTATATTTCCAAGTCAGCATGATGTGTGGCTTAGACAGGAACCTGTAAGAGGTGGTGCTCCCAGTGTTTTATTCTTCTTTGGTAAAGACTGGAGATTTGGGAGGTGCTGTTAGAGTAGCCTAGGGCATAGAATCATACAAATATACAGCATCGTCCATAAAAGTCCCAACTTCTTCAGCCTCTCCTTAGAATTCAAACCCTCCAGTCCCAGTATCGTATTTGTAATGCCTAGTTGGCTCCTGTAAAGTCTCCTACAACATCTTGCATTGTTAACATTGCAGTATACAGTGGATTCCAGTTAATTGAGACATTGGAGGAGCTGCTTATCTGGGACACTAATTGAGAAAATTGCTGGGATTCCCTTTGTTTATTTAATACACTATTTTCTCCTTTAATTGGGACAGGAGACTGTTCCCAATCAGGTTATAACTAGCATCAGTCGTGTGAACTTGTGTAGCCATTAGACACTGTACAGTCTTCGAGTGAACAGTCTTGAAGTAGCATCAGTTGCATATGTTTGTGTTCAAAAAGTAGTGATTTTTTTCACTGACAGTTGGTGAGAAATAAGCAGTAATCAATTCTGAACTGTTTTGCTCACTGGGGATTCAGGAATTCAGGCTTGGAGATGCCAGAAGCAGCTGGGAGTTAAAATGAAATGATTTGATTACTTCAACAAGTTAGGAACTACATGGAATTTGAAGGTGTCGACAATCATCTTGGATGTTGCAATTGAAACTGAAGATTTGGAGGATGCACTCGTTGATAGCGTTATATGAAGGCAGTCCATTATCTACATGAGGTATCAGCACTGATTTTGTTCATTGTGTACACTGGATGAATTCCTCTATCAATAACTAGTAGGAATTAATACACAGTTTTGTTGTACTGTGGTACGATTGGTAGTGTTCTGATTTGCTCTATTTTTATTTAAAATCATAATTTGTTACTTAGTTTGTTTTCTTTATATCTTTGTAACTATTTCCATGAAATATTGGTTAATTAGAGCAGCCACTTAATTGGGCCAAAGTGCACTGGTCCAGTGTATCACAATTAACTGGAATCCACTGTATTTGGAAGTTGCTATCATTGTTCCTGTTTGGAAGTTGCTATCATTGTTCCTATCCACCCCCAGGAATGATTAAACTTTAGTGTATGTATGCCAGCTTCTTGAAACACTCTGGTTCATATGACAAAGGTGATCTCTCAGCCCTGTTAGCTGGGGAGATCCTGTTGAGTTAGACCATAAGACCATAAGATATAGGCCATTCAGCCCATTGTCTGCTCTGCCATTCAATAATGGGGCTGATCCAATTCTTCTAGTCATCCCCACTCCCCTGCTTTCACCCATACCCTTTAATGCCCTGGCTAATCAAGAACCTATCTATTGCCGCCTTAAATACACACAATGACTTAGCCTCCACAGCCGCTCATGCTAACAAATTCCACAGATTTACCACACTCTGACAAAAGTAATTTCTTCGCATCTCAGTTCTAAAAGGACATCCTTCAATCCTGAAGTCGTGCCCTCTTGTCCTAGAATCCCCTACCATGGGAAATAACTTTGCCATATCTAACCTGTTCAGGCCTTTTAACACTTGGAATGTTTCTATGAGATCCCCCCTCATTCTCCTGATCTCCAGGGAATACAGCCCAAGAGCTGCTAGACGTTCCTCATATGGTAACCCTTTCATTTCTGGAATCATTCTTGTGAATCTTCTCTGAACCCTCTACAATGTCAGTATATCCTTTCTAAAATAAGGATCCCAAAACTGCACACAATACTCCAAGTGTGGTCTCGTGAGTGCCTTATAGAGCCTCAACATTACACCCCGTTCTTATATTCCATACCTCAAGAACTGAATGCCAACATTGCATTTGCCTTCTTCACAACCGACTCAACCTGGAGGTTAACCTTTTGGGTATCTTGCACAAGAGCTCACAAGTGCCTTTGCATCTCTGCATTTTGAATTCTCTCCCCATCTAAATAATAGTCTGCCCACTTATTTCTTTCACCAAAGTGCATGATCAGACAATTTCCAACATTGTATTTCATTTGCCACTTCTTTGCCAATTCCTCTAAACTATCTAAGTCTCTCTGTAGACTCTCTGTTTCCTCAACACCACCCGCTCCTCCACCTATCTCTGTGTCATCAGCAAATTTAGACACAAATGCATTAATACCGTAGTCCAAATCATTGACATACATCGTAAAAAGCAGCAGTCCCAGTGCCAACCCTTGTGGAACTCCACTGGTAACCGGCAGCCAGCCAGAATAGGATCCCTTTATTCCCACTCTCCGTTTGCTGCCTACTAGCCAATGCTTCACCCACGCTAGTAACTTCCCTGCAATTCCATGGGCTCTTATCTTGCTAGCAGCCTCTTGTGCAGCACCCTGTCAAAGGCCTTCTGAAAATCCAAGTACACCATGTCTACTGCATCTCCTTTGTCTACCCTGATTGTAATTTCCTCAAAGAATTGCAGTAGGTTTGTCAGGCAGGATTTTTCTTTCACAAAACTATGCTGGCTTTGGCCTATCTTGTTATGTGCCTCCAGGTACTCCGTAATCTCATCCCTAACTATCGATTCCAACAACTTCCCAACCACTGATGTCAGGCTAACAGATCTATAGTTTCCTATCTGCTTGCCTCCCACCCTTCTTAAATAGCAGAGTAACATTTGCAATTTTCCAGTCATCCAGTACAATGCCTTACAGTACTCAGAGCTATGATGTTGTGGCCATTACAGAGACTTGGATGACTCGGGGGCAGGAATGTTTACTTCGAGTGCCAGGCTTTAGATGTTTCAGAAAGGACAGGGAGGGAGACAAAAGAGGTGGGGGTGTGGCACTGTTGATCAGAGATAGTGTCATGTCCATAGAAAAAGAGGAGGGATTGTCTATGGAGTCTCTGTGTGTGGAAGTTAGGAAGAGTTTTTTTATAGACCACCCAGTAGTTACAGGGACATCGAGGAGCGGATAGGGAGACAGATTCTGGGAAGGTGTAATAATAACAGGGTTGTCGTGGTGGGAGATTTTAATTTCCCAAATTTCGATTGGCATATTCCAAGAGCGAGGGGTTTAGATGGGGTGGAGATGGTTAGGTGTGTTCAAGAAAGTTTCTTGACACAATATGTAGATAACCCTACAAGAGGAGAGGCTGTACTTGATCAGGTATTGGGAAATGAACCTAGTCAGGTGTCAGATCTCTCAGTGAGAGAGCATTTTGGAATAGTGATCACAGCTCTATCTCCTTTACCATAGCATTGGAGAGGGATAGGAAGCCAAGAAAGCGTTTCATTGGAGTAAGGGGAAATATGCGGCTATCAAGCAAGAACTTGAAAGCATAAATTGGGAGCAGATGTTCTCAGGGAAATGTACGGAAGAAATGTGGCAAATGTTCAGGGGATATTTGCATGGAGTTCTGCATAGGTATGTTCCAATGAGACAGGGAAAGGATGGTATGGTACAGGAACTGTGGTGTACAAAGGCTGTTGTAAATCTAGTCAAGAAGAAAAGAAGAACTTACGAAAGGTTCAAAAGGCTAGGTAATGATAGTAGGAAGATTATAAGACTAGCAGGAAGGAGCTCAAGAAAGAAATTAGGAGAGCCAGAAGGAGTCTTGAGAAGGCCTTGGTGTACAGGATTAAGGAAGACCCCAAGGCATTGTACAAGTATGTGAAGAGTAAGAGGATAAGACATGAGAGAATAGGACCAATCAAGTGTAACAGTGGAAAGGTTTGTATGGAACCAGAGGAGATAGCAGAGATATTTAATGAGTACTTTGCTTCATTATTCACTACGGAAAAGGATCTTGGCTGTTGTAGGGATGACTTTCAGCAGACTAAAATATCTGAGCGTGTAGATATTAAGAAAGAGGATGTGTAGGAGCTTTTGGAAAGCATCAAGTTGGATAAATCACCGAGACTGGACGGGATGTACCTCAGGCTACTGTGGGAGGTGAGGGAGGAGATTGCTGAGCCTTTGGCGATGATCTTTGCATCATCAATGGGGACGGGAGAGGTTCTGGAGGATTGGAGGGTTGCGGATGTTGTTGCATTATTCAAGAAAGGGAGTAGAGATAGCCCAGGAAATTATAGACCTGTGAGCCTTTCTTCAGTGGTTGATAAGTTGATGGAGAAGATCCCGAGAGGCAGGATTTATGAACATCTGGAGAGGCATAGTCAGCATGGCTTTGGGAAAGGCAGGCCATGCCTTACAAGCCTGATTGAATTTTTTGAGGATGTGACTAAACACATTGATGATGGTAGAGCAGTAGATGTAATGTATATGGATTTCAGCAAAGCATTTGACAAGGTATCCCATACAAGACTTATTGAGAAAGTAAGGAGGTATGGGATCCAAGGAGAAGTTACCTTGTGGATCCAGAACTCACTTGCCCACAGAAGCCAAAGAGTGGTTGTAGACAGGTCATATTCTGCATGGAGGTTGGTGACAAGTGGTGTGTCTCAGGGATCTGTTCGGGACCCCTACTCTTCTTGATTTTTATAGATAACCTGGATGAAGAAGTGGAGGGATGGGTTAGTAAATTTGCTGATGACACAAAGGTTGGAGGTGTTGTGGGTAGTGTGGAGGGCTGTCAGAGATTACAGCGGGACATTGATAGGATGCAAAACTGGCTGAGAAGTGGCAGATGGAGTTCAACCCAGTTAAGTGTGAGGTGGTTCATTTTGGTAGGTCAAATATGATGACAGAATATAGTATTAATGGTAAGACTCTTGGCAGTGTGGAAGATCAGAGGGGTCTTGGGGTCCGAGCCCATAGGACACTCAAGGCTGCTGTGCAGGTTGACTCTGTGGTTAAGAAAGCAAATGGTGCTTTCGTCAATCGCGAGATTGAGTTTAGGAGCCAAGAGGTAATGTTGCAGCTATATGGGATCATGGTCAGACCCCACCTGGAGTACTGTGCTCAGTTCTGGTCGCCTCACTAGAGGAAGGATGTGGAAACCACAGAAGAGATTTCAGAGGATGTTGTCTGGTTTGGGGAACACGCCTTATGAGAACAGGTTGAGTGAATTCATCCTTTTCTCCTTGGAGCGACGGAGGATAAGAGGTGACCTGATCGAGATGTATAAGATGATGAGAGACATTGATTCAGTGGATAGTCAGAGGCTTTTTCCCAGGCCAGAAATGGCTAGCACTAGAGGGCACAGTTTTAAGATGCTTGTAAGCAAGTACAGAGGAGATATCAGGGTTAAGTTTTTTACGCAGAGAATGGTGAGTGCATGGAATAGGCTGCCGGTGACAGTGGTGGAGGCGGATACAACAGGGTCTTCTAAGAGACTCCTGGACAGGTATATGGAGCTCAGAAAAATAGAGGGCTATGGTTAACCCCAGGTAATTTCTCAGGTAAGGACATGTTCGGCACAGCTTTGTGGGCTGAAGGGCCAGTATTGTGCTGTAGGTTTTCTATGTTTTCTATGATTCTAATGCCAGAATCTATCGATTCTTGAAAGATCATTGTTAATGCCTCCACAATCTCTCCAGCTACTTCCTTCAGAACCTGAGGGTGCATTCCATCTGGTCCACGAGATTTATCCACCCTCAGACCATTAAACTTCCTGACCACCTTCTCAGTTGTAACTTTCACTGCACAAACTTCACTTCCCTAACACTCTTGAATGTCCGGTATATTGCAGACGTCTTCCACTGTGAAGACTGATGAAAAATATGCACTCATTTCCTCTGCGATCTCTGCATCTCTCATTACAATACTTCCAGCGTCATTTTGCATTGGTCCTATATATACCCTCGACTCTCTTTTACCCTTCATATACTTAAAAAAGCTCTTAGTATCTTCTTTGATATTAGTCACCAGCTTCCTCTCATAATTCATCTTTTCCTTCCAAACAACCTTCTTAGTTTCCTTCTGCAAGTTTTTAAAAGCTCCCCAATCCTCTATCTCTCCAGTAGCTGTGGCTTCCTTGTATGCCCCCTCTTTTGCTTTCATTTTGGCCACAGAAGTGTCCTTCTTGCCTTTGAAAATTTCTTCTTATTTGGAATACAGTATAAGAATATAAAATTGTTTGTGCAACTAGTGCCCTTGCCCTAGGAGAACAAAGAGGTGATAGATCTACGGTCTAATTGACCTTGGAAGAAACACAGTGCCTTTCAGCTGATGAGGATCAGAGCCTAATCCTCAAAGGGATCTCCTCCTGAAATTTTGATGGGATTTTTATACTGACTTGGACACGGAAGCAGCTGTTTACTGCAAGCCAACAGTCAGAGGAGAATGTCAGTCCTGTCAATATAATCTGATTCACGGTCCTTGAGCTCTGGCTTAAAGCTCACCTGTGAGCTGGGCTCATTCATGCTTAACTGAACATAGGTGTTTATTGATTGATCCTGCCAACTAATTCCCCCTCACCAGTCCTGGATGCAGTGAAGATTACCAACAAGAAGGGTCAGAGCCGTCTCTATTTCCTGAGGATACTGAGGTCCTTTAACATCTGTCGGACGATGCTGAGGATGTTCTACGAGTCTGTGGTGGTCAGTGCTATCATGTTTGCTGTTGTGTGCTGGGGCAGCAGGCTGAGGGTAGCAGACACCAACAGAATCAACAAACTCATTCTTAAGGCCAGTGATGTTGTAGGAATGGAACTGGACTCTCTGACGGTGGTGTCTGAAAAGAGGATGCTGTCCAACTTGCATGCCATCTTGGACAATGTCTCCCATCCACTACATAATGTACTGGTTGGGCACGGGAGTACATTTAGCCAGAGACTCATTCCACCGAGATGCAACACTGAGTGTCATAGGAAGTCATTCCCGCCTGTGGCCATCAAACTTTACAACTCCTCCCTTGGAGAGTCAGACACCCTGAGCCAATAGGCTGGTCCTGGACTTATTTCCTGGCATAATTTACATATTATTATTTAATTATTTATGGTTTTATATTGCTATATCTATACTCTATTCTTGGTTGGTGCAACTGTAACGAAACCGAATTTCCCTCAGGATCAATAAAGTATGACTATGACTATGACTATGAAGATGAAAGCTTTGCAACGTTATCTCTGGTTGACAATGTGTCCATCCACTGTTACACCAGAGTGTTCATGCTGAGATGTTTATGTGCATTCCCCTTATCACTGATGGCACTCCACTGCATTGTAGCAAGCTGCCAGGACCCGAGGCCCAGAGTTAAAATTGAGAGCATAAGGAAAACTTCTTCACAAAGAGGGACACAAGGAAATCTGCAGCTGCTGGAAATTCAAGCAACACACACAAAAAATGCTGGTAAATGCAGCAGGCCAGGCATCTACAGGAAGAGGTACAGTCGACGTTTCAGGTCGGGACCTTTCGTCAGGTCTAACTGAAAGAAGAGATAGTAAGAGATTTGGAAGTGGAGGTGGGTATATAGAACAAGCTGTTAAGGAAGTAGTTGAAGTAGGTGTAGTACATTTAAACAGATCCATGGATGGGTATGATTTAGAGTAATATAGGCCAAATGAGTTAAGCTTAGATGATTATCTTGGTCAGTATGGACAAGTTGTGCTGTTTCTGTGTAGCATTATTCTGACTTTGACTAAGGATGAGAGGAGGAAACTTTAAAGGAGAATTTCAAGTCAAGTTTTTGTGCACGGAGTTATAGGTGCCTGGAATGTATTGCCAGGGGAAGTAGTAGAAGCTGATACAATATTGAAGTTTAAGAGGCACTTAGACAGGCACATGATCAGACAGGGAATAGTGGGATGTAGACATACAGGCAGATACGATTAATTTGAATCTTCACCACAGACATGATGGGCTGAAGGGCCTGTTCTGTCGTGTTCTATGGTGGGCAATATGCTCAATTTATCCAGCGCAAAACTACAGATCTCCAGGTTGATTGGATTTAATTTGTTCAGTGTTTGAGGCCCACTTTATTAACCTAGAACCACATGTCCTTTTTAGTTTCTGGCAGCCCCCTCCCCAAGTGGCAGTGTCAGTGGATACACAGTTGATGCTTTTGAAACAGGCCAATAACATTTGTGTCAGTATGAGCACTAGAGCTGAGGGAAAGAGCAGATGTGGTCCCAGTGGATTAACAGGAAAAGTTCTGGGAGTTTCGGGGAGTCATGGAATTTTACATTCGCAGAACGGAAACAGGCCCTTCAGTCTACTGACCAGAAATGTGCTATTAAAAGATACTGAACTCTTGTCAAACCTGTGACTTCCATGGTTCTTGTTTGAATTCAGTGAGGTGAGTGGTGAGGAGGAGATGTTAATGGAATAATGTCACTGTGTGTAGAGCCATTGCTTCTCAACACTTGAGACCTGGGTTCAGTTGTAAGCTTGGAGCTGTTTGTATGGAGTTCACAGGTTTTCCCTGGGTGCTCCAGTTTCCTTCCCTATCCAGAAAACATGTGGGTTGGTGTGTTAATTGGCTGCTCTAAATTGCTCCTGGTATGTAGGTGAGCATTGAAATCTGGGGCAAGTTGATGGCAATATGCAGAGGAAAAATGGGATTGTATTGGATCATTGTTAAGTGTGTGTTTGATGGTTAACATGAATATGGTGAGTCTGTATCTCCTACACTTATAAGGAAAGAATGATGTCCTCAGATCCTGTGACACCTTACACAAAAAATGTCAGAAAGTCATACAAACATACAGCACAGAAAAAGGCCCTTAAGCCCATCTCATCTGTACCAGCCAAGATGTCCATCTCAGCTAGTCCCATTTGACCAATATCCATGTACCGATCCAAATGTACTTTAAACGCTTATTGTACCTGCCTCAGCATTTCTGCTAGCAGCTCATTCCATTTCTACACGACTCTCCAGGTGAAAACGTTTCTCCTTGTACCTTTTGCCCTAAACCTCTGTCCTCTTGTCCTTGATTCTCCAACCCAGGGAAAAAGGTTGTGGGCATTCAGCTGCAGAGAAAGTGCAGTGTAGCTTGACAGGAAGCAAAGCCATAATAAGGTAGATTGTGAGGTCAACAGTCCATCTTATCATACTAGGGTACCAATCAGTAGAATTATAACAGCAGGAGAATCTGTCCTTGAGCTTGGATCTACAAACTTCCAGGCTTTTTGTATCTCCTGCCCTATTTGGGGGAGAGAGAAGTCTGGGGTGTCAGGGGTGTTTAATTATGTTGGCTGCTTTACTGAGGCAGTGTGAAGTGTAGACAGAGAGTCCATGGAGGGGTGGCTGGTTTTTGTGATGTGCTGAGCTATGTCCATGTCTCAGGTAGAGCAGTTGTCATAGCAAGCCATGATGCATGCGATTGCGATGCATTGAAACAAAAATCAGAAAATGCTGGAAAATCTCACTGACTGGGAATTTATTTGACCTCCGTGAATGGTAGAATCTGTGAGAGTTGATGGTAAAGTGAGGAGAACAAATAGTGTAGGAGCAGTGTAAATGGATGGTTGATGGTTAGCACAGATTCAGTGGGCTAAAAGGCCTGTTGCCTCGCTGCGTAACTTCATGAAAAGCTTTCATACCAGCTTTAAACTGGAGATCAAATTAGTAACAAAAGCATTTAACCTCTGAAGGGTTAAAACTGACCAAGTAGTTGAGTCTCCTGAAAGATTCAATATGTTCACCACAGGAAGATGCTGCAAAGCCTCCGTGCAATGTGACCATTGTCATGTAACACTCTGGTTCCATTGGCTGCGTAAGTCTAGGAAAGACACCCACCGGCCCCACCAAACATGGGAGATTGAAGTACAAGCCCTCCAAATCGCTCTTTTTGTCTGGATGCTGTGTGATTTGTTACCCTGTTACAAGTAAGTATCACATTCTTTATAATTCTTAATTTGACTAAAGGATTAGGGAAAGGCAAAAAAAAGAAAAGGGCCCATTTTAAATGAAACAGTCTAATGTGCCCAAGTTGGAGCTCACAGTTGCCCCTTTGCAGATCCTCCTTCAATCTCCCCGAGCTTCATCGAATCAATGCCCCACTCTGGGTTGACTTCTCCGACCTCTTCTTTCCGGCGTCTTCTCTCTTCAAAAGCCCCAAGCCCAACTTTAGTGTCCCTCACCAGAGAAACCTCCCCTGAATCCATTCATCCCAATTGGATGGCACACATTTCTCCTATCTCTTATCTTCAACAGTAACTCAAACAAGCAGCATACACAGAGAACAGAAAAGCCTAACAGAGAAAAAAAATATGAGCCATGTGAACCAGGGCATTACAGTCACATTGGCAGCACATTTTATGTGGGGGATTTTACTTGGGGAGAGGGAGATGGTGGGGAGGGCATTGTAGGAAGGACCATAGAGGGACATAGGGGAAAGTAAAGATGGAGTCAGGGAAATTGGGCAGGTGATCAGGTAGGGTGTAGAAGCTGGTTAAGCTGTTGGGGATTGCCAGCAATACACAGGTAGTCCATAGCACTCCCCACCCCATCCTGTCCCACAATGTCATGCATGTCCTATCAGGACAAATGATCCAAACACACAGATAATTAAAATCAAATCAAAGAGTACTAGGGATCTGAAAGAGAAATATAGTCAGTGTTTCAGGAACATGACTTCTCATCAGTCATGTGGAGACACAGGGAGACTGAAGGCACTTTGGTGGTGCTGGCTAAATGAAGCAGTGGAGGGAGATGTAAGTATAAGGAGATGACTGAGAACAAAGGGAAGGAAAATGGAAGTAATGCATAGAAGGTCGGGCAGAATCAGAATCAGGTTTTGTGTCGTGAAATTTGTTAATTTAGCAGCAGCAGTTCAATGCAATACATAACATAGAAGAAAAAATAAAATAATAAATTAGTAAGTAATTCAATTACAGCATATGTATATTGAATAGATTTAAAAACGTGCAAAAACGGAAATAATACATATTTAAAAAGTGAGGTAGTATAAAAGGGTTCAAAATTCATTTAGGAATTGGATGGCAGAGGGGAAGAAGCTGTTCCTGAATCGCTGAGTGTGTGCCTTCAGGCTTCTGTACATCCTACCTGATGGTAACAGTGAGAAAACAGTGAGGTGGTTGGCCTGATCAGAGGGGTTGACAAGACGGCCTACAGGGACGAGGTCCAGCACCTGGCCGCATGGTGCGCCGATAACAACCTGGCCCTTAACACCCAGAAAACCAAGGAGATTATTGTGGACTTCAGGCATGCCCACGTTCCCATCTGCATCAACGGAGCTGTAGTGGAGCTTGTATCAAGCTTCAAATTCCTTGATGTCCACATTTCCAATGATCTCACCTGGTCCCTGAATTCCTCCATCCTGATCAAAAAGGCGCAACAGCGTCTTTATTTTTTGCGGAGCATCAAGAAAGCTCACCCCTGTCCCAGGATACTGACGGACTTTTACCGCTGTACCATTGAGAGCACACTCACCAACTGCATCTCAGTGTGGTATGGCAATTGTCCCGTATTGGACCGCAAAGCACTCCAGCGGGTGGTGAAAACTGCCTAGCGGATTATCGGCACCCAATTGCCCACCATTGAGAACATCTACTATAAATACTGCCTGGGCAAGGCGAAAAGCATTATCAAGGATGTATCTTACCCTAACCATGGACTTTTTACTCTCCTCCCATCCGGTAGGTGCTACAGGAGCCTCCATTCCTGCACCAGCAGGCTCAGGAAGAGCCTCTTCCCTGAGGCTGTGACCCTGCTGAACCTCACATCACAGCACTAAGCAGTATTGCACGCATATTGGACTTTCTCAGTACTTTTATGTTTGTATTCTGTAGCACTTTTTATTCGCAGTTATTTTGTAAATAATACTATTCTTTTGCACTTCTGGTTAAGATGCTAACTGTATTTCATTGGCTTTGTATTTGTACTCAGCACAATGACAATAAAGTTGAATCTAATCTAATCTAATGTAGAAGCACATGCCCTGGGTACTGGAGGTCCTTAATAATGGCCGCTGCCTTTCTGAGACACTGCTCCTTGAAGATGTCTTTGGTACTTTGTAGGCTCATACCCAAGATGGAGCCGACTAAATTTACAACCCTCTGCAGCTTCTTTCGGTCCTGTGCAGTAGCCCCCCCCCCCCCGCCCATACCAGACAGTGATGCAGCCTGTCAGAATGCTCTCCACAGTATATCTATAGAAGTTTTTAAGTGTATTTGTTGATATGCCATATCTCTTCAAACTCCTAATGAAGTATAGTCGCTGTCTTGCCGCCTTTATAACTGTATCGATATGTTGGGACCAGGGTTCATCCTCAGAGATCTTGACACCCAGGAACTTGAAACTGCTCACTCTCTCCACTTCTGATCCCTCTGAGGATTGGAATGTGTTCTTTTGTCTTACCCTTCCTGAAGTCCACAATCAGCTCTTTCATGTTACTGATGTTATGTGCCAGGTTGTTGCTGCGACACCACTGGCATATCTTGCTCCTGTACGCCCTCTCGTCACCACCTGAGGTTCTACCAACAATAGTTGGATCATCAGCAAATTTATAGATGATATTTGAGCCAGTCATGGGTATAGAGGGAGTAGAGCAGTGGGCTAAGCACACACCCCTGAGGTGCACCAGTGTTGATCATCAGCAAGGAATAGATGTTATCACCAATCCGCAGATTGTCGTCTTCCAGTTAGGAAGTCGAGGATGCAATTGCAGAGGGAGGCACAGAGGCCCAGGTTCTGCAACTTCTCAATCAGAATTGTGGAAATGATGCTATTAAATGCTGAGCTATAGTCGATGAACAGCATCCTGACATAGGTGTTTGTGTTGTCCAGGTGGTCTAAAGTGGTGTGAAGATCCATTGAGACTGCATCTACAGAGATAGAAACAAAGAGTGGTACAGTACAGGATCAGGCCCCTGGACACCCGATGTCATGCCAAACTAATTAAATTGGGAATTAAACATCTCATTAAAGTAATTCTTACTGCCGACACAATCTCGATATCCTCCATTCTCTGTACGTTCATGGGCCTTTCTAAAATGCCTTTATTGTTTTTGTTTCCACTACCAACCCTGGCAGCGCATTCCAGGTACCTATCACACTTTGTAAAAAAAACTTGTCTCCCACATCTCCTTTGAATTTACACCCTCGCACCTTCAATGCATGCCTTCTTGAATTAGACATTTCAATCCTGAGTAGAAGCTACTGGCTGCCTATTTAAACACAATAAATTCTGCAGATGCTGGAAATCTAAAGCAACACACACAAAATGCTGGAGGAACTCAGCAGGTCAGGCAGCATCAATAGAAATGAACAAATCGTCGACATTTCGGGCATGTTCTTTCTTCAGGACTGGAAAGGAAGGGGGGAAGGCAACAAAACAAAGGTGAGTATAGGAATAGAGTCAGGTGGAGGATAAATGTGTGGCTGAGGGATTGGAGCGGGGACAAGGATTCAGATTTCTGGATCATTGGGACCTCTTTTGGGACAGGCGTGACCTGTACAAAAAGGACAGGTTGCACTTGAATCCGAGGGCAACCTATATCCTGGCAGGGACATTTGCTAGGGCTATTGGGGAGAATTTAAGCTAGAATAGCTGTGGGGTGGGAACTGAACTGAAGAGACGGAAGAAGGGACGGTTAGCTCACAAATACATAAAGCTTGGAGACAATGAGAGAGGGAGGATAGGCAGCTGATAGAGAAGGGTTCAGACTAAGGGTTTGAGGTGTGTCTATTTTAATGCAAGAAGCATCATGAACAAAGCAGATGAGCTTAGAGCATGGATCAGACTTGGAGCTATGATGTTGTGGCCATTACAGAGACTTGTATGGCTTGGGCAGGAATGGTTACTTAGTGTGCCAGGGTTTAGATGTTTCAGAAAGGACAGGGAGGGAGGCAAGAGAGGTAGGAGCGTGGCACTGTTGATCAGAGATAGTGTCACAGCTGCAGAAAACTAGGAAGTTATGGAGGAATTGTCTACTGAGTCTCTATGGGTGGAAGTTAGAAACAGGAAAGGGTCAATAACTTTACTGGGTGTTTTTTATAGACCACCCAATAGTAACAGGGACATTGAGGAGCAGATAGTGAGACAGATTCTGGAAAGGTGTAATAATAACAGGGTTGTCGTGGTGGAAGATTTTAATTTCCCAAATATTGATTGGCATCTCCTTAGAGTGAAGGGTTTGGATGGGGTGGAGTTTGTTAGGTGTGTTCAGGAATGTTTCTTGACACAATATGTAGATAGACCTACAAGAGGAGAGGCTGTACTTATCTGGTATTGGGAAATGAACCTGGTCAGGTGTCTGATCTCTCAGTGGGAGAGCATTTTAGAGATAGTGATCACAATTCTATCTCCTTTACCATAGCTTTGGAGAGGGATAGGAACAGACAAGTTAGGAAAGCGTGTAATTGGAGTAAGGGAAAATATGAAGCTATTGGGCAGGAACTTGGAAGCATAAATTGGGAACAGATGTTCTCAGGGAAATGTACAGCAGAAATATGGCACATGTTCAGGGGATATTTGCATGGTGTTCTGCATAGGTATGTTCCACTGAGACAGGGAAAGGATGGTAGGTTACAGGAATTGTGGTGTACAAAGGCTGTTGAAAAGCTAATCAGAAAGAAAAGAAAAGCTTATGAAAGGTTCAAATAACTAGGTAATGATAGAGATCTAGAAGATTATAAGGCTAGCAAGAAGGAGTTTAAGAATGAAATTAGGAGAGCCGGAAGGGGCCATGAGAAAGCCTTGAGAGCAGGATTAAAGAAAACCCCAAGGCATTGAAGAGTATGTGAAGAACAAGAGGATAAGACGTAAGCGAATAGGACTAATCAAGTGTGTCAGTGGAAAAGTGTGTATGGAACCGGAAGAGGTAGCAGAGGTACTTAATGAGTACTTTGCTTCAGTATTCACTGGGGAAAAGGATCTTGGCAATTGTAAGGATGACTTACAGTGGATTGAAAAACTTCAGCATATAGGCATTAAGAAAGAGGGTGTGCTGGAGCTTCTGGAAAGCATCAAGATGGATAAGTTTCCAGGACCAGATAAGATGTACCCCAGGCTACCGTGGGAGGCAAGGGAGAAGATTGCTGAGCCTCTGGCGATGATCTTTGCATCATCAATGGGGACGGGAGAGGTTCCAGAGGATTGGAGGGTTGCAGATGTTGTTCCCTTATTCAAGAAAGGGAGTAGAGATAGCCCAGGAAATTATAGTAAGTCTTACTTCACTGGTTGGTAAGTTGACAGAAAAGATCCTGAGGGGCAGGATTTATGAACATTTGGAGAAGCATAATATGATTAGGAATAGTCAGCATGGCTTTGTTAAAAGCAGATCATACCTTATGAGCCTGATTGAACTTTTTTTCAGGATGTGACTAAACACGTTGATGAAGGTAGAGCAGAAGATGTAGTGTATGTGAATTTCAGCAAGGTATTTGATAAGATACCCCATGCAAGACTTATTGAGAAAGGAAGGAGGCATGAGATCTAAGGGGACCTTGCTTTGTGGATCCAGAACTGGCTTGCCCACAGAAGGCAAAGAGTGGTTGTAGACTGGTCATATTCTGTATGGAGGTCAGTGACCAGTGGTATGCCTCAGGGATCGGTTCTGGGACCCTTTCTCTTCGTGATTTTTATAAATGACCTGGATGAGGAAGTGGAGGGATGGGTCAGTAAATTTGCTGATGACACAAAGGTTGGGGGTGTTGTGGATAGTGTGGAGGCTGTCAGAGTTTACAGCGGGACATCGTTTGGATGCAAAACTGGCTGAGAAGTCGCAGATGAAGTTCAACCCAGATAAGTGTGAGGTGGCTCATTTTGGTAGGTCAATTATGATGGCAGAATATAGTACTGTATTAATGGTGCCGCACAAGAGACTTGTATATAAGATAAGGATGCATGGAGTTGGAGGAAGTGTATTGGCATGGATAGTGGATTGGTTAACCAATAGAAGGCAGAGAGTTGGTATAAATGGGTGTTATGGACAGATGAGCCATGATCTTATTGAATGGTGGGGCAAGCTCGATGGGCCAGATGGCCTACTCCTGCTCCTATTTCTTATGTTCTTAAGTAAGACTCTTGGTAGTGTGTAGGATCAGAGGGAACTTGAGGTCTGAGTCCAAAGGACACTCAAAGCTGCTGCGCAGGTTGACTCTGTGGTGAAGAAGGCATATGGCGCATTGGCCTTCATCAACTGTGGGATTGAGTTTAAGAGCCAAGAGATAATGTTACAGCTATATAGGACCCTGGTCAGAGCTCACAAAGTACTGTGCTCAGTTCTGGTCACCTCACTACAGGAAGGATGTGAAACTATAGAAAGGGTGCAAAGGAGGTTTACCAGAATGTTGCCTGGATTAGGGAGCATGCCTTACGAGAATAGGTTGAGTGAACTCAGCCTTTTCTCCTTGGAGCGACGGAAAATGAGAGGTGACCAGATAGAGGTGTATAAGATGATGAGAGACATTGATTGTGTGGATAGTCAGAGGCTTTTTCCCAGGGCTGAAATGGCTAACACAAGAAGGCGCAGTTTTAAGGTACTGGGGAGTAGGTACCAAGGAGACGTCAGGGTTAAGTTTTTTTACACAGAGAGTGGTGAGTGCGTGGAATGGGCTGCCAGCGACGGTGTTGGAGGCAGATAGGGTATTGTCTTTTAAGAGACTCCTGGATAAGTACATGGAGCTCAGAAAAGTAGAAGGCTGTGCGTAACCCAAGGTAATTTCTAAAGTAAGTACATGTTCAGTACAGCATTTTGGGCTGAAGGGCCTGTATTGTGCTGTAGCTTTTCTATGTTTCTATAAAAGGTAAAGGAGTAGAGAGGAATGAATCTGATAGGAAGGGAGAGTGGACCATGGGAGAAAGGGAGGTGGGGGTTGGGGGGGACACAGGGGAAGGTGAGAAGAGGTAAGAGGTCAGAGTGTGAAATAGAAGAAGGAGGGGGGGAAGAAAAAAAAAACAGAAGGAGAAATCAATGTTCATACCATCATGCTATCTATCTATGCTTGTCATGGCTTTAGAAACTTATTTCAAATAGAATTGATGAAATAAATGTCACAGTTTAAAAAAAGCTATAAACCCTGGTTATCTGAAATTGTTGAGTCTGTGGCGACCCACTTTCTACGCAGGCGAACCGGCTCACAAAATGGCACGCATGTCGGCAGAGAGGCCAGCCCCAAAATGGCACTGGGCCTTCTTCACCAGCAAGGGGAGAAAGCCCGAGCGCGGGAAGAGACTTTTGTAATGCACCTCTGCTGTCATTTCCACCTGGAGAGGGCGGGAACGGAACTACGTAAAAGCCAGTTCCGCGAAGTTTGAATAAACTAGTCTTGAGTGCAACTTACAGACTGCGTGTCGTTATTTCTAGCTCTGTGTGTAGCACATCGCTACATTGGTGACCCCGACGGTCCAAACGGGATTTGGACCAAAGATGATCGACTCTTCATCTGTTCACGCAGTTTCGCTAAAACTGCCAACTTTCTGGACGCTGCGACCACGCGTGTGGTTTGACCAAGCAGAAGCCCAATTCCAGATTCGGCAGATATCTTCTGATTCCACACGTTACTATTACGTGGTGATCTCCCTTGACCAGGAGACAGCCGCCCAGGTTGAGAATTTCAGATAGTGACCCCTGGAAGAAGGCAAATATGCAGCATTCAAAGCGCTGCTCATAGAGACCTTTGGCCTCTCACAGTGTGAGCGAGGTGCCCGCTTGCTGCACCTGGACGGTTTGGGAGACAGGCCGCTGTCAGCATTAATGAACGAGATGCTGGCCCTGGCTGAAGGACACAAGCCCTGCGTCATGTTTGAGTAGGCGTTCCTAGAGCAACTGCCCAAGGATGTACATCTGCTGCTGACCGATGCATATTTCATTAATCCCCCCAGAAGGTGGCGGCCCGGGCAGACGTGCTGTGGAAAGCCAAGAGGGAGAGCGAGGCATCTGTCGGACAGATTACCAAGCCACAGGCCCAACAGCGGGCCAGACCAGGCCCAGCAACGGAGCGCACACAACCCAGAGGCAGGATTGAGGAGGCCAATGAACAGTGGTGTTTCTACCACCAGCGGTGGGGCACAGAAGACCGCAGTTGTCGCCCGCCCTGCAAGTTCCCAGGAAACGTCAGGGCCAGCCGCCGCTAATGACTATGGTGGCTGGCTACTAGGACAGCCTCTTGTACGTCTGGGACAAACAGTCGGGATGCCGCTTCAGTCACCATCGGAACGGAAATCAGCATCTTACCCCCGACGAGGTACGACACCCGCAACAGCGAGCCTGGACCCACCCTGAGGGCTGCAAAAGCCAGCACGATACGGACCTACGGCACCCGTACAGTGCAGCTGCAGATCGGTGCCAGCCGGTTCATGTGTGGCCACCATGGCCCAACGACTCCTGGGGGCAGACTTCTTGCGAGATCACAACCTGCTGGTCGACTTGCAATGGAAAAGACTGGACAATACCAAGACTTTCCAGAAGTTCTCCCTGGGTGAAGCCAAGTTGCCAGCCTCACACCTGGACTCCATCACGCTGTCTGACAACGAATTCACCAGAATCCTTGTGGACTTTCCATCAGTTCTGGCACCACAGTTCACGGCAGCCATGCCCAGACACGGAGTACAGCACCACATTCTGACCCAGGGACTGCCCCTCCACACCCGCGCACGAAGGCTCCCCCCGGACAAGCTCCGCCTGGCAAAGGAGGAGTTCAAGAGGATGAAGGAATTGGGAATCGTACGGAGGTCTGAAAGCCCATGGGCCTCCCCCCCTGCACGTGGTGCCCAAAGCAGCCGGGAGCTGGAGACCATGCGGTGACTACCGCAGACTGAACGAGGCTACAACTCCAGGCCGCTACCCCATGCTGCACATACAGGACTTTGCAGCAAACCTGCACAGGACAAGCATCTTTTCCAAAGTAGACCTCATCCTAGTACACCCTGAAGACATCCCCAAAACGGCACTCATCACCCCGTTCGGCCTGTTTGAATTCCTCCGAATGCCGTTCGGCCTGAAGAATGCCGCACAGACGTTCCAGAGGCTAATGGATGCGGTGGGACGCAATCTGGACTTTGCGTTCATCTACTTGGACGACATCCTCATAGCCAGCAGTAGTCGTCAGGAGCATCTGTCCCACCTCCGCCAGCTCTACTCCTGCCTGAGTGATTTCAGCCTCACGATCAACCCGGCCAAATACCAGTTCGGACTTGACACCGTCGTCTTCCTGGGCCACAGGATTACCAAAGACGGGGCAACACCTCTGCCCGCCAATGTAAACATGATCCGCCACTTCGCCCAGCCCGACACAATCAAAGGACTGCAGGAGTTTGTTGGTATGGTAAACTTCTACCACCGCTTCCTCCCCTCAGCAGCCCATATCATGTGTCCTTTGTTTACCCTGATGTCGGGTAAAGGCAAGGACATTACTTGGGACGAAGTGGCCACGGCCGCTTTCGTTAAAGTCAAGGAAGCCTTGGCAGACGCCACGATGCTGGTGCACCCCAGAACGGATGTTCCAGCTGCCCTCACAGTGGATGCATTCAACACAGCAGTCGATAGGGTGCTGGAGCAACTCATCGAGGGGCACTGGCAACCCCTGGCATTCTTCAGCAGGCACCTATGGCCACCCGAACTCAAGTACAGTGCAAAGGTGTCGATCCCTGGTCGGCCCGACAGCAGCGACATCTGTCCTACAGCTCCGAGTACACAACAGACATCCAGCATGTCTCGGGAAAGGACAACGTCGTGGCAGACACACTCTCCAGACCAACTATCCAGGCCCTGTCGCAGGGGGTGGACTATGCAGCACTGGCGCTGGCGCAGCAGGCAGACGACAAGATGCCCAGCTACAGGACCGCAGTCTCAGGTTTGCAGCTGCAAGACTTCCTCATAGGCCCAGGTGAGAGGACCCTCCTGTGTGACGTGGCTACCGGCCAACCTCGCCCCCATCGTCCCGGCAGCCTGACAGCAGCGAGTTTTCAATTCCATACACGGCTTTGCACACCCATCTATCAGGACAAGTTCGTGTGTCACAGACTTCGCTAACAGGTCAGCGAATGGGCCAAAACATGCACGCAGTGCCAAGCAGCCAAGGTGCAGCAGCACACCAAAGCCCTGCCGCAGCAGTTTGAACCCACCCACCGGAGGTTCGACCACACTCGTGGATATCGTGGGGCCCCTGCCAGTGTCGCGAGGAGTGTGGTACCTCCTAACTATGGTAGACCGGTTCATGAGATGGCCAGAGGTGGTACCGCTCACCGACACCACCGCCGATTCCTGCGCCCGAGCGCTGATTGCAACCTGGGTAGCACGCTTTGGGATACCGGCCCACATTACCTCCGACAGAAACGCCCAGTTCACCTCCAGCCTGTGGTCGGCTGTGGCCAGCCTGTTGGGAACACAGCTACACCACACAACTGTCTGCCACCCACAGTTGAACGGACTAGTGGAACGCTTCCACTGTCACTTAAGTCGGCTCTCATGGCCCGCCTGAAAGGGCCTAACTGGGTGGACGAGCTTCCCTGGGTCCTGCTTGGAATCTGCACAGCGCCCAAAGAGGATCTGCACACCTCGTCTACCAAGCTGGTGTACGGCACACCCCTGGTTGTCCCAGGAGAGTTCATACCACCCCCAAGAACCCGCAGCAGTCCTGGACAGACTACGCGAAAGGCTCGGCAACCTGGCCCCCGTACCGACTTCACAGCACGGACAGATCCCAACCTGCGTACCCAAAGCAGAACTGTAAGTTTGTATGAAGGGGTGCACACCAGGCACCGCTACAGCGGCCGTACGAAGGGCCGTTGAGGTGATCAGGAACAATGGGTCCACGTACCTTCTGGACATTGAGGGGAAAGAGGAGGTTTTCACGGTGGACCGACTCAAACCAGCCCATGTGGACTTGGCGCAGCATGGAGGCAGACTGCCCAAATAGAGATTGATCCAGACTGTGGGCATTGGGGGGTGTATCGCCAGTTCTGGGGGGGGGGGAGTGGGGTTACACAGGCGAACCAGCTCACAAAATGGCGTGTGCGTCGGCAGAGAGGCCAGCCCCAAAATGGCGCTGGGCCTTCTTCACCAGCAAGGGGAGAAAGCCCGCGCGCAGGAAGAGACTTTTGTAATGCACCTCTGATGTCATCTCCGCCCGGAAAGGGCGAGAACGAAACTGCGTAAAAGCCAGTGCTGTGAAGTTTGAATAAACTAGTCTTAAGTGCAACTTACAGACTGCGTGTTGTTATTTCTACAAACGTAGTTCTGTGTGTAGCACATTACTATAAGTCCTTGGGTTTGTAACAAGCTGAGGTAATGAGAGCTATTTCATTGAGTTTATAGCGGGCTTCAGACACAAAATCAGGAGACACAAGAGGCTTGAGATGTTAGAATCTGGAGCAACAGGCGAACTGCTGGACGAGTTCAGTAGGTTAGGTAGGCAGTATTATTGGAAGGAAAGGGATGGTTGATATTTCAGGTCAGACCCTGTCCTGATGTTTTGCATACTCACAGAATTTACCTGTGTGCAGGACACTGAGACAACTAGAAGCCAATTAATTTGTAGTCATTTGTGATGGAATTTATTTTCTTGTACTTGAATGCTGTCTTTCATTCATAAAGTATATCGGCAAAGCATTATATAAAATGGGAATGCAAAGAGAGTTACTGAACTACTGCTGCACTTTAATTACACAAACTAACCTTCAGCAATTAGAGCTCTCTCCGCCCACAGTTAATCCATTTATTGTTTTCTAAAGGGAAGGGAGAAATTCATGTGGTAAAGAAAATCAGTTTGTGCCAAAAACCGCAAATTGCTGGAGGAACTCGGTGGGTTGGCAGCTTTTGTGAAGGCAAAAGGGTTGGTTAGACATAGCTAATGGTTGTCAGCATAAACAACTTCATTCATATCCTTCATTCAAAGGATCCCAATGCACTAAGAGTATACCATAGTTACCATACATCTACAATGCCACCCAATGACTATACAACACAGAAAAAAGCCCTTCGGCCAAACTGGCCAATACCGATCAAAATGCCCATCAAAGTTTGGTAGTTTACACGGATGGTAGTTTGCCTCCCAGGTGCCAGGGTCCAGGATGTTTCTGATCGCGTCCACGATATCCTGAAGTGGGAAGGTAAACAGCCAGAGGTTGCGTAACATATTGGTACCAACAACATGGGCAGGAAAAGGGAGGAGGTCCTGAAAACAGACTACAGGGAGTTAGGAAAGAAACTGAGAAGCAGGACAGAAGGATAGTAATCTTGGAATTACTGCCTGTACCACATGACAGCAAGTAAAGGAATAGAATAAGGTGGTGGATCAATGCGTGGCTGAGTGATTGGAGCAGGGGGCAGGGGTTCAGATATAGAACATAGAACATAGTACAGCACAGTACAGGCACTTCAGCCCACAATGTTGTGCCAGCCCTTAAACCCTGCCTCCCATATAACCCCCACCTTAAATTCCTCCATATACCTGTCTACTAGTCTCTTAAATTTCACTAGTGTATCTGCCTCCACCACTGTCTCAGGCAGTGCATTCCACGCATCAACCACTCTCTGAGTAAAAAACCTTCCTCTAATATACCCCTTGAACTTACCACCCCTTACCTTAAAGCCATATCCTCTTGTATTGAGCAGTGGAGCTCTGGGGAAGAGGCACTGGCTATCCACTCTATCTATTTCTCTTAATATCTTGTATACCTCTATCATGTGTCTTCTCATCCTCCTTCTTTCCAAAGAGTAAAGCCTTTGCTCCCTTAATCTCTGATCATAATGCATACTCTCTAAACCAGGCTGCATCCTGGTAAATCTCTGTACCCTTCCCAATGCTTCCACATCCTTCTTATAGTGAGGCGACCAGAACTGGACACAGTACTCCAAGTGTGGCCGAACTAGAGTTTTATAGAGCTGCATCATTACCCCGTGACTCTTAAACTCTATCCCTTGACTTATGAAAGCTAACACTACGTAAGCTTTCTTAACTACGCTATCTACCTGTGAGGCAACTTTCAGGGATCCTTGAACATGTACCCCCAGATCACCTCTGCTCCTCCACACTACCAAGATTCCTGCCATTTACTTTGTACTCTGCCTTGGAGTTTGTCCTTCCAAAATGTACCACCTCACACTTCTCCGGGTTGAACTCCATCTGCCACTTCTTAGCCCACTTTTGCATCCTATCAATGTCTCTCTGCAATCTTCGACAATCCTCTACACAATCCACAACACCACCAACCTTTGTGTCGTCTGCAAACTTGCCAAACCACCCTTCTACCCCCACATCCAGGTCGTTAATAAAAATCACGAAAAATAGAGGTCCCAGAACCGATGCTTGTGGTACACCACTAGTCACAACCCTCCAATCCGAATGTACTTCCTCCACCACAACCCTCTGCTTTCTGCAGGCAAGCTAATTCTGAATCCACCTGGCCAAACTTACCTGGATCCCATGCCTTCTGACTTTCTGAATAAGCCTACCGTGTGGAACCTTATCAAATGCCTTACTAAAATCCATGTAGGTCACATCCACTGCACTACCCTCATCTATATGACTGGTCACCTCCTCAAAGAACTCTATCAGGCTTGTTAGACATGATCTGCCCTTCACAAAGCCATGCTGACTGTCCCTGATCAGACCATGATTCTCTAAATGCCCATAGCTCCTATCTCTAAGAATCTTTTCCAACAGCTTTCCCACCACAGACGTAAAGCTCACTGGTCTATAATTACCCTGCTACCTTTTTTGAACAAGGGGACAACATTTGCCTCCCTCCAATCCTCCGGTACCATTCCCATGGACAACAAGGACATAAAGATCCTAGCCAGAGGCTCCGCAATCTCTTCCCTCGCCTCTTGGATCAGCCTGGGGAATATTCCATCAGGCCCTGGGGACTTATCCGTCCTAGTGTATTTTAACAACTCCAACACCTTCTCTCCCTTAATATCAACATGCTCCAGAACATCAACCTCACTTGTATTGTCCTCACCTTCATCAAGTTCCCTCTCATTGATGAATACCAAAGAGAAGTATTCATTGAGGACCTCGCTCACTTCCACAGCCTCCAGGCACATCTTCCCACCTTTATCTCTAATTGGTCCTATCTTCACTCCTGTCATCCTTTTGTTCTTCACGTAAATGAAGAACGCCTTGGGGTTTTCCTTTACTCTACTCGCCAAGGCATTCTCATGCCCCCTTCTTGCTCTCCTTAGTCCCTTCTTAAGCTCCTTTCTTGCTACCCTATATTCCTCAATAGACCCATCTGATCCTTGCTTCTTAAACCTCATGTATGCTGCCTTCTTCCACCTGACTAGATTCTCCACCTCACTGGTCACCCATGGTTCCTTCACCCTGCCATTCTTTATCTTCCTCACCGGGATAAATTTATCCCTAACATCCCGCAAGAGACCCCTAAACATCGACCACATGTCCATAGTACATTTCCCTGCAAAAACATCAACCCAATTCACACCCGCAAGTTCTAGGCTTTTAGCCTCATAATTAAAAATTTTCCTGTCCTCTCTGATTCATTCCTTTTCCATGATAATGTTAAAGGCCAGGGAGCAGTGGTCACTGTCCCCCAGATGCTCACCCACTGAGAGATCTGTGACCTGACCCGGTACGTTACCTAATACTAGATCTAGTATGGCATTCCCCCTCGTCGGCCTGTCAACATACTGTGACAGGAATCCGTCCTGGACACACTTAACAAACTCTGCCCCGTCTAAACCATTGGAACTAATCAGGTGCCAATCAATATTAGGGAAGTTAAAGTCACCCATGATAACAACCCTGTTATTTTTGCACCGTTCCAAAATCTGCCTCCCAATCTGCTCCTCAGTATCTCTGCTGCTGCCAGGGGGCTTATAAAATACTCCCAGTAGAGTAACTGCTCCCTTCCTGTTCCTGACTTCTACCCATACTGACTCAAAAGAGGATCCTGCTACATTACCCACCCTTTCTGTAGCTGTAATAGTATCCCTGACCAGTAATGCCACCCCTCCCCGCCTTCCCGCCCCCCTCTCTATCCCTTTTAATGCAATGAAATCCAATAATATTGAGAATCCATTTCTGCCCTGGTGCCAGCCAAGTCTCTGTAATGGCCATGTATTATAATTCAAAATTCTATGTATGTATCTAAGCTCTCAGTTCATCACCTTTGTTCCTGATGCTTCTTGCATTGAAGTACACGCACCTTAGCCCTTCTACCTTACTACCTTACTACCTTTACATCCTTTATTCTGTTACTCTTTCCTCAAGGCCTCTTTATATGTCAGATCTGGTTTTACTCCATGCACTATACTTGCAGTTCTCGCATGACCTTTATCCTCCTCCACCTCACAATCTGCTCTAACACTCTGGTTCCCCTCCCCCTACAAATCTAGTTTAAACCCCTCTGGAGCAGCACTAGCAAACTTTCCCGCAAGGATGATAGTCCCCCTCCAGTTCAGGTGCAACCCGTCCCATTGGAACAGGTCTCACCTTCCCTGGAACAAGTCCCAATTGTCCAGAAACATGAAGCCCTCTCTCCTGCACCAACAACTTAGCTACATACTTAGCTGCATTATCTTCCTATTTCTAGCCTCACTAGCACGTGGCACGGGTAGCAATCCTGAGATTGCAACCCTGGATGTCCTGTCCTTCAACAATATCTTGATCAATGGGGCCTCTTTTGGGGCAGATGTGACCTTCACAATAAGGATGGGTTGCACCAATCCGAATGGGACCAATATCCTGGCAGGGAGGTTTGCTGAGGTTATTGGGGAAAGTTTAAACTAGAATTGATGGGGGGTGGGAACCAAACTGAAAAGATGGAGGAAGGAGCAGTTGGCTCATAAATAGAGAAAGCTTGTAGGCGGTGTGAGAGGCATGATAGGCAGGTGATAGAGAAGGGATGCACTCAGACCAATGATTTGAGATATGTCTATTTTAAGGTCTCTCAGTGGGAGAGCATTTTGGAGATGATGATTACAATTCTATCTCCTTTACCATAGCATTGGAGAGGGATAGGAGCGGACAAGTCAGGAAAATGTTTAATTGGAGTAAGGGGAAATATGAATTTATCAGGCAGGAACTTGGAAGCATAAATTGGGAGCAGATGTTCTCAGAGAAATGCATGGCAGGAATGTGGCAAATATTCGGGATATTTGCGTGATGTTCTGGTTTAGAGAGTATGCATTATGATCAGAGATTAAAGGAGTTAGGACTTTACTCTTTGGAGAGAAGGAGGATGAGAGGAGACATGATAGAAGTGTACAGGATAATAAGAGGAATAGATAGAGTGGATAGCCAGCGCCTCTTCCCCAGGGCACCACTGCTCAATACAAGAGGACATGGCTTTAAGGTAAGGGGTGGGAAGTTCAAGAGGGATATTAGAGGAAGGTTTTTTACTCAGAGAGTGGTTGGTGCATGGAATGCGCTGCCTGAGTCAGTGGTGGAGGCAGATACACTGGTGAAGTTTAAGAGACTACTAGACAGGTATATGGAGGAATTTAAGGTGGGGGCTTATATGGGAGGCAGGGTTTGAGGGTCAGCACAACATTGTGGGCTGAAGGGCCTGTACTGTGCTGTACTATTCTATGTTCTGCATAGGTACGTTCCAATGAGACAGGGAAAGGATGGTAGGGTATAGGAACCATGGTGTACAAAGGCTGTAGAAAATCTAGTCAAGAAGAAGCGAAAAGCTTTTGAAAGGTTTGAAAAACTAGGTAACGATAGAGATCCAGAAAATTGTTAGGCCAACAGGACGGAGCTTAAGAATGAAATTAGGAGAGCCAGAAGGGACCATGAGAAGGTCTTGGCAAGCAGGATTAAGGAAAACCCCAAGGCATTCTACAAGTATGTGAAGAACAAGATGGTAAGCCGTGAGAGAATAGGACTTGTCAAGTGAGACAGTGGAAAAGTCTGTATGGAACCGGAGGAGGCAGCGGAGGTACTTAATGAATACTTTGCTTTAGAATTCACTAGAGAAAAGGACTTTGGCGATTGTAGCGATGACTTGCAGCAGACTGAAAAACTTCAGCATATAGACATTCAGAAAGAAGATGTGCTGGAGATTTTAGAAAGCATCAGGTTGAATAAATCACTGGGATCGAATGAGATATATCCCAGGCTACTATGGGAGGTGAAGGAGGAGATTGCTAAGCCTCTGCCAATGATTTTTGCATCATCAGTGGGGACGGGACAAGTTCTGGAGGATTGGATGGTTGCTGATATTGTTCCCATATTCAAGAAAGGGAGTAGAGATAGCCCAGGAAATTATAGACCTGTGAGTCTTTCTTCAGTGGTTGGCAATTTGATGGAGAAGATCCTGAGAGGCATGAGTCATAAACATTTGGAGAGGCATAATATGATTAGGAATAGCCAGCATGGCTTTGTCAAAGGCAGGTCGTGCCTTATGAGCCTGATTAAATTTTTTGAGGATGTGACTAAACACATTGATGAAAGTAGAGCAGAAGATGTAGTGTATATGAATTCCAGCAAGGCATTTAACAAGGTGCCCCATGCAAGGCTTATTGAGAAAGTACGGAGGCATGGGATCCAAAGGGACATTGCTTTGTGGATCCAGAATTGGCAAAGAGTGGCTGAAGACAGGTTATATTCTGCATGGAGTTCAGTGAACTGTGGCGTGCCTTAGGGACCTGTTATGGGAACTTCACTCTTCGTGATTTTTATAGATGACCTGGATGAGGAAGTGGAGGGATGGGTTAGTAAATTTGCTGATGACAAAGTTTGGGGGTGTTGTGGATAGTGTGGAGAGCTGTCAGAGGTTACAGCAGGACATTGATAGGATGCAAAACTAGGCTAAGAAGTGGCAGATGGAGGTCAACCCAGATAAGTGTGAGGTGGTTCATTTTGGTAGGTAAAATATGATGGCAGAATATACTATTAACGGTAAGACTCCTGGAAGTGTGTAGAATCAGAGGGATCTTGGTTCCGTGTCCATAGGACACTCAAACTGCTGCACAGGTTGACTCTGTGGTTAAGAAGGCATATAGTGCATTTTTCTTCATCAACTGTGGGAGAGAATTCAAGAGCCGAACGGCAATGTTACAGCTATATCGGAAACACAAAATAATCTGCAGATGCTGGGGTCAAAGCAACACTCACAACATGCTGGAGGAACTCAACAGGTCGGGCAGTATCCGTGGAAAAGATCGGTTGATGTTTCGGGCCGGAACCCTTCGTCAGAACTGAAGAGGGAAGGGGCAGAGGCCCTATAAAGAAGGTGGGGGGAGGGTGGGAAGGAGAAGGCTGGTAGGTTCCAGGTGAAAAACCAGTAAGAGGGAAGATAAAGGGGTGGGGGAAGGGAAGCAGGGAGGTGATAGGCAGGAAAGGTGAAGAAAGAATAGGGGAAAATACAATGGGTAGTAGGAGGCGGAACCAAGAGGGAGGTGGTAGGCAGCTCGGGGAGGGGACAGAGTGACATAGGGATAGAGGAAGGGAGAGGGAGGGAATTACCGGAAGTTGGAGAGTGGGTTTGATGATGAGGTTGGGATTAGTGCGAGTGGGTTTGATGGTGAGGTTGGGATTAGTGCGAGTGGGTTTGATGGTGAGGTTGGGATTAGTGCGGTCTCCAGCCCCTTGGTATGAACATAGAATTCTCCAACTTCTGGTAATTCCCTCCCCCTCCCTTCCCCTATCCCTATGTCACTCTGTCCCCTCCCCCTCCTCCTATATCGGACCCTGGTCAGACCCCACTTGGAGTACTGTGCTCAGTTCTGGTCGCCTCACTATAGGAAGGATGTGGAAACCATAGAAAGGGTGCAGAGGAGATTTACGAGGATGTTGCCTGGATTGGGGAGCATGCCTTATGAGAATAAGTTGAGTGAACTTGGCCTTTTCTCCTTGGAGCAGTGGAGGATAAGAGGTGACCTGATAGAGGTCTATTAGATGATGAGAGGCATTTATCGTGTGGATAGTCAGAGGCTTTTTCTCGGGGCTGGAATGGCTAACACAAAAGGGCACAGTTTTAAAGTGCTTGGAAGTAGGTACAGTGGAGATATCAGGGGTAGGATTTTTATGCAGAGTGGGGACTGTGTGGAATGGGCTGCCGGCGACTGTGGTGAAGGCTATTTTAAAAGGCTCATGGATAGGGACATGGATCTTAGAAAAATAGAGAGCTATGGGTAACCCTAGGTAATTTCTAAAGATCGAGGAACAATTGTGCAGGCACGTGGACGTCAGCGAGTTAGACTGGCGGGAAGAGTATAAAAAGAAGATAGCTTTATAGAGCTGGCGTCGGAAGAGTGAATGATGGAGTAGAGGGAGTCAGAGTAGGAGGGCTTTGGCTCAACGGGGCTAAGGTGATATTGGGTCCAGGGAAGGTAAGTTACTTGTGAAGAATAGGAATAGGAAGTATGTCAGTGAGGCTGGTGTTCTGTACTGAGTGTCAGACGTGGGATGTCCAGGAGACTCCCATCCTCCTCCCGGATGGCCATATCTGCACCAGGTCTGCCAAGCTTCAGCTCCTTAGGGACTGGGTTAGGGAACTGGAGATACAGCTCGATGACCTTTGTCTGGTCAGAGAGAGTGAGGAGGTGATAGAGAGGAGCTATATACAAGTAGTCACACCAGGGCCTTGAGAGACAGATAAGTGGGTACAGTCAGGAGAGGGAAGGGCAAGAGTTAGATACTGAAGAGTACCCCTGTGGCTGTCTCCCTTAACAATAACTTCTCTTGTTGGCATACTTTTGGGGGGGACACCTATCTGGGGAAGCAACAGTGGCTACGCCTTTGGCGTAGAGTCTGGGTTTGTGGCTCAGAAGGGTAGGGAAAGGAAGAGGATGTCAGCAGTGATAGGAGTCTTTATAGTTAGGGGGTCAGACAGGTGATTCTGTGGACGCAGGAAAGAAACGTGGATGGTATTTGCCTCCCAGCTGCCAGCTGGATATGGTCTGTGATACTTCTGATCACATCCATGACATCCTGAAGTGGGAAGGTGAACAGCCAGAGGTCATGATACATATTGATACCAACGACATAGGTAGGAAAAGGGAAGAGGTCCTGAAAACAGACCACAGGGAATTAGGAAGGAAGTTGAGAAGCAGGACCTCAAAGACCGTAATCTCGGGATTATTGCCTGTACCACGCGACAGTGAATATAGGAATAGAGTGAGGTAGAGGATAAAGTAAGTACATGTTCGGCACAGCAGTGTGGGCTAAAGGGCCTGTATTGTGCTGTAGGTTTTCTATGTTTCTCTGTTCAGCACAACATTGTGGGCCGAAGGGCCTGTATGGTGCTGTAGGTTTTCTCTGCTTCTATGTTTCCAAGTTAGATCAGATTTCCTTTGTTTAGCCCATATGTTTGGACTTTAGATACAACACTGAGTCATGTCATCTGCAAAAATTCTCTGATGACTCAGGAATAGTTGGGTGTATAAAGTATGGAAGGATGAATACAGGGCCCTTGTGGAGGATTTTGTCAAATGGTGCAAGCTGAATCATCTGCAGCTCAAAATCAGTAAGACAAAGGAGAAGGTGATGAACTTTAGGAAGACTAACCCTGCATTGCTCCCTGTTACTATTGATGGTGAGAATGTGGATGTGGAGAGGACCTGCAAGTAACTGAGGTGCACCTGGATGACAGACTTGTGTGGAGCACCAAAACAGAGGCTGTGTGCAAGAAGGGCCAGAGTCGCCTCTACTTCCTGAGGAGACTGAGGTCCTTTAGAGTATGCAGGCTTCTCCTTCACATGTTCTACCAGTCTGTTATCGCCAGTGCAATCTTCTATGCAATGGCATCAATATGGGGGATGCCAACAGGCTCAGTAAACTGATTAGAAGGGTTGGCTGTGTTATTGGAGTCAAACTGGACACACTAGAGGCTGTGGTAGAACAAAGGACCATAGGGAAAATCCTAGCAATTCTGGATAATGTTTCTCACCCTCTGCATGCCACCTTGGCTTAACAGAGGAGCACTTTTAGTAAGAGGCTAAGACAACTGTGCTGCTGCAAAGAACTATATATGAGGTCACTCTTACCCTTGGCCATTAGGCTCTATAATGAGCCAACCTATAGCCAGGGAAGTGATGACCTCCTCCTGTTAGACTGTTTGTAATAACTTATTTTTTATTTTTTCTATATCTCTTCTAATATTTATATCTGTGGACTTGTAATGCTACTGTGACACTGTAATTTCCTTAGGAATCAATAAAGTATCTATCTGTCTGTATCCCTCCAAACCTTTCCTATCTATGCAAGCTCTTTTAAATGTTGTTAACGTACCTAACTCAACCACTTTTTTCTGGCAGCACTTTCCACATAGGAGAAAAAGTTACCCCTCTGGTTCCTATTCAATTTATCTCCTCTCACCTTAGACCTATGCCCTCTAGAAAATAGAACATTGAACATTACAGCACATACAGCCCCTTCAGCCAACCTTTTAACCTGCTTTAAGATCAATCTAACCTTTCCCTCCTATAGAAACCTTCATTTCTCTACCATCCATGTGTCCATCTAAAATTTCATAAATGCTCCTAATGTATCTGCCTCTAGCACCACCCTGGAAGGGCACTCACCACTTTGTTTAAAAAAAACTTACCTCTGACATACTCCCTATATTTTATTCCAATCACCTTAAAATTATACCCCCGGATATTAGCCCTGGGGAAAAAATCACTGGCTATCCACTTGATCTATACCTCTTATCACCTTATACACCTCTATCAAGTCACCTCTCATCCTCTTTCATTCCACAGAGAAAAGCCCTCGCTCACTCACCTTAGCCTCATAAGACATGCTATCTAATTCAGACAGTATCCTGCTAAATCTTCTCCATACCCTCTCTGAAGCTTCCACGTCCTTACTATAATGAGGTGACCAGAACAGAGGACAATATTTTAAGTGTGGTCTAACTGTGGTTTTATAGTGTGGCAACATTACTTGATGGCTCTTGAACTCAATCCTTGACACACCAAGTGCCTTCTTAACAACCCTATCAACTTGCACAGCAACTTTGAGGGATCTGTCTATCAACCTTAAGTGCATTCATCATATGCCCCTCATGATTGTATACCCCTCTATAAGATCATCCTTCATTCTCCAATGAATAAAGACCCAGCCTGCTCAACCTCTCACTATAACTCAGTCCCTCAAGTCTTGCCAACAACCCCATGAAGAAATTCCTCCACATTTCAGTCCTGAATGACCTTCTGTTCTAAAAGTGTGGCCCCAAATTCCAAATTCCTTAGACAGGGGAAACATTCTCCCTGTGTCCAGTGGACTGAGCCTGTGCATTTTGTACTGCAGGCCAGCTTCTGGCAGAGTCATGGTGTTAATGACCGAGGGTTCATTGTACACTGCTGGTAGCTGTCCAACCACCCTGCTTCAGTTCTCTGCTCAACTGCAGCTGGTTTGCAGCATTGACCGGGGGGCTGTTAGACCTTTGAGACAGTAATTAGGCTGGAGCATCTGCTTGCACAGAACAGATAGCTTGTAGAGTCTTACTGGAAGATTACTTGGGAGCTGGAGATAAACCGGTTTGCTGTCTCCAGGGTCACGTTCCCTCAGCACGGATTACTGAAATCTCATATGTAAGGCATGGCATTCCAAGAGGTCTGCAGCTGGTTACTGTCTCAGAGCTGTCAGCTTCTGATGCTGTTTGTTTCTCACATGTACATTTTGTGTCCGAGGTTGAAGTGGTTGTTGTGTTGGGAAAGATGGAAAGTGTTCCTGTTGGCTGTAAGGTTGGAGGTGGGGAGTACTGTTGGGTGTTTCACAGGATAAAACTGCTCTGTCTCCTACACTGACGTTCACGCTCATGCTCACACTCACACTTACAAGTATGAGCATCCCTCCACCCATACAGATGACACATTCTCGCATACACCTCAACACACACACACGCACACACCATTCCTTGCATACATTTGCATGCAGAATCGTCATGATTTGCACATGCACACAGTGCACTGAAATGGTGCATGGACTTTGCCCAATACATTTTGGGCACATCACTCCCCACCACTGTAGTCTCTACAGGCAGTGTTACCTCAAGAAGGCAATATCAATCCTCAGAAATCCTCACCATCTGGGCTATGCCATCTTTTCTCAAATACCATTGGGCTGAAGTTGCACACGACCAGGTTCAAAAACAACAATTTAGTTCTTGAACCTACCAGCAAAATCATAATCACTACAATTCAGCAACAGTATGACTACTTTGATCACTTTGGATCTGAAAGAAAGTAGATTACTTAAAGTTTAGGAAGCAAGAATCAGACAGGGCTCTAGAGTATAGCCAGAAAAAAGCTGAAGAGTAGGGTGAAGAGGGCCAGAAGAGGACATGAAAAGTCATTGGCGAGTAGGATTAAAGAAAACAACTCCAAGGCATTCTACACATATGTGAAGCACAGGAAGATCACTAGAGTGAGGGTAGGACCAATCAGGGATAGAAGAGGAAACACATACCTGTAGTCTGAGGAGGTAGGGGAGGTCCTTGATGAATACTTTGCTTCAGTATTCACCTGCAAGAGGGACCTTGACATTTGTGAGGACAGTGTAAAAAGGGCTGCTATGCTAGAACGTGTTGACATTAAACAGATGTATGTTGGAATTTGTGGAAAACGTTAGGATAGATAGATCCCTGGGCCAGATGAGATATATCCCAAGTTACTACATGAAGCAAGGAAGAGATTCTTTTCGTTTTGGCAATGATCTTTACACCCCAACCCCCAGCCACAGGAGTATTACCTGAGTAGTCAGGGTGGCAAATTTATTCCTTTTTCTAGAAAAGAGTAGGGATAGCCTTGGGAATTACATTACTTCAGTTGCGGGGAAAGTATTGGGGAAGATTCTTTGAGACAGGATTTGCAAGCATTTGGAGAATCAAGGCCTGATAGGGATAGCATAGCTTTGTGACTTATGCCTCATGAGCCTGATTGAATTCTTTGAAGATGTGACAAAGCACATTGATGAAGGTAGAGCAGTAGATGTGGTGTATATGGATTTTAGTTAGGTGCTTGATTTGAGTAGGCATTTAATTATCTTCATTCCAGCTAAATTTTGTGGAATAATTTGTATTCCAATTCAGAAAAATGGGATCCATGGAAACTTAGCTGTTGGGGATTTAGAATTCACTTGCCCATAGAAGGCAGAGAGATCAAAGTTCAAAGTAAATTCACTATCAAAGTACTGTACATATACATCACTATATACTACCCTGAGATTAATTTTCTTGCGGGCATTTGCAGTAAGTACAAACAAGCAAAAACTGCAAACAAAGGGACAACCAATGTGCAAATATTTGCACATTGGACAACAAATTGTGGAAAAAAGTCTCTGGATTGGACAACAAATTGTGCAAATCCCAACAAAGAACAAAATAATAATAAATAACTAAGTAATAGACATTACAAACAGGAGTTGTAGAGTCCCTGAATGTGAGTCCATAGGTTGTAGAATCAGTTCAGTGTTGTGGAAGTGAAGTTATCCACTCTGGTTCAACAGCCTGATATTTGAGAGGAGATAGCTGTTCCTGAACCTGGTGGTATAGAGCCTCAGTCTTCTGTACCACTGCCCTGATGACAGCAGTGGGAAGAGAGCAAGGCCTGGATGGTGGGGAGGGGAGTGAGGTGTCCTTGGTGATGGATGCTGCTTTCCTGCAACAGTGCTTCTTTTAGATGTGCTCAGTGGCTGTGATGGACTGGGCCGTATACACAATTCTTTTTGTCAAAAAGTTGTCAAAGTTTTAGATGACATGCCGAATCTTTGTAAACTTCTAAGAAAATATAACTGCTTCTGTGTCTTCTTTGTAATCATGGTTGTGTGCTGGACCCAGGACAGATCCTCTGAAGTGATAACACCAAGGAATTTAAAGTTGCTGATCCTTTGCACCTCTGATCCCCTGATGAGGTCTGGCTCATGAACCTCTGGTTTCCTTCTCCTATAATCAATAATCAGCTGAAATTGAGTTATTATTGTGGCATCACTCACCCTGATTTTCAATCTCCCTCCTCTATTCTGATTCATCACCATCTTTCATTCAGCTAACAACAGTGATATCATCAGTAAACGTAAATATGGCTTTGGAGAGGAACTTAACCTTAACCTTAAAGCAAGTAGAGCAGGGTCTAAGCACATGCCAATGTGGTGCATCTGTACTGATGGTGATTGTGGAGGAGATGTTGTTGCCAATCTAAACTGACTGGGGTATGCAAGTGAGGAAATCGAGAATTCAGTGCACAGGGAGGTATTGAGACCAAGGTGTTGGAGCTTATTGATTAGTTTTGAGGGGATGGTAGAATTGAATGCAGAGCTGTAGTCAATAAAGGTTGTGGAAGGTTTAGAGCGAATATAGAGGAGATTTACTGCGATACTGCCTTGATTTGAGAATATGTCTTAGTTGAAGAGCTTGGGCTTTACTCTTGGGAGCAGTGAGGGGAGGCTTGATAGAGGTGTACAAAATTATAAGATCGAGTGGACAACCAGAAACTTTTTTCCCAGGGCAGAAATAGTTAATACTAGGGGGCATAATTTTAAGCTGATTGGAGAAAAGTAAAGGGGGGATGTCAGAGGTAAGTTTTTTTTTACAGAGAGTGGTGAGAGTAGGTTAAAAGGTTGGTACCACACTTTCTGGTGAAGGGTCTATACTGTGTTCTATCTTCTAAAATGAGCTTTGTTATTCTACTTGTGTTCTTTCTTACTTTGTGCATGAATTGTTTAATCCATGTATTTCTTCTGACTGCTGCTTTGATGTCATGTGCCCGTGACACTGCTGTAAGTTAGTTTTCCTTTGTATCTCTGCACACATGTTAGAAACATAGAAAACCTACAGCACAATACAGGTCCTTCGGCCCACAAAGCTGTACCAAACATGTCCTTACCTTAGAACTACCTAGGCATACCTATAGCTCTCTATTTTTCTGAGCTCCATGTATCCATCCAGGAGTCTCTTAAAAGACCCTATCATTTCCGCCTCTACCACGGCTGCCAGCAGCCTATTCCACGCACTGACCACTCTTTGCGTTAAAAAAAAACTTACCCGGACATCTCCTCTGTACCTACTTCCAAGCACCTTAAAACTATGCCCTCTTGTGCTGGCCATTTCAGAACTGGGAAAAAGCCTCTGACTATCCACAAAATCAATGCCTCTCATTATCTTGTACACCTCTATCAGGTCACCTCTCATCCTCCGTTGCTCCAAGGAGAAAAGGCTGACTTCATAAGGCATGCTCCCCAATCCAGGCAACATTATGGAACCATAGAACACTACAGCACAGAAAACATGCCATTCGGCCCTTCTAGTCTGTGCCGAAATATTATTCCACTAGTCCCATTGACCTGCATCTAGTCCATGACCCTCCAGACCTCTCCCATCCATGTACCTATCCAACTGATTCTTAAAACTTAAGAGTGAGCCCGCAATTACCACATCAGATGGCAACTCGTTCCACACTCTCACCACTTTCTGAGTGAAGAAGTTCCCCCTAATGTTCCCCCTAAGCCTTTCCCCTTTCACCCTAAAGCCATGTCCTCTCGTATTTATCTCTCCTAATCTAAGTGGAAAGAGCCTATTCACATTTACTCTGTCTATACTCCTCATAATTTTTGCAAATCTCCCCTCATTCTTCTACGCTGAAAGGAATAAAGTCCTAACCTGTTCAATCTTTCCCTGTAACTCAACTCGTGAAGACCCGGCAACATCCTAGTAAATCTTCTCTGCACTCTTTCAATCTTACTGATATCCTTCCTATAGTTAGGTGACCAGAACTTTACACAATACTCCAAATTTGGCCTCACCAATGTCTTATACAACCATCCTATAGCATCCCAACTCCTATACTCAGTACTTTGATTTATGAATGCCAGGATGCCAAAAGCCTTCTTTACAACCCTGTTTACCTGTGACACCACTTTCAAGGAATTATGTATCTGAGTTCCCAGATCTTTTTGTTCCTTCGCACTCCTCAATGCCCTACCATTTACAGTGTACATCCTACCTTGATTTGTCCTTACACCCTTGTAAATCTCCTCTGCACCCTTTCTATTGTTTCCACGTCCTTCCTGTAGTGAAGCAACCAGAACTGAGCACAGTATTCCAAGTGGGGTCTGACCAGTTCTTGTGGATCTGACAATAAAGTTGACTTTAAACTCTTGAAAATGCGTGCACGCTCTCACACACACACACAGACACACACACACACACACACACACACACACAACCCAGACAAAACAGCCACATCTGATGAAAATAAAAGATTAATATTTAGGCCTTTAATTAAGGATATAGTAAATTGCTGTGGCTGGTAATCCTGTAGACAGCATAACACAAAAGTTATTAAATGCTCAACGCAATGAGCATTTCTGTTTAAGGTGGATCTTGCTTTCCCAAGAATGAGTGGACCGGTGGGAAGGGCTGAACAAACTATTCAGCCTGGAGCACAAGGGTCACCAACCCCTGTTAGGAGTACGTCACCTCCAGCCGCTGCCTTCCTTTTCAGTCCAACACAGAAAGTACCCCAAGCCACTGTTATCCTCTACAGCTATGTATGTACAAGGTCATACAGGGCTAATGTGCATGACCAATGAGCAAGACCAATAAAACCTTCCCTCGCAAATTTTTTTAAACTCCAGCCTCCTCCCTTCACTGCACTCCACCTCATCTTAAATCCATGCCCACCAGTATTTTGTTATTTTAATCCTGAGTACCCTATTATCATTTATGCCTCTCATAATTTTATAAAATTCTATCAGGTCGCCCTCAGCATCCGACACTCCAGGGAAAAAAAAACAACCTAAACTCCCCTTAGAACTTATATCCTCTAATCTAGGTAACAGGCTGGCGAATCTCTTGTGCACCCATTCCAAAGCGTACAAAACCTTCCTGTAATGCAGTGACATGATCTGCACACACTACTCCAAATCTGGCCTAACCAAAGCTTAATAGAGTTGCAACATGACTTCCCAACTTTAATATTCAACACCCAACCAATGAAAGCAAACAGTCAGTTGACTGAGCCTACTCCTCCATTCATTGAGGTCATGGTCAGTCTTTTATCTGCATTGTCCCCATATCCTGTGCCTTATATGGGGAGTGAGAAACCAAGCTGAGAGTTGAAGTATTGGAGGAACTACATGTGTCGGTCATCTAGGCATGGTGAAAATGAAAGCATGGTCAAATGAATGGCTTGATGTTTTGTCTGCTTGCCTTGGATAGATCAACGGATCAAGCAGCTTGCCATGCACTTTTTGGAAAGCCAACACATCCAGAAGATGCCAAAAGCAGTGCCTCTCTATCCTTGGGCAGAGCATTGCCCTGCCTTGCACTGGCAGAGGATTCACGTGCATTTTCCCAGACCACTCATGGGCACAAATTTCTTGGCAGTAGTGGATGCAGCTATAAGGTGGCCTGAAGTGTTTGCAATAGTCTCCACTACAGTCTGTCACACCGTTGCTGCGTTGAGAAGCCTCTTCTCAAGGACTGGCATTCCAGAACACTTAGTCGGTGTCAGTGGACCGCAGTTTATTGTGGAATAGTTTCAGTCAATCCTGAACATGAATGGAATAAGACGAATTTCATCTGCACTGTATCATACAACTACAAATGACTGGGCAAAAAGGTTTGTCCAGAGTTTAGAGATTGCACTGCGAGCAATGTCAGCAAAATGCACTACACTGATACTGAGTCAAAAGCTTGCCAATTTCCTCCTTGCATATCACAATGTAGCACACTTCACAACCAACAACTCACCAGGCATGCTGATTCTGGGTCATCCCTTGCCTTCACGCATGGATCTCCTTAAACCCAGTCGCAGATGGAGCATGCAGGAGATACCGCTGAGACAAATTGAGGGCTTCTTAAAAAAGGTTTGATGTTTCACTCCTGAACAGGCTGTACTAGCAACAATGTTCAGAGATCTATTGATCTCTGTTCTGTATGAACTTGGTGACTGTCCTAATCTCGGTTGGAAGCAGCCAATCCCTTAACCTATCTACTGCCTAGAGACCTGAACCTCTCACCCAGGTACCAGAGATACAGGCAACAATTGGAATTCCTACCTGCCCTGTGACATGGTGTTGGGGGCTACAATAATGCCCTAATGAGCATTTGTGTGAGAGTACTTGTCTGAAAATGTGTCTGGTGTAGGTGCACGTGTAAGCTGGTGTCTCTGTGAAAATCTGTTAGTGAATTTGTGTCTGTGTGGGAGTGAGGGCATGTCTGTGGTACATGTCCACTGTGTGAGCACGTATCCACTGTGCATATGTTGGTGAGTGAGTGCCTATCTGCGTCTGTGTGAATCCGTCTGTATGTGTGTTGGTCTGCGTGAGAGTGATTGCGTGCCTATGTGTGTATCTTAGTGCATTTCAGTTTGTGAGTGTGTATGCGTATGCAAGTGAACAAAGGTGTGCTTGTATTTGTGGGTACATCTGTACATGTGTCTAGTGGTGTATACATGAGTGCGTGTTTATTTTCCTTGATTTTGACTAGAACCAGAGATTATAACCCACCCCCTTTGCACCTCATTCCATCGAAAAGGCTTCCAACAATAAGCCTTGATTTACAAGGCAGGTGGAGTTCTCATTGTGGGCATCTGGATTTTCAATGTGGCAAGCAACCAGGGATACTTAGTGAAGGATTAGAGGATTTGGTGACACGACTGTTTAGACAGTGGCCTGGGTTTCTGTCAGTGGATGTCTCTCCCACTGGTTGTAACATCACGCCCACTCTTCTCAACAAGTGGATTATTTTCCTGCTTTTTAAGCCTTTTCATAAATCCTACACTGCACCCCTCCACCCATCCCCTCCAGTTTGAAATCTCTGTTAATGAACAACACAAAAATCCTTTATCTACAATAACACATACAAAATGCTGGAGGAACAGCAGGTCAGGCAGCATCCATGGAAAGGAATAAACAGTTGAAGACCCTTCATCAGGACTGGAAAGGAAGGGGGAAGAAGCCAGAATAAGAAGGTGGGGAGAGGGAAAGGAGGACAAGCTGGAAGGTAATAGTTGAAGCCAGGTGAGTGGGGGAGGGGGGTAATGAAGTGAGAGGGTGGAAAAGGTAGGGGGTTGAAGAAGAAGCAGTCTGATAGGAGAGGAGAGTGGACTATGGGAGAATAGGACGGAGGAGCACCTGAGCACCAGGTGGAGGCATAGGCAGGTGAGGAGAAGAAAAGAGGTAGGAAGGGAGCCAGAGTAGGGAATGGAAGGAGGATGGGGAAAAATTACCAGGAGTTGGAAGAATTGATGTTCATGCCCATCAAGTTGGAGGCTACCTGGATGGAATATGACTTGTTGCTATTCCAACCTGAGAGTGGCCTCATTGGGGCAGTAGGGGAAGCCATAGACTGATGTATCAGAATGGGAATAGGGATTGGAAATAAAATGATTGTCCACTGGGAAATCTGCTTACTGTGGATGGAATGAGGGAGCTTAAAAAGTTTGGGGCCCTGAAAGTAAGTGAGGGAGGAAGGAGGTGAATGGACAGGTATAGCACTTCTTCCACTTGCAGGAGGGCGATTAGTGGGGAGGGTCAAATGAACAAGGAAATCACGAAGATGGGGATCCCTGCAGAAAGCAGAGAACAGTGGAGAGGTAAAGACGTGGTTAGTGGTAGGATCCTGTTGAAGATGACGGAAGTTATACAGAATGGTGTGCTTAATGTGGAGGTAAAGACAAGAAGGACTCTATCCCTGTTAAGGTGGCGGGAGAATGGGTCGAGAATTCCTTTCCAGGAAATGGAGGAGATACAGGTGAGGGCAGCATCCATGATCACTGCTGCTTGATGGAGGACATCTCTGATTTCTGGAAAGGAAAGCCCTATCCTGGGAACAGGAGTGGTGAAGATAAAGGAACTGAGAAAAGGGCATGACAGGGTGGGAAGAAGTGTAGTAAAGATAACTGTTATAAAAGTTAATGGTAGATAATTTGTCCCACAAGAGATCGAGAAAAGGGAGAAATGTGTCAGAAATAGACTAAGTGAATTTTTAAGGGCAGGGTGGAAGTTGGAGGCAAAGTTGATGAAATTGACAAGCTCAGTATGGGTGCAGGCAGCAGCACCAATGCAGTCATCAATGTCACGTAGAAAGAGTTGGGGAGCGTAACCAGTGAAGGCTTGGAACATGGGCTGCTCTGCATAGCCATCAAATGTGCAGGCATAGCTGGGCCCCATGCGGGTGTCCATGGCTGCACCTTTGCTAATTTATTTTCTAATGAGAAATGTACACATTTCCTCTTTTCCCGAGAGCAGCCAGGTGCTTAATGAGGTTTTTTTGAGAAGTATATTGATTCATCCTTACCCTTCCTCATCACCAACTCCTTCAGGTATGTGCCTTCTCTAACTAACAGGCTTAAAAACACAGTGGAAGTAAAAAAATTGGCAGTAATTCTCCACCACCCCTGTGCTTTGGGCCTGGAAGCTTTTCAAGTTTGGTGCTACAGTTGGATAAACCTCATCTGTCCAGTAATGTGAAGAGTGGAAGATGTCCGACACTGACAAGACTGAAAGTACAGTCTGGGATTTCACAGCTGATGCTGTAGTGTTTTAGTCAGGTAAGGAATGTGGGGATCAGCCAAGAACCAAATAAATGATAGACCAGACATGACTTCTCTCCATGGCCTGGAAGCTTTTCAAGTTTGGTGTTACAGTTGGATAAACCTCATCTGTCCAGTAATGTGAAGAGTGGAAGAATGTCACACACTGACAAGACTGGAAGTACAGTCTGGGATTTCACAGCTGATGCTGTGGTGTTTTAGTCAGGTAAGGAATGTGGGCACAGGATGGATCAGCCAAGAACCAAATAAATGATAGACCAGACATGGCTTCTCTCCATTTCCATGACAATGTGACTTCAGTGAACTTTTCCTTCCCAGCCAGGACTCTGCAAAGACATTGTTTTTAGCGTCACTTGGAGCATTCTGACCAGTTAGTCCATCTGGCACCAATGAATGGAGCATAGTGTGTGAAATGGCTTAATAGGAACATTTAATTACTGAACAGCATTTCTTAAAAATATTGACATCTGATGCCCAACAGCTGTTTTACATTATACTTGTTGGCCCGGCTATTGTCCAATTTTACACAGAATCACTCAGAATTTAACAGCACAGTAACAGACGATTCTTAGCCTCTGGATTCCTCAAACCAGTGATAAGTGGAGGGAAACTACATCTATGTGAAGTGCATCCAGCAGCAGCTCCTTGAAGACCATGTTAGGAATTTGGAGCAGCAACTGGATGACCTTCGGTTTATACGACAGAGCGAGGATATAATTGATCAAAGTTACTGGGAAGTAGTCATCCCGAAGTTGCAGGAGGCAAGTAGCTGTGTGACTGTCAGGAGAAATGGAAATAGGCAGTTAGAGCCAAACACCGCTGTGGCCATTCCCCTCAAAAAAAAGCATCCAAAGCAGTATACTTGTGTGGGGGATGACCTCCCAGGAGAAAGCCACGGCGACCAGGTTACAGGCCCTGAGGATGGGTCCATGGTGCAGAAGGGAAAGAGAGAGATGAAGGGAGTGGTAGTGATAGGGGACTCAATAATGAGGGGAACAGACAGGAGATTCTGTGGACTTGAACGGGACACCCAGATGGTATGTTGCCTCCCAGGTGCCAGGATCACATCCACAACATTTTGGAGAGGGAGGGGGAGCAGCCAGATGTTTTGACACATATTGGAGCCAATGCCATAGGTAGGAAAAGCAATGAGGTCCTGAAAAGAGAATTTAGAGAGCTATGTAGAAAGCAGAGAAGCAGGATTATCCAGGTAGTAACTTCTGAATTGCTGCCTGTGCCACATGCCAGTGAAGGTAAAAACAGGACGATTTGGCAGATAAATGCGTGGCTAAGAAGCTGGTGCAGGTTCTTGGATAATTGGGATCTCTTCTGGGGAATATGTGACCTGTTCAAAAGTGACAGGTTGCACCTGAACCTGAGGGGGACCATTATTCTCAAGGGCAGGTCTGTTAGAGCTGTTGGGGAAGGTTTAAACTAACTTGGCTGGGGATTGGGAACTGGAGTGAAGGGACTCAGGAAAAGACAGATGGTAAAAAAGTAAAGATAGCATGCAGTCAGATCGTCAGGAAGGGCAGGCAGGTGATGGGACTTAGTTGCAACCAACAGGCTGAGTTGGGGATGCAGAGGGATGCAGAGTCAGAAAGAATAGCAAATACGGTACTCAAGGTGTTGTATCTAAATGTGCAGAGTATAAGAAATGAGGTGGATGATCTTGTTGCAATATTACAGATTGCCTTGTATGATGTTGTGGCCATCACTGAATCGTGGCTGAAGGATGGTTGTAGTTGGGAGCTGAATGTCCAAAGTCACATGTTATATTGGAGGGATGGGAAGGTAGGCAGAGGGGATGGTGTGGCTCTACTGGTAAAGAATGGCATCAAATCAGTAGAAAGATGTGACATAGGATTGGAAGATGTTGAATCCTTGTGGGTTAAGTTAAGAAACTGTAAGGGTAAAAGAACGTTGATGGCAGTTATATATAGGCCTCCCAACAGAGGCTGTGAGGTGGACCACAGGTTAAAACAGGAAATAGAAAAAGCGAGTCAAAAGGGCAATGGTAGTCATGGGAGATTTTAACATGCAGGTTGATTGGGAAAATCAGGTTGGTAATGGACATCAAGAGAGTGAGTTTGTTGAATACCTAAAAGACTGCTTTTTAGAGCAGTTTGTTGTTGAGCCTACTCAGGGATCAGCTATACTGGACTGGGTGTTATGTAATGAACTGGAGACGATTAGGGAGTTCAAGGTAAAAGAACCCTCAGGAATCAGTGGTCACAATATGATTGAGTTCAACTTGAAATTTGATGGGGAGAAAGTAAAGTCTGATATAGCAATATTTCAGTGGAGTCAGGGGAATTATAGTGGTATGAGAGAGGAGTTGGCCAAAGTAAATTGGAAGGAGTTGCTGGCAGGGCCGTCAGCAGAGCAGCAATGGTGTGTGTTTCAGGGAAGAATGAGGAAAGTACAGGACATGTGAATTCCAAAATTGAAGAAATACTCAAATGGTAAAATAGTACAACCATGGCTGACAAGGGAAGTCAAAGCTATCGTAAAAGCAAAAGAAAGGGCATACAACAAAGCAAAAATTAGTGGGAAGATAGAGGATTTGGAAGTTTTTAAAAACCTACAGAGAGTAACCAAAAAAATCATTAGAAGGAAAAAGATGAAATATGAAAGCAAGCTAGTAAATAATATCAAAGTGGATAGCAAAAGTTTTTTCAGGTATGTTAAAAATAAAAGAGAGATGAGAGTGGATATAGGACTGCTAGAAAACGAAGCAGGACAAATAATAATGGGGGACAAGGAGATGGCTGATGAACTAAATGAGTATATTTTTTACTGTGCCCATGGTCTGTTCTTCATCAAATTACAGTATTGCTTTGCACTGTTGTAACTATATGTTATAATTATGTGGTTTTTGTCAGTTTTTTTTTAGTCTTGGTTTGTCTTGTGTTTCTGTGATATCATTCTGGAGGAACAAATTGTATCATTTCTTAATGCATGCATTACTAAATAACAATAAAAGAGGACTGCGTGTCCTCATAATCTAATCTAATCTAATATTGCGTCAGTCTTCACTGTGGAAGACACTAGCAGTAAGTAGGATAGATAAAGGGGATGCAGTGAATGTTGTATATTTGGACTTTCAGAAGGCCTTTGACAAGGTGCCACACATGAGGCTGCTTACCAAGTTAAGAACCTATGGTATTACAGGAAAGTTAATATCATGGTTAGAGCATTGGCTGATGGTAGGAGTCACCGATTGGGAATAATAGGATTCTTTTCTGGTTGGCTGCCAGTGACGAGTGGTGATCCGCAGGGTTCGGTGTTGGGACCACTTCTTTTTATGCTGTATATAAATGATTTAGATGATGGAATAGATGGCTTTGTTACCAAGTTTTTAAATGATATGTAGATTGGTGGAGGGGCAGGTAGTGTTAAGGAAACAGGTAGGATGCAGAAGGACTTGGACAAATTAGGAGAATGGGCAAGAAAGTGGCAAATTAAATACAATGTTGGAAAATGCATGGTCATGCACTTTGGTAGCAGAAATAAATGTTGCAGACTATTTTCTAAATGGGGAGAAAATCCAGGAATCTGAGATGCAGAGGGACTTGGGAGTCCTTGTGCAGAACACCCTGAAGGTTAACTTGCAGGTTAAGTTGGTAGTGAGGAAGGCAAATGCCATGTTAGTATTCATTTCAAGAGGTCAAGAATACAAGAGCAAGGATGTGATGCTGAGGCTTTATAAGGTTCTGGAGAGGCCTCACCTTGAGTATTATGAACAGTTTTGGGACCCTCATCTTAGAAAAGATGTACTGGCATTGGATAGGGTCCAGAGGAGGTTCACAAGGATGATTCCAGGAATGAAAGGGTTATCATACAAGGAACATTAGATGGCTCTGGGTCTGTAATTCAGAAGGACGAGGAGGGATCTCATTCAAACCTTTTGAATGTTGAAAGGCCTGGACAGAGTTGATGCGGAAAGGATGTTTCCCATGGTGGGAGAGTCTAGGACAAGAAGGCACAGCCTCAGGATGGATGGATGCCCTTTCAAAACAGAGATGCAGAGAAATTTCTTTAGCCAAAGGTTGGTGAATTTGTGGAATTTGTTGCCACGTGCAGCTGTGGAAGCCAGGTCGTTGGGTGTATTTAAGGCACAGTTTGATAGATTCTTGATTAGACATGGCATCAAAGGTTATGGGGAGAAGGCCAGGAACTGGGGTTGAGGAGGGGATAGAAAAAAAGGATCAGCCATGATTAAATGGCGGAGCAGACTTGATGGGCCAGATGGCCTAATTCTATTCCTATGTCTTATGGTGTTATGGAAACTTCTTAGCACACAGCCCAATGTAGAGTAGTGTGAGAAAAAAATTTGCTGAATATGTGAGAGCAAAATGCACAGGGGATGTGCTAGCATGTGAGATAAAATGGGTAGCAAGTTCTCCCACAACACCAACTTGATAGTCAGTTTCTGTGGCCTAAAATTCAAGGCATATTTTCATGAAACAAGCTATTTACACAGAGCATGGTTGATATCTGGAACTTCAAGAAGGAGCTGGAATTGGGTATAATTACTGTATTTAAAGGGCATTCGGTCGGGCATGAATAAGCAAGGCATAGAAGCATCGTCTCCGAAAACAGGCAAATGACATTGGTGTAGATGGGCAAAAAAGTTGGCTTGACTGCATTGGGATGAAAGGTCAGTTTCTGTGCTGATTCCTTGATCCTGAAATCTTAACCAACAATTTCTACAATACGGTCCAAGGGCATCAGAAGTTTATGAAGGGACCAAAGTTAAAGTTGAAAATATTGTTATATGCACAAATATATTTATGCGCGAATGCATTAGAAAACTTACTTCCAGCAGCATCACAGGTCACAGCATCTGGACACACAACATTCACAAGAAAAATATAAATTATACAAAAAGAACACAAAGCTCAAAGTTCAGAAGTTCTAAGTACATTTATTATCAAAGTATATATACATTATACAATTTTGAGATTCATCTCCTAACATACAGGCACAAAAGAAGGAAAACCAAAAGAACCATTTTTTATAAAAAGACTGTCAAACACCTAGAGGCAGGAAACATGTTCCCGATGTTGGGGGAGTCCGGAACCAGAGGCCACAGTTTAAGAATAAGGGGTAGACAATTTAGATCGGAGTTGAGGAAAAACTTTTTCACACAGAGGGTTGTGGTTCTGTGGAATGCTCTGCCTCAGAGGGCATTGGAGGCCAATTCTCTGGATTCTTTCAAAAAAGAGTTAGATAGAGCTCTTAAAGATAGCAGAGTGAAGGGATATGGGGAGAAGGCAGGATAAAGGTACTGATTGCGGATGATCAGCCATGATCACAGTGAATGGTGGTGCTGGCTCGAAGGGCTGAATGGCCTACTCCTGCACCTCTTGTCTATTGTCTAAACACCCGATGTACAGAGAGAAAAAAGAATCATACAGACATTAAAGGCAAGCAAATAGCATTCTGAACTGAAGTCCACAAAGAGTGTCTGTCCTCAGACTCTTAGTTCTGTGCAGAACGGAGCAGCGAGCTGAACTGGCCCGTCTCTCACCTTAGACCCCAACACCTTGACTTTTTCAATCTGACTCAGCACTTAAATCGTCGTCCAAACATCAGGTTTCAGTCATTTCGATGTGCTCTGGGGCCTAGATCCCGCTGCCTCAATTCAATCTGGCACGTAAACTGTCATCCAAACATCGAGTTAGGTCACAAATAAAACAAAAAACAGCAAAGTACTCTGGAGTGAAAAGTTGTCATCATGTTGCTATACTGAGGTAGTGATGAGAGTTGTGCATATGTGTTCAAGAATCAAATGGTTGAAGCTAGCTGCTCTTTAATCTCATATATGGGACTTATGTACCTCCTACCTGATGGTTGCTATGAGAAGATGGCATGGTCTGATGGTGCAGATCTTTGATGACAGACATTGCCTTCTTGAGGCAGTGTCTCACGTAGGGATCAAGGATTGTGGGGAGGCAAGTTCTTGTAATATATTTGGCTGAGTCCACTACTCTCTGCAGCTTCTTATATTTTTGAACACAGGAATCGCCATACCAGACCATGATGCAACCAGTTCATAACGAAGTGGAAACACTTCAGTCTGTATCCCAATCAGATTTAAACATGGTGTCCACATTTTGAGCCTGCTCCTTGGCTCCAATGAGGAGCACTGATCCATCTGGTGCTCTAGACCTCTGTCAGAATCCTTTCAACCTCCTACAGACTGAATGTTGTAGTTTGGAACCAAATCAGTGACTCTCTGTAGCAGAGCGAGGATACAGCATTGCAGCTGATGATGTAATGTGACTTTCTTAACAGGGCAATTGTTTCCTTGCAAATTATGTTTCATGGTAATGTTTTCCAAGCCATGAACTTTCTCTAACTGATCCACTTGTGCTGTGACATTGTTCTGATTCTTGAGTCATCCAGCAGATTATTAGCATCTGAAGTGTCATGGGATGAAATTCTATGGCTTGAGCCAGAGTCCTTTATTTTAACTTACCTCTGAGAAGGCTGTTCATGTGCACACCCCTTTGTTCAGTATCTCCCCACTGACCGTTCAGGGTGATTTCCACCCCCCCCCCACCCATTCCACCACGGCAGCAGATTGATGAACAATTACCTCAGCATTAGCTCAGCCTTCCTGAATCTTTTCCAGTCAGTTGCTGCCTCCCCTATTGTTCTAACTAAAACCCTGGACCCTTCCTCATCTTTGATGGACCAGTGCAGGAGGGTGTCAGGGTTTTGGATTAACAATATAAGCCACTTCCAACAGTCAACAGATCAGACAGCAGCTATGGAGAGATAAATACAGAGTTAATGTTCATCAGAACTGACCTGAAATGTTAACTGTTTCCCTCCAGAGATGCTGCCTGACCTGCTGAATCTTTTTTGCATTTTCTATTTTTATTTCAAATTTCATTTTTTTAACTTTTGTGGTCAGTTTACCATCTTCTCTTGAAGTAGATATCACTGACAGTGACTTCCTCGGATCTGCTCTGAAATGAGGTCAGGTCTCTACAGTAGGTGCACAAGTGACCCCAATAAACAAATCTCACCACCATGGAAATATGGTGACATACATTCACATTATCAAACAAAATAGGGAAAACCTTGGAGTAAGGTTTATTTGCTCAAATACTTAACCTAACCCTGTCACAAAAACATAGAAACAGGAGAGCTGATCAAAATCTGCAAAGCGATGAGAGGCATATATAGTATCCCAGTATCTTTTCTCCAGGGCCAAAATCTTTTCCCAGAGGACATGAATTTGAAGTGAGGGGGAGTAAATTCAGAGGAGATGAGTGGAGCAAGTATTTTACACAAAGGGAAGGGAGATGCCTGGAATGCACTGCCAGGGGTGGTGGTGAGGCACACGTAATCGAGGTTTTCAAAAGACTCATAGATAGGCACATGAATATGCAAAGAACAGAGGGAAATGGATTTTCAGAATAGATTATTTTAAGTGTCATTAGTTTGGCACAACATTGTGGGCCAGAGGGCCTGTTCCTGTGATGTACTGTTCTGTGTTCTAGGAGCAGGAGGAGGATATTCAGCCCTTCAAATTCTATCTCTCACTATACCATATTCCTGTTCTCTCATCATGCCCTGCACCTGAATCATTCAGTCAGATCAAGACTGATCAGTTCTCTTTATCTACAAGTATAACTTCACAGCTTAGGAAGAGGGAGAGAGAAACAACAATTACAGAAGTGGTAAGCAGATATTTCGACAATAATAAAAGAATTAGGCAGAGTCATGTACACTACAAAAAGAAAATTGTGTTTGTCAATGTTGTTAGAATAGATAAATGTAAACCAGTCGATGTGTGTAACCAGGGTTTCAGGAGGCCTTTGTAAGGGGGCAGGAGGCTATCACTGGGCTGGAAGATTTGTTGTATGAGAGATTCAGACCAGGCACAAAATGTGGATACTTAAGAGACTTCAGGTGCTGAAAGCTGGAGCAAATAATAAACTGCTAGAGGAACTCAGCATGTCAACCAAGATCTGTGGAAGTCCTGCTGCAGACCTAAAAACAAAATGTCAAACAATTCCTTTCCACTTTTTGATGCTGCTTGATTATATGAGGGACGCAGTGGTCCTATTATCTCGATTTGGTCATAAAGCCTCTTGAGTTTAGGAAAGAAAATGAGGTGATTTCACTGACACATATGCAACCCTCTCACTGGGCTCATACACAAACTTAGCTCATTAGCTAGCTCTGCTCTTGACCATGAGGTGACTCAAAGGTGAGAAGGCCACCTTTCATAAGCAAAGTACATCTAGGGTTGGTATGATTTAGAATTAACCAAGCAGGCAAATTAGGATGTTCCAGTTAAGGAACATTGATTGTAGTGAATGCTGTGTAAATACTGCCCATACACAATTATCAGTCGCCAAGAAATGACAGACTGTACACCAGCATAAAATTATGAAGAAAGTATACTTATCACATTTTCAACTTTATCAAACAGTGAACAGGAAAAGAAAAGAAAGATAAAAGGACACATTACAGTTAAACCAATAAACATTGGAGCTCAGTCCTGGAGTAGTCGAGTGCGTTGCTTTACTCATACTGAACCCATGTTCTGCGTGAAAGACATCAGCCACAATTCGAACTTCCCTCAAAGACCATCTCGAATGAACTGGCTAACTCAGGAGCACTGACTGACACTTCCTCCTTGGGACCATTCATCTGCACAAAGCTTCTTACAATGAGGCGTCTCCCTTGAGCAGCATTCTGCAGCATCTTCCCTGGTGCTCTTCTCTCTTCAGCTCCCACCAAACGACTGCAAACCAGCCAACTGTCTCAGAAATCTGATCAGGCCCAGCTCTTTTGAATCTTACATCACATCCCACTGGGCAGAAAGTTAGAACATGTCCCAAGACAATTCTGGTTGGCTGACACAACATTCCTAAGTTGGACAACATGGCTCCTTATTTTTAGCTGAAGCCAAAACACTCTTACTAGCAGGACAACATACATCAAAGTTGCTGGTGAACGCAGCAGGCCAAGCAGCATCTATAGGAAGAGGCGCAGTCGACTGCGCCTCTTCCTATAGATGCTGCTTGGCCTGCTGCGTTCACCAGCAACTTTGATGTATGTTGCTTGAATTTCCAGCATCTGCAGAATTCCTGTTGTTTACTAGCAGGACACATTGCTTTTGCAGAAAACTGCTAAAATAGCTGTAGAAACCTTAACCAGGGTATTACACATACAAAATTCAAAATACAACCTTACACATTCAAGCTGGATATGGAATGGGATGTCTCAACCATTGCATCATGGAAAGATGCAGCAAGGAAACAAGCCCTTCAGTCTACCAAGTCTGCACTGACTATCAACAGCCTTCTTACACTAACCCCACAACAATCCCTTTTAATTCTCCCACTATTCTCATTAACTGACTCCCCTCAGATTCTACTACTCACCTACTATAGTGGCCAATTAACCTACAAACGTGCACATCTTTGGAATGTGAGAGGACAGCAGAGCACGTGGCGGGGGGGGGGGTCTCACGCGGTTATAGGGAGAACATCGAACTCCATACAGGCGGCGCCCAAGGTCAGGATTAAACCTGTGAGGCAGCAGCTTTACCACAAGCCACTCACAAGTCCCTCAAATAAGGGACTGAAATGGGAAAAAAAATCTCCACCCATGGAACAGTTAACCTTTTGAATTCTCTCTGCTAGAGACCATTTACTGTAGTATATTCTAGACAGAATTGATAGATATTGAGAAAATCTAAGAAAATGGGGTTAGTGAAGGGAAGGGGTGGATGGGTAGTTAAGGCATTTGGCATACTTGATTTTATCATTCAGGGTGTTAAGTACAGAAGTTGGTACATCACGTTACAACTGTATAAATCATTGATGAGACAACACTTGGAGTATTGTGTGTGTTTCTGGTTGTCTTTTAGGAAGGATGTCATTAAGCTGGAAAGGGTGCAGAAAAACCTCTCAACAACATTCCTGGGACTAGAGGGCTTGAGTTATAAGGAGATACTGGATAGACAGGGACTTTTTTCTTCTGGAGCACAGGATGTTGAGGTGTAACTTGATAGAGATTTATAAAATCGCAAGGTGAGTAGATAAGGTGGAAGATCACAGTCTTTTTCACAGAGTAGGGAAGTCTACAATTAAAGGCTTTAAGTTTAAGATGAAAGAGGAACATTTTTAAATGAATCCAAGGGGCAATTTTTTCACACAGAGGGTGTGGGGATATGGAATGTGCTGCCAGGAGGGTACAATTACAATTTTTTAAAGACATTTGGACAGGTACATGGGTCAGAAAGGCTTAGAGCAGAGGTTTCCAACCTTTTGTATGCATGGAGCCTTACCATTAACCCAGGAGCCTGTGAACCCCAGGCTGGGAACCCTGGTTCAGAGGGATATGAGCCAAGTGCAGGTGAATGGGACTAGCTCAGAAGAGCATCTTAGTTGGCATAGATGAATTAGGTTGAAAGGCCTGTTTCTGTGCAGTATGACTTTTGAAGCTACTAAAATGAGTCTGAGGTAATGGTCAGCCATGACCTCACCAGAGGGTAAAGTGGGTATCACTGGCTCATTAGCCCAGATTTCTTTTATATTCTTACTATCGAATGCAATTTTCTATCAGACCATCTTGGAACATTTGCTTGAATTTCAGGTGTCATTCAAATGAAAATTGCAGTCGTCTAACAACAGGGAAACCATTTTATATTTATCTCCACAAGTGTCTGGTGTCCAGAGGAGTAGGAGGTCTGTGCCTTGGTTTAATGTTGTCACCGGTCAACAGCACTAACAGTAGGAGGTGATGAATATTAATGAGGCAGCCCATCAATATTGCCCTGTTTAGTCCTCACCGTCACTATTTCCCTGCTGACTTCTCTCTCCCTGATGTGCATTAGAGCATTTGGGTGAGACAGAAGCTGCTCTGTTACAGTGGTTGGCACATTCAGAGAAAAGCACTATGATTGCAGTGGGAGTACAGCCCTCTGTATAACATCAGCGCTGACCTTTCTAATGCTGAGATTGTTGCCTGGGACTGATCAGCCTGAGCGCACTGCCTTTCCAGTGTTCACAGAGTGTCAAGGGGTGAGGGAGGATGTTGGTTACTGTTCAACAACTGGATGGGCACCTGTCTTCACTAAGGATTGCAGCCTAGTCAATGCAACAATGGTACAGAGTTCACAATGGGTGAGGATACAGTGCACGCAAATCCCCTTCCCCATCTACACTTGATTCCCATTTCTCCATCCCAATCCCACCCATCCACTATCCTCACTTCCCTCTCTAATCCTACTCTCCCCTCCTCAACTCTCTTCCTCTTCCCAATCCTCCTCCTCCCCAGTTCAACTCTCGTCTCCAAATGCACTGTCCCTTATTCTAATCACACCCTTCCCAATTCCACACTTTCCTCCCCAATCCTACTCTCCCCTCCTCATCCCTCTTCCCCTTCCCAATCCCTCTACCCCTCCCCATCCCCAAACTCACAGCAGCTGGTTCCAATCCATACTATATAGAATTGGACCAATCGACTAATTGAGTCTGCTCTGTCATTCCACCTTGGCTGATTTATTATCCCTTTTCAACCCCATTTTTCTGCCTTCTCCTCATGATATTTGATGCCCTTATTATTCACTGTGGCCATTCCCATCAATAATAAGTATACCGTTTTGGATACTGTTGGTGGGGACGACCTACCAGGGACAAGTTGCAGTGGTTGCATCTCTGGCACCGAGACTGGACCCTCAGCTCAGAAGGGAAGGAGGGAAAAAGGGAGAGCAGTAGTGACAGGGGATTGGATAGTTACTTTTTTTTTACTTTATACTTTATTGTCACCAAACAATTGGTACTAAAACGTACAATCATCACAGCGATATTTGATTCTGCGCTTCACAGTCCCTGGATTACAAATATTAAATATTAAAGATATTAAAAATAGTTAAAATTAGTAAATATTAACAATTTAAATTATAAATCGTAAAGAGAAAACAGAAAAATGGGAAGTAAGGTAGTGCAAAAAATCTGCGAGGCAGGTCCAGATATTTGGAGAATATGGCCCAGATCTGGGTCAGGATCAGTCCAGTTAGGGGGACAGATAAGGGGTTCTGTGGAAGAGATTGAAAATCCCGGATGGTGTGTTGCCTCCCTGGTACCAGGGTCCGTGATATCTCGGATCGAGTTCTTGGTATTCTCAAGACGGAGGGTGAGCAGCCAGATGTCATGATCCATGTAGGGACCAATGACGTGGATTGAAAGTAGGAGGAGGTCCTGCAAAGAGAATTTAGGGAGTTAGGTGCAAAGTTGAAGGACAGGACCTCCAGGGTTGCAATCTCAGGATTGCTACCCGTGCCACGTGCTAGTGAGGCTAGAAATAGGAAGGTAATGCAGCTAAATACGTGGCTAAGGAGTTGGTGCAGGAGGGAGGGCTTCATGTTTCTGGACAATTGGGCCTTGTTCCAGGAAAGATGGGACCTGTTCCGACGGGACGGGTTGCACCTGAACTGGAGGGGGACTAACATCCTTGCGGGAAAGTTTGCTAGTGCTGCTCCAGGGGGGTTTAAACTAGATTTCGGGGGTGGGGGGGGGAATCAGAGTATTAGAGCAGATAGTGAGGTGGATGAGGATAAAGGTCATGAGAAAATTGCAAGTATAGTACATGGAGTAAAGCCAGATCTAACATATAAAGAGGCTTTGAGGAAAGGGAAACAGAATACAGGGTGTAAAGGTAATAAGGTAGAAGGGCTAAGGTGTGTGTACTTCAATGCAAGAAGCATCAGGAACAAAGGTGATGAACTGAGAGCTTGGATACATACATGGAATTATGAATTATAATACATGGCCATTACAGAGACTTGGCTGGCACCAGGGTAGGAATGGATTCTCAATATTACTGGATTTCAGTGCATTGAAAGGGATAGAGAGGGGGAAAAAGGGGAGGAGGGGTGACATTACTGGTCAGGGATACTAGTACAGCTACAGAAAGGGTAGGTAGTGTAGCAGGATCCTCTTTTGGGTCAATATGGGTAGAAGTCAGGAACAGGAAGGGAGCAGTTACTCTATTGGGAGTATTCTATAGGCCTCCTGGTAGCAGCAGAGATACCGAGGAGCAGATAGAAGGCAGATTTTGGAAAGGTGGAAAAATAACAGGGTTGTTATCATGGGTGACTTTAACTTCCCTAATATTGATTGGCACCTGATTAGTTCTAATGGTTTAGACGGGGCAGAGTTTGTTAAGTGTGTCCAGGACGGATTCCTGTCACAGTATGTTGACAGGCCGACGAGGGGGAATGCCATACTAGATCTAGTATTAGGTAAGAAACTGGGTCAGGTCGCAGATCTCTCAGTGGGTGAGCATCTGGGGGACAGTGACCACCACTCCCTGGCCTTTAACATTATCATGGAAAAGGAAAGAAGCAGAAAGGACAGGAAAATTTTTAATTGGGAAAGGGCAAATTATGAGGCTGTAAGGCTAGAACTTGCGGGTGTGCATTGAGATGATGTTTTTGCAGGGAAATGTACTATGGACATGTGGTCGATGTTTAGGGATCTCTTGCAGGATGTTAGGGATAAATTTGTTCCGGTGAGGAAGATAAAGAATGGTAGGGTGAAGGAACCATGGGTGACAAGTGAGGTGGAGAATCTAGTCAGGTGGAAGAAGGCAGCATACATGAGGTATAGGAACCAAGGATCAGATGGGTCTATTGAGGAATATAGGGGGCTGAGGAGAGCAAGAAGGGGGCACGAGAAGGCCTTGGCGAGTAGGGTGAAGGAAAACCCCAAGGCGTTCTTCAATTATGTGAAAAACAGAAGGATGACAGGAGTGAACATACGACTGATTAGAGATAAAGGTGGGAAGATGTGCCTGGAGGCTGTGGAAGTGAGCAAGGTCTTGAATGAATACTTCTCTTCAGTATTCATCAATGAGAAGGAACTTGATGATGGTGAGGACAATATGAGTGAGGTTGATGTTCTGGAGCATGTTGATATTAAGGGAGAGTAGGCTTATTCAGGAAGTCAGAAGGCATGGGATCCAGGTAAGTTTGGCCAGCTGGATTCATATTTGGCTTGCCTGCAGAAAGCAGAGAGTCGTGGTGGAGGGAGTAAATTCAGATTGGAGGATTGTGACTAGTGGTGTACCACAAGGATCGGTTCTGGGACCTCTACTTTTCGTGATTTTTATTAACGACCTGGATGTGGGGGTAGAAGGGTGGGTTGGCAAGTTCGCAGATGACACAAAGGTTGGTGGTGTTGTGGATAGTATTGAGGATTGTTGAAGATTGCAGAGAGACATTGATAGGATGCAGAAGTGGGCTGAGAAGTGGCAGATGGAGTTCAACCCGGAGAAGTGTGAGGTGGTACACTTCGGAAGGACAAACTCCAAGGCAGAGTACAAAGTAAATGGCAGGATACTTAGTAGTGTGGAGGAGCAGAGGGATCTGGGGGGTACATGTCCACAGATCCCTGAAAGTTGCCTCACAGATGGATAGGGTAGTTAAGAAAGCTTATGGGGTGTTAGCTTTCATAAGTCGAGGGATAGAGTTTAAGAGTCACGAGGTAATGGTGCAGCTCTATAAAACTCTGGTTAGGCCACACTTGGAGTACTGTGTCCAGTTCTGGTCGCCTATCTATAGGAAGGATGTGGAAGCATTGGAAAGGGTACAGAGGAGATTTACCAGGATGCTGCCTGGTTTAGAGGGTATGGATTATGATCAGAGATTAAGGGAGCTAGGGCTTTACTCTCCGGAGAAAAGGAGGATGAGAGGAGACATGATAGAGGTGTACAAGATATTAAGAGGAATAGATAGAGCTGACAGCCTCTTCCCCAGGGCACCACTGCTCAATACAAGAGGACGTGGCTTTAAGGTAAGGGTTGGGAAGTTCAAGGGGGATATTTGAGGAAGGTTTTTTACTTATAGAGTGGTTAGTATGTGGAATGCACTGCCTGAGTCAGTGATGGAGGCAGATACACTAGTGAAACTTAAGAGACTACTGGACAGGTATATGGAGGAATTTAAGGTGGGGGGGGGTTATATGGGAGGCAGGGTTTAATGGCCGGCACAACATTGTGGGCCGAAGGGCCTGTACTGTGCTGTACTGTTCTATGTTAGTTGTTAATCAAGAACCTATCAATCTCTACTTTAAGTATAACCAATGATTTGGCTTCCATAGCTGTCTTTGGCACTGAATTTCACAGATTCACCACCTTCTGGCTAAAAAATGTTCCTCCTCATCCCTTTTCTAAATGGTTTTCCTTCTATTCTGAGTTTGAACCATCTGGTCCTAGACTCCCCCACTACAGGAAACATCCTCTCCCTATCCATTCTGTCTCGGCCTTTGAATATTCAGTAGGTTTTAATAGAAACCCTTTCCTTCTAAACTCCAGTGAGTACAGGCCCAGATTTAATGTCAGCTCATCAGATAAGGGGCCCAAAACTGCTCACTATACTCCAAGTGTGGTCTGACCAATGCCTCATAAAGCCTCAGCGTTACATCCTTGCTGTTATATTCTAGTCCTCTTGAAATGAATGCTAACATTGTATTTGCCTTCCTTACCACTGACACAACCTGTAAGTTTACCTTTAGGGAATCCTTCACAAGGACTTCCCAGTTCCTTTGCACCTGTGATTTCTGAATGTTTTTCCCCATTTAGAAAATAGTCTAGCCTTTATTCCTTCTACTACAGTGCATGATCACATGCATCCCTGCACTATTTTATTTATGCATTTCTTTGCCTATTCTGCTAATCTGTTTAAATCTTTCAGCGGACTCACTGCTTTCTCAACGCTACTTGCCTCTCCACCTTTCTTCATATAGTACACAAGTTTAGCCACAAAGCCACCAATTCTGTCATCCAAATCAATGACACATACTGTTTAAAAAAACAATCCCAATACCTACCCCTGTGGAACTCCACTAGTGATTTCCGGTACTTTCAGATCAACTCTCACCTCTCTTTTATTCTTTATATATCTGAAAAAGTTTTTGGTATCAAAGTTTTTGGTTAACAAAGTTTTAGGCAGAAGGCTGAAGAACAGCACCCTGAGGGTGGCGTTCTAAGGATTGCTGCCAGTGCTACGTGATAGTGATGGTAGGAATTGGAGGAGATGGCAGTTGAATACGTGGCTGAGGAGTTGGTGCAGGGAGCAGGGTTTTAGCTTTTTGGATCATTGTGATCTCTTCTGGGGAAGGTGGGACCTGTACAGATTGGATGGGTTGCACATGAACTCGGGGGGGGAGCAATATCCTTGCAGGTAGGTTTGCTAGCATGGTTCGGAGGGGTTTAAACTAATTTGCAAGGGGGATGGGACCCGGAGCGATAGAGCAGTGAAAGAAGTGCATGGAGTAAAGCCAGATCTAACATACAGAGAGGCTTTGAGGAAAGAGAAGCAGAATAAACAGTGTAAATACAGTAAGGTAGAAGGGCTGAAATGTGTGTACCTCAATGCAAGAAGCATCAGGAACAAAGGTGATGAACTGAGAGCTTGGATACACACATGGAATTATGATGTAGTGGCCATTACAGAGACTTGGCTGGCACCAGGGCAGGAATGGATTCTCAATATTCCTGGATTTCAGTGTTTTAAGAGGGATAGAGAAGGGGGGAAAGCGGAGGAGGGGTGGCATTACTGGTCAGGGATACTACTAAAGCGACAGGAAGGGTGGGTAATGTAGCAGGATCCTCTTTTGATTCAGTATGGGTGGAAGTCAGGAACAGGAAGGGAGCAGTTACTCTATTGGGGGTATTCTGTAGGCCCCCTGGTAGCAGCAGAGATACAGAGGAGCAGATTGGGAGGCAGATTTTGGAAAGGTGGAAAAATAACAGGGTTGTTATCATGGGTGACTTTAACTTCCCTAATATTGATTGGCACCTGATTAGTTCCAAGGGTTTAGATGGAGCAGAGTTTGTTAAGTGTATCCAGGACGGATTCCTGTCACAGTATGTGGACAGGCCGACTAGGGGGAATGCCATACTAGGTCTAGTACTAGGTAATGAACCAGGTCAGGTCACAGATCTCTCAGTGGGTGAGCATCTGGGGGACAGTGACCACCGCTCCCTGGCTTTTAGCATTTATCATGGAAAAGGATAGAATCAGACAGGACAGGAAAATTTTTAATTGGGGAAGGGAAAATTATGAGGCTATAAGGCTAGAACTTGCGGGTGTGAATTGGGATGATGTTTTTGCAGGGAAATGTACAATGGACATGTGGTCGATGTTCAGAGATCTCTTGCAGGATGTTAGGGATTAATTTGTCCCAGTGAGGAAGATAAAGAATAGTAGGGTGAAGGAACCATGGGTGACAAGTGAGGTGGAAAATCTAGTCAGGTGGAAGAAGGCAGCATACATGAGGTTTAGGAAGCAAGAATCAGATGGGTCTATTGAGGAATATAGGGGAGCAAGAAAGGAGCTTAAGAAGGGGCTGAGGAGAGCAAGAAGGGGGCATGAGAAGGCCTTGGCGAGTAGGGTGAAGGAAAACCCCAAGGCATTCTTCAATTATGTGAAGGAAAAAAGGATGACAGGTGTGAAGGTAGGACCGATTAGAGATAAAGGTGGGAAGATGTGCCTGGAGGCTGTGGAAGTGATCGAGGTCCTCAATGAATACTTCTCTTTGGTATTCACCAATGAGAGGGAACTTGATGATGGTGAGGACAATATGAGTGAGGTTGATGTTCTGGAGCATGTTGATATTAAGGGAGAGGAGGTGTTGGAGTTGTTAAAATACATTAGGACGGATATGTCCCCAGGGCCTGACGGAATATTCCCCAGGCTGCTCCATGAGGCGAGGGAAGAGATTGCTGAGCCTCTGGCTAGGATCTTTATGTCCTCGTTGTCCACGGGAATGGTACCGGAGGATTGGAGGGAGTGTTGTCCCCTTGTTCAAAAAAGGTAGTAGAGATAGTCCGGGTAATTATAGACCAGTGAGCCATAAGTCTGCGGTGGGAAAGCTGTTGGAAAAGATTCTTAGAGATAGGATCTCTGGGCATTTAGAGAATCATGGTCTGATCAGGGACAGTCAGCATGGCTTTGTGAAGGGCAGATCGTGTCTAACAAGCCTGATAGAGTTCTTTGAGGAGGTGACCAGGCACATAGATGAGGGTAATGCAGTGTATGTGATCTATATGGATTTCAGTAAGGCATTTGACAAGGTTCCACACGGTAGGCTTATTCAGAAAGTCAGAAGGCATGGGATCAAAGGAAGTTTGGCCAGGTGGATTCGGAATTGGCTTGCCTGCAGAAGGCAGAGGGTGGTGGTGGAGGGAGTACATTCAGATTGGAGGATTGTGACCAGTGGTAACCCACAAGGATCTGTTCTGTGACCTCTACTTTTCATGATTTTTATTAACGACCTGGATGTTGTTGGTGGGGGGGTAGAGGGGTGGATTGGCAAGTTTGCAGATGACACAAAGGTTGGCGGTGTTGTAGATAGTGTAGTGGATTGTCGAAGATTGCAGAGAGACATTGACAGGATGCAGAAGTGGGCTGAGAAGTGGCAGATGGAGTTCAACCCGGAGAAGTGTGAGGTGGTACACTTTGGAAGGACAAACTCCAAGGCAGAGTACAAAGTAAATGGCAGGATACTTGGTAGTGTGGAGGAGCAGAGGGGTCTGGGGGTACATGTCTGAATGGTGGATAGTGTAGTTAAGAAAGCTTGTGGGGTGTTAGCTTTCATAAGCCGAGGGATAGAGTTTAAGAGTTGCGATGTAATGATGCAGCTCTATAAAACTCTGGTTAGGCCACACTTGGAGTACTGTGTCCAGTTCTGGTCGCCTCACTATAGGAAGGATGTGGAAGCATTGGAAAGGGTACAGAGGAGATTTACCAGGATGCTGCCTGGTTTAGAGAGTATGGATTATGATCAGAGATTAAGGGAGCTAGGGCTTTACTCTTTGGAGAAGAGGAGGATGAGAGAAGACATGACAGAGGTGTACAAGATAATAAGAGGAATAGATAGAGTGGATAGCCAGCCCTTCTTCCCCAGGGCACCACTGCTCAATACAAGAGGACATGGATTTAAGGTAAGGGGTGGGAAGTTCAAGGGGGATATTAGAGGAAGGTTTTTTACTCAGAGAGTGGTTGGTGCGTGGAATGCACTGCCTGAGTCAGTGGTGGAGACAGATACACTAGTGAAGTTTAAGAGACTACTAGACAGGTATATGGAGGAATTTAATGTGGGGGGTTATATGGGAGGCAGGGTTTAAGGGTCGGCACAACATTGTGGGCCAAAGGGCTGTAATGTGCTGTACTATTCTATGTCTATCTTATTTTATATTACTGGCTAGCTGACCTTCCTATTTCATTTATTATCTCCTTATTGCTTTTTAGTTACCTTCTGTTGGTTTTTAAAAGCTTCCTAATCCACCATTTTCCCACTAATTTTTGCTATATTATATGCCCTGACTTTTGCTTTTATGCTGTCTTTGACTTCTTTTGTTAGCCATGGTTGCTTCATCATCCCCTCACAGTATTACTTCATCTTTCGGATGCATCTATTCTGCATCTTCCAAATTGCTCCCAGAAACTCCAGCCATTGCTACTCTTCTGTCATCCCTCTTGGTGTCCCCTTCTGACTAACTTTGGCCAGCTACTCTCTCATCTCTGTAATTCCCTTTACTCCTCTGTAATACTGATACATCTAATTTTAGCTTCTCCCTCTCAAACTGCAGGTGAGATCACTGCCTCCCAAGGGTTCCTTTACCTTCTGTTCCCCAATCAAATCTGGTTCATTGTACAACACCCAATCCAGAATTGCCTTTCTCTTAGTGGGCTCAACTGCAAGCTGCTCTAAAGAGCCATCTTGTAGGCTTTCTGCAAATTCCATCCCTTGGAAACCAGCACCAACCTGATTTTCCCAATCTACCTGGATATTGAAATCCCTCATAACTATCACAACATTGCCCTTTTTACATGTCTTTTCTATCTCCTGCTGTAATTTGTGTCCCACATCCTGGCTATTGTTCAGAGGCCTGTATAATTCCCATCAGAGTCTTTTTACCCTTGCAATTTCTAAACTCTCCCCATAAGGATTTTACATCTTCCGATCCTATGTCATTTCTTTCTAAGAATTTTACTTCATTTTTTTTTTGCCAACAGAGCCACCCCACCCCTTCTGCCTGTCCTTTTGATACAATGTGTATCCTTGAATGTTGAATTCCCAACTATAATCTTCTTTCAGCCATAGTTCTGCAATGCTCACAACATCCTGCATGCCAATCTCCAACTGTGCTACAAGATCATATACCTTATTCCATATAATGCGTACATTCAAGTATAACACCTTCAGTCCTGTATTTATCACACTTTTCAATTTTGGCCCCATGGTACTGGAAGTTAAATTTTCATCCCTTTTTAAAATTTCTGTCTTTCTATTATTCTTGAGACTTTTGTAATGCCTCCTGGACTCTATCCCACTCCCTCCCCAATCCCCCCTCCTCTCCCCACTTCACCCCTCAATTTCACTATACCCACCCAAATCCCACTCCCAAAACCCTTCTTCCTGCTCCCAATCACCCTCCTCTCTAATCCCATTTCCCAATCTCACTCCCCCATTCCTATCCCTCTCCATACCCTTACCAATCCCACTTAACACCCTCTTAACCCACTTCACAAACCTCCCTCTGTCCATTCCCCAATTCCAATCCCAATCCCAATCCCCCATTTCCCGAACCCATCCTCAATCTCCTTTCCCAATCTCACTTCCCTCCCCTCTGATCCCTGTGCCCCACTCCACAATCCCACTCACCCACTTTCCCAATCCCATTCCCCTTCCACATCCCAGTTCCATATCAGCAATGATCCCACACCTCACCTACTAGAAACATGGTGCAACATCTTCCCAACGTCAAACCCCTCCCCAAACCTTCCCTGATCCTACCCCTCAAGAGCACCACTCCTCCACCACATCACCACTCCCAACCTAAACCTTGACAAACCCCACCCCAATATTACCCTTGACCCACCCAACCCAACACACCTCTGCCCAATGCCAACCCACTTAGTACCTCACCACACCCAGTCCTCAGTCCCCACTCCCCTGACCACAGACCCTACCCACCCACTTGTATAGAAATGCACTCCAAAGGTGGTAAAGGAAACTGCTGAATATTTATTATTATGAAGTCTTAAAAAGAATCTGAATAGATGAAGTCAGTGTTTGGCTCGAGCAACACTGCTAAACATTCATTATCTTAAGAGTAGGTTTCTGCAGGAATATCATGGGAAATGAAGATAATCACTGAAGAATCTTCAGCAACTGGCCATGGTTTATGAATCTATTCTGCCTTGTGACTCCTTAAAGCTTGTTCCCATGGTGATCTGCACTTAATATTTAAAAGGATCGTATATGGGAAAGAAATTCATGACTGCCTCGGTCTCTGGGAAGACAGGAATAAGGCTTTCCATTTTTTATGGAGGGGATTGAACAACTAAACACTCCTAGTCTGTTTCAATAACCCTGTGGTTTGATGTTTAATATTCCATGCGTTTTGCTAATTTTTTTGCCATTTTTGTGATTTGTTTTTTTTTTGCATGTTTGATGTTTTCTTTGAACGAGTTCCATGGTGTTTCTTTGTTTTGTGGCTGTCTTTGGGAAGAAGAATCTCAGGGTTGTATACTGCATACGTACTTCTGATAATAAATGTCCTGTACTTTGAAACTTTGTTTGGACACCAGTCACCAGATGGTGTGTTTGGAGTCTGAGTTAGCTCATTGTGGCAAGGGAGAACTTATATTTATTAAGTACATGTCATGAAGTTTAGACACTGCATGCATTTTAGCATCATTTCCCCATTAACGTACAAGAAATGCAGCTTCCAGGGTGTTCACAGATGACGCAAAGTTTGGAGGTGTTGTGGATCGTGTAGAAGGTTATTGTTGGTTACAACGGGGTATAGAATTCAATTAGAGAAGTATGAAAGGATACAATCTGGAAGATCCCGAGCAGAGATATGTAAATCATCCTTAGTAACAGGTGAGGTACCAGAAGATTGGAGGATAGCGTATATTCTTCCACTGTTTAAGAGCGGCTCTAAAAATAAACCAGGGAATTATTGTTATGAGCCTGACATCAGTGGTGGGAAAGTTATTGGAAGGGTTTATTCTAAAGGACTGGGTATATAAGTATTTGGATAGACATAGATTAATTAAGGATAGTTAGCATGGCTTCGTGCATGGTAGGTAGGTTGTGTGTAACCAATCTTATAGAGTTTTTTGAGGAAGTTACCAGGAAGGTTGATAAAGGCAAGGCAGTGGATATTGTCTACATGGACTTTAGTAAGGCATTTGACAAGGTCCCACATGGGAGGTTGGTCAAGAAGGTTCAGTCACTTGGCATTCAAAATGAGGTAGTAAATTAAATTAGACATTGACTCTGTGGGACAAGCCAGAGAGTGGTTGTAGATGGTTGCCTCTCTGACTGGAGACCTTTGACTAGTGCTGAGCCACAGGGATCAGTGCTGGTTCTGTTGTTGTTTGTCATCTATATCAATGATTTGGATAATAATGTGGTTAGCCGAATCAGCAAATTTGCAGATGACACCAAAATTGGGTGTGTAAGGGACAACAATGAAGACTTTCAGAGCTTGCAGTGGGATCTGGACCAGCTAGAAAAATGACAGATAGAATTTAATGCAGTCAAATATGAGGTGTTGCACTTCAGTAGGGCCATCCAAGGTAGGTCTTACACAGTGCATAGTATGGCACTGAGGAATACAGTAGAACAAAGCCATCTGGGAATACAAATCTATAATTCATTGAAAGTGGTGATACTGGTAGATAGGGTCATAAAGAAAGTTTTTGGCACATGGGCCTCCATAAATCCAAGTATTGAGCACAGGAGATGGAATATTGTGTTGAAGTTGGATAAGATGTTGGCGAAGCCTAATTTGGAATACTGTGTGCAGTTTTGGTCACATTCCTACAGGAAAGTTGTAAATGATATTGAAAGAGTACAGAGGAAATTTACAAGGATGTTGCTGGTACTGCAGGACCAGGGTTATTAGGAAAGATTGAATAAGTTAGAACTTTATTCCTTGGAACATAGAAAATTGAGGGGGAATTTTGAGGTATACAAAATTATGAGAGGTATAGATAGAGTAAATGCAAGAAGGCTTTTTTCATTGAAGTTGGGTGGAACTACAACTAAGGTCATGGGTTAAGGTGAAAGCTAAAAATTTATGGGGAACATGAGGAGAAACTTCTTCACACAGGGGGTCATAAGAATGTGAAACGAGCTGCCAGTGTAAATAGTGCATGCAAGCTCAATTTCAAAGTTTGTTTGGATATGTACTTGGATGGCAGCAGTATGGAGGGCTATGATCTGAGTGCAGGACATTGGGAGTAGGCAGTTTAAATGGTTTGGCATAGACTAGATGGGTAGAAGGGCCTGCTTTTGTGCTATACCTCTATGACTTTATCAAACTTGAAGAATGAGTACAAGTTTAATAACAGGAGTCTTAGCTGTGTGGCAGGCAAGAGAGATCTTCTAAGATTTGTATATCTGTGAACTTGTAATTCCACTGTAACACTGTAATTTCCTTTGGGATCAATTTAGTATCTATCTATCTATCTATCTTCTAAGATTTGTATATCTGTGAACTTGTAATTCCACTGTAACACTGTAATTTCCTTTGGGATCAATTTAGTATCTATCTATCTATCTATCTATCTATCTATTTCTGGGACCAAGTCCATAGATCCCTGGAGATTGAGTTCAAGAGCCACAAGGCAATGTTGCACCTGTATAAAATTCTGGTTAGACCGCACTTGGAGTATTCCACTCAATTCCGGTCACCTCATTATAGGGAGGATGTGGAAACTTTGGAAAGAGTGCAGAGGAGGTTTACCAAAATGCTGCCTGCATTAGGAAACATGTCTTATGAGCAAACCTTTGAATAAGCTAGGGCTATTCTGTTTAGAGCAACAGAGGATGACAGGTGACTTGCTAGAGGTGTATAAGAATATGAGAAACATAGATAGTGGACAGCCAGTACTTCTTTATTCCCAGGGCGATATAGCCAATTCCAGAGAACATCCATTGAGGTGAGTGGAGAAAAGTTCAGGGCAGATATCAGAGTTTTTTACACAGAGAGTCACGAGTGCTTGGAACACATTGCCAGAGATTGTGGTAAAGGCTGATACAGCAATGGCATTTAAAAGACTCTACTATGGGCACATGGATGTAAGAAAAGTAGATGGTGATGAGCTGTATAGGAGGGAGGGGTTAGATTGATCATGGAGTATGTGTATATTGGGCAGCACAGTATCATGGGCTGAAGGCGTGTGCTGTGCTATACTGTTCTATGTTCTATAGGTATCACGCTCTGTATGGAAAAACTTTCCCATCAGGTTCCTCTTAATAAGCTCCAAGACCTTGTGGGAACATTTCAATGATGGGACAAGAGAAATTGAGTGAAGTTATCCCCTTTGGTTCAAGAACCTGATGGTTGAGGTGTTCCTGAACCTGGAGATGTAAATAGGGGTCGTGAACAATTCTGATTTGATGGAGACAGATGTGAAAGCACAGAGGAACATCTGGAGAAATTTCTGAAATGTCAGTTCGCTGTCGTTGTTACTGCGCGATCGAGAAATCTTCCGGAGGGAAGGCCTCAAAATCCCTAGCTTTGCCTGCTGTTGGTGACCAAGACTGAGGTCGAATCGTTCGGGTAGAGATGGTGCTCCGTACTCGGTGTCAGAGGGCTGATCGGAGGCTCAAAATTTTCGGATGACTCAGAGTCGGACTGTGGTCGGGCATGGCAGGGAGAGTTTTCTTCCTTCTCCCGTCTGTGTGAGATGTGGGACATTTGAGAGACTTTGAACTTTTTACTGTGCCATGGACTGTTCTCATCAAGTTATGGTATTGTTGCACTGTTGCAACTATATGTTATAATTACGTGGTTTTGTTAGTTTTTTCAGTCCTGGTTGTGTTTTGTGATATCACACCAGAGGAAATATTGTATCATTTCTTAATGCATGCATTGTTAAGTAACAATAAAAGAGGACTGCATGTCTTCATAATCTAAGTCCTGAGGTTTCTGTACCTTCTTCCTGACAGCAGCAGCGAGAAAAGAGCATGACCTGGGTAGTGGAATCCCTCTCACTTTAATACTATGCACTCTAGTGCTTGATTCCCCAACACTGGGAAAAAGACTGCATTCACCCTTTCTATGTGCCTCGTGATTTTCTGCACCTCTACAAGACCACCCCACGATCTCCAAGAATAAAGACCTGGCCAGTTCCAGTTCTCTCTATAATTCAGTACCTTGAGTCTTTGCAACATCCTCGTAATTCCTTTCCGCATTCTTTCTAGTTCGGTGGAATTTATTTAATTCGACATCATGAAATGAAAGGCCTGTTCTAGAGGGAATAGGGCTAAGGTGGGAGAAGGAAAGTTTAATGGAGACTTGTCTTGCTAGTTTTTTATGCAGGGTGGTGGGAGGCTGGGATATGCTGCCAGGGAAAGTGGTGGTAGCAGATACAACAGCAGCAATTAAGAGGCACTGAATGGAGGGATAGGTAAATTGGATTAGTTATTAGCATTGTTACTTGGTACAGACATAGTGGGTTGAACAGTATGTTCCTGTCTTGTACATCTCTATATTCTATGGCCACCAGGATTGCACTGAAATTTACAGCATTTCAAGATTAACCCCAAACACCACAGCTCATGCATAACCAAAAATGCATTTTAAGTGTGTTCTCTCTTACTTTTCAAGTCAGCTATGTTATTAATTATAGAAATATTGCACTCATAGCTGTAGTTATGAGATAATTATTCAATTCTGCAATGAAGAATGCTTGCTTTATTGAAATAAAAACAGTTGAAAACCGAGCAAGTCAGGGAGCATCTGTGGAAAGAGAAACAGAATGACTGATTCATGTCAAAGACCTTTTGTCAGAATGGGAAAGAATTCAGCCTGAAGAATTAACTCTAGTTTCCCATTCCACAGATGCTGCTTGATCTGCTGCGTGGATCCAGCATTTTTATTTCCAACATATATAATGTTTGTAACTTTCGGTTCCAGCTCACTCTCTTATTGGCCCCAGGAATTCAGAGACCTGGGAAGGTTGATTTGTTGGTTGACCAAGGGCAGGAAACTGTAGGGTGGGGGGGGGGATCATGTGATAAGACCCCTAGGAGTATGATAAACTCCAGTGGTAAACTAATGTGAAAACGTTTACAACTGAAAGCAGTAAAGTTATCTTTGAGGATGTTGTGGAGAATGGTCCAGCATGGGATAAGTTGTGTACTGTGACTAATTAGATTGCATTGTTACCTAAGGCAGAAACTTTGAGAGACTGACCCCCCCCCACCCCAGAACATTAACCTTATAATGCAGGATGGACAATGCCTGTGTTCATTGAAGCTGTGAGAGTTTACACCTGAGACAGTGGCTCAGGGACAACAAGGTTGACTAAATCAAGGAGTGAATGCTGGTTGTGTGTGCATCCTGATACAAGGCAGCCATTATACACCAGCTACCACATGGACCAGAGCAAGGACTCAGTTCTGTGATAGGGGAGTGTAAAGTGACGGGGATGATGTTTTATTGCAAGGACTTAAAACATATGGCGCTGCCTCATGGATGGAATGTTAAACTGAAACCACACTTTTCTTGAGGAATGTGAAAGGGTGCTCTCTACTGGACTGAATAGTTACAATGACACCACTCGAGCCCATCCACCCCTAAGAAACCCTCTTGACTGGCACCTCATTCACAATTTAGCTGTTTAATCCCTCCACTGCTGGTTAACTGTACCTGAGTGTGCATGCAGCAACACCATGCACTACAGCAACTTCTTCACTGACAAGTTCCTCTAAATTCTCTGGGTTTTACCATGCTTGAGAGTTCTTTCAAATTGCTGCCCTGTATTACTTTTCTTTCCTGCTTTCTCGCTCAGTTCTTCCTGCAATAAAGCGGGCTACAGACATAGACACAGAAACATAGAAAACCTACAGTACAAAAGAAGCCCTTCAGCCCACAATGCTGTGCCAAACGTGTCCTTACATAAGAAATTACCCAGAGTTATCTATAGTCCTCTATTTTTCTAAGCTCCATGTACCTATCCAGGAGCCTCTTAAAAGACCCTTTTGTATTCACCTCCACCACAGTTGCCGGCAGCCCATTTCACGCACTCACCACCCTCTGTATAAAAAACTTACCCCTGACATCCCCTCTGTACCTACTTCCAAGCACCTTAAATCTGTGCCCTCTCTTGTTACCCATTTCAGCCCTGGGAAAAAGCCTCTGACTATCCACATGATAGTCTGTCATCGTCTTATACACCTCTATCAGGTCAGCTCTCATCCTCCGTCGCTCCAAGGAGAAAAGGCCAAGTTCACTCAACCTATTTTCATTGGGCATGCTCCCCAATCCAGGTAATATCCTTGTAAATCTCCTCTGCTTTTCTATATTTTCAGAATCAGGTTTATTATCAATGGCATGTGACATGAAATTTGTTAACCTAGCATCAGCAGTTCAATGCAATACATAATCTAGCAGAGAAAAAAAATAAAAATAATAATAATAATAAACAAGTGAATTAATTACGTATATTGAATAGATTAAAAAAACATGCAAAAACAGAAATACTGTATATTTTTAAAAAGTGAGGTAGTGTCCATTTAGGAATCGGATGGCAGAGGGGAAGAAGCTGTTCCTGAATCACTGAGTGTGTGCGTCCTTCCTGTAGGGAGGTGATGAGAACTGAGCACAGTACTCCGAGTGGGGCCTGACCAGGGTTCTATACAGCTGTAACATTACCTCTCGGCTCTTGAACTCAATCCCACGGTTGATGAAGAAAACTGCACCGTATGCCTTCTTAACCACACAGTCAACCTATGCAGCAGCTTTGAGTGTCCTATGGACACGGACTCCGAGATCCCTCTGATCCTCCACACTGCCAAGAGTCTTACCATCAATACTATATTCTGCCATCATATTTGACATTCCAAAATGAACCACTTCACACTTATCTGGGTTGAACTCCATCTGCCACTTCTCAGCCCAGATTTGCATTCTATCGATGTCCCACTGTAACCTCTGACAGCCCTCCACACTATCCACAACACCCCCAACCTTTGAGTCATCAGCAAATTTACTAACCCATCCCTCCACTTCCTCATCCAGGTCATTTATAAAAATCACAAAAAGAAGAGGTCCCAGAACAGATCCCTGAGGCACACCACTGGTCACCAACCTCCATGTAGAATATGACCCGTCTACAATCACTCTATGCCTTCTATGGGCAAGCCAATTCTGGATCCACAAAGAAATGTCCCCTTGCATCCCATGCCTCCTTACTTTCTCAATTAGCCTTGCATGTGGTACCTTATCAAATGCCTTGCTGAAAACCATATACACTACATCTACTGCTCTACCTTCATCAATGTGTTTAGTCACATCCTCAAAAATTTCAATCAGGCTCGTAAAGCATGACCTGCCTTTGACAAAGCCATGCTGATTATTCCTAATCATATTATGTCTCTCCAAATGATCATAAATCCTGCCTTTCAGGATCTTCGCTATCAACTTGCCAACCACTGAGGTAAGACTCACTGGTCTATAATTTCCTGGGCTATCCCTACTCCCTTTCTTGAATAAGGGAACAATATCTGAACATAGAACATAGAACATCGAATAGTACAGCATAGTACAAGCCCTTTGGCCCACAATGTTGTGCCGACCCTCAAACCCTGCCTCCCATATACCCCTCCCCCACCTTAAATTCCTCTGTATACCTGTTTAGTAATCTCTTAAACTTCACTAGTGTATCTACCCCTATCACTGACTCAGGCAGTGCATTCCACGCACCAACCACTCTCTGAGTAAAAAACCTTCCTCTAATATCCCCCTTGAACTTCCCACCCCTTACCTTAAAGCCATGTCCTCTTGTATTGAGCAGTGGTGCCCTGGGGAAGAGGCGCTGGCTATCCACTCTATCTATTCCTCTTATTATCTTGTACACCTCTATCATGTCTCCTCTCATCCTCCTTCTCTCCAAAGAGTAAAGCCCTAGCTCCCTTAACCTCTGATCATAATCCATACTCTCTAAACCAGGCAGCATCCTGGTAAATCTCCTCTGTACCCTTTCCAATGCTTCCACATCCTTCCTATAGTGAGGTGACCAGAACTGGACACAGTACTCCAAGTGTGGCCTAACCAGAGTTTTATAGAGCTGCACCATTACCCCGCGACTCTTAAACTCTATCCCTCGACTTATGAAAGCTAACACCCCATAAGCTTTTTTTAACTACCCTATCTACCTGTGAGGCAACTTTCAGGGAACTGTGGACATGTACCCCGAGATCCCTCTGCTCCTCCACACTACCAAGTATCCTGTCATTTATTTTGTACTCTGCCTTGGAGTTTGTCCTTCCAAAGTGTACCACCTCACACTTCTCCAGGTTGAACTCCATCTGCCACTTCTCAGCCCACTTCTGCATCCTATCAATGTCTCTCTGCAATCTTTGACAATCCTCTACACTAGCTACAACACCACCAACCTGTGTGTCGTCTGCAAACTTGCCAACCCACCCTTCTACCCCCACATCCAGCTCGTTAATCTGGTCGTTAATACCTGCAACCCTCCAATCCTCCAGAACCTCTCCTGTCCCCATTGGTGATGCAAAGATCATTGCCAAAGGCTCAGCAATCTCCTCCCTCACCTCCCAGTGTAGCCTAGGGTATATCTCGTCCAGTACCAATGACTTATCCAAATTGATGCTTTCCAGAAGTTCCAGTACATCCTCTTTATTAATGTCTATATGCTGAAGCTTTTCAGTCTGCTGTAAGTCATCCCTACAATTGCCAAGGTCCTTTTCTGTAGTGAATACTGTGGTGAAGTATTCATTAAGTACCTCCGCTATCTCCTCTGGTTCCATACACACTTTTCCACTGTCACACTTGATTGGTCCTATCTCTCATGTCTTATCCTCTTGCTCTTCACATACTGTGGAATGCCTTGGGGTTTTCCTTAATCCTGCTCACCAAGGCCTTCTCATGGCCTCTTCTGGTCTCCTAATTTCATTCTTAAGCTCCTTCCTGCTAGCCTTATAATCTTCTAGATCTCTACCATTACTTAGTTTTTTGAACCTTTCCTAAGCTTTTCTTTTCTTCTTGACTAGATTTGCAATAGCCATTGTACAACATGGTTCCTGTACCCTACCATCCTTTCCCTGTCTCATTGGAATTTACCTATGCAGAACACCACGCAAATATCCCCTGAATATTTGCTATATTTCTGCCGTATATTTCCCTGAGAACATCGGTTCCCAATTTATGCTTCCAGGTTCCTGCCTGATAGCTTCATATTTCCCCTTACTCCAATTAAATGCCTTCCTAACTTGTCTGTACCTATCCCTCTCCAATGCTATGGTAAAGGAGATAGAATTGTGATCACTATCTCAAAAATGCTCTCCCATTGAGAGACATGACACCTGACCAGATTCATTTCCCAAGTAGAGCCTCTCCTCTTGTAGGCTTATCTATATATTATGTCAGGAAACCTTCCTGAACACACCTAACAAACTCCAACCCACCTAAACCCCTTGCTCTGGGGAGATGCCAATCAATATTTGGGAAATTAAAATCTCCCACCACGACAACCCTGTTAGAGAAACATAGAAAACCTACAGCACAATACAGGCGCTTAAGCCCATAATGATGTGCCAAACATGTACTTACTTTAGAAATTACCTAGGGTTACCCGTAGCCCCCCATTTTTCTAAGCTCTGTGCACCTATCCAGGAGTCTTTTAAAAGACCCTATCATATCCACCTCCACCACCATTGCCGGCAGCCCATTCCACGCACTCACCACTCTCTACATAAAAAAACTTACCCCTGACATCCCCTCTGTACCTACTTCCAAGCACCCTAAAACTGTGCCCTCTCGTGTTAGCCATTTCAGCCCTGGGAAACAGCCTCTGACTATCCACACGATCAATGCCCCTCATCATCTTATACACATCTATCATTGCATCTTTCCAGAATCTGTCTCCCTACCTGCTCCTCGATGTACAAGGTGGTCTTTGAAAAACATCCAGTAGAGTTATTGACCCCTTGCCATTCTTAACTTCCACCCACAGAGACTCAGTAGACAATCCCTCCATGACTTCCTCCTTTTCCGCAGCCGGGACACTATCTCTGATCAGCAGTGCCAAGCCCCCACCTCTTTTGCCTCCCTCCTTGTCCTTTCTGAAACATTTAAAGCCTGGCACTCTCAGTAGCCATTCCTGTCCCCAAGCCATCCAACTCTCTGTAATGGCCACAACATCATAGCTGATCAGTACTGGTCCATGCTGTAAGTTCATCTGCTTTGTTTATGATACTCCTTGCATTAAGACAGACACATCTCAAACCAGCAGTCTGAGCGTATTCCTTCTCTATCACCTGTTTATCCTTCTTCTCACACTGTCTACAAGCTTTCTCGATTTGTGAGCCAACCACCCCTACCTCCGGCTCTTCAGTTCAGTTTCCAGCCCCAGTGATTCTCATTTAAACTCTCCCCAATAGCCTTAGCAAACCTCCCTGCCAGGATATTGGCCCCCTCAGATTCAAGTGCAACCTGTCCTTTTTGTACATGTCACTCCTGCCCCAAAAGAGTTCCCAATAATCCAGAAATCTGAATCCCTCCGCCATGCATTTATCCTCCACCTCACTCTATTCCTATACTCACTGTCACGTGGCACAGGCAATAATCCCGAGATTACTATCTTAGAGGTCCTGCTTCTCAACATCCTTCCTAACTCCCTGTAGCCTTTTTTCAATACCTCCTCCCTTTTCCTACCTATGTTGTTGCAAAAAGACAGAATGTATGGTGATATCCAAAAAGAAGGAAAATCCTGTCGGCAGGCTGAGAATAAACGGGGAAGACATAAAGCAAGTACAGAACTTTTGCTACTTTGGAAGCTGGGTGACATCAGATGGCAGGTGCAACATGTACATCAAAAGAAGAATAGGGATGGCAAAAGACACCTTTACTACAATGAAGAGTACACTGACCAATACTAAACTAGGCATGACAACCCACCTCAGAGCACTGAAATGTTACGTTTATCCAGTTATGTTATATGGCTCAGAATGTTGGACAATATCTAGTAACATGAGGAAACAAATTGAAGCAGCAGAGATGTGGTTTTTGAAGAGGATGCAAAGAATATCATGGATGAAATGAATATCTAACGACGATGTCATGAACAGAGCAAACACAAAAAGAGAAATAATGTATGAGATCATGAAAAGGCAACGTGACTTCATTGGACATGTGATTAGGAAAGAGGAGTTAGAATGCACAATAATTGTAGGAAAGATTGAAGGGAAGAAAGCAAGAGGAAGGCAAAGACAAATGATGATGGAGACAGCAGCCAGAAAACTGGAAATGAATACCAATGAATTGATCCACTTGACCCGAAACAGGAGTGTGTGGGCCATGGCAGTCAAAGCTCAAACTGGGCAATATGTACCATGACCTCCACCTTCCCACTTCAGGATGTTGTGGACACGATCAGAAACATCCCAGACCCTGACACCTGGGAGGCAAACTACCATCCGAGTTTCTTTCCTGCATCCACAGAATCGCCTATCTGACCCCTTAACTATAGAGTCCCCTATCACTGTTGCCATCCTCTTCCTTTCCCTACCCATCTGACCCACAGGGCCAGACTCTTTCCCATGTAGACACTTTTCAGACACTGTTGCTTTCCCCATGTAGGTTTCCCCCCTCCCCCAACAGTACTCAAACAGGGGTACTTATTGTTAAGGGTGACAGCCAAGATGTACTCTCTAGTATCTGACCCTTGCCCTTCCCTCTCCTGACTGTTACCCACTTACCTGTCTCTCGAGGCCCCAGTGTGACTACTTGCCTATAGCTCCTCTCTTTCACCTCCTCACTTTCCCTGACCAGACGAAGGTCATTGAGTTGCATCTCCAGTTCCTTACTCCCGGTCCCTAAGGAGCTGCAGCTTGACGCACCTGGCGCAGATGTGGCCTTCCAGGGGGCTGGGAGTCTCCCGAACATACCACATCTGACACCCAGTACAGAACACCGGCCTCACAGACATACTTCCTATTCCTATTCTTCGCAAGTAACTCAGCTTGCCTCAACCTGTTATCGCCAAAGCTCTGTTGAACCAAAGCCCTCCTACTCTGTCTCTTTCTACTCTTACATTGGCTCTACATTGTAGGACTGGCTCTCAGTAAACAATTCTTCTGCCACTGCTATTATTTTAGAAAAGGCCCTGCCTAGGCTGTGTTGTAATTTTATAAATTTATTTATTATCATATGTACACAAATGTATGATATCAATGCCAAATGAGCTTTTATCAGCAGCACAGTACATTGCAACCATGACAAACTTAGGTTAACATAAACTTAAATTAACAACAAAAGTTTACCCAATTTGCACAACAAAATAAACATAAGCAACACACACAAAATGCTGGAGGAACTCAGCAGCTCAGGGGGAATCTACGGAAATGAATAAACAATCGACGTATTGGGCCAAGACTCTTCATCAGGATAATGATACCAGTGTAAGAGGAGAGAGAGGAAATTACATATTGTGTGAGATAGTGTGCAGGTTTTTTAGGTTGAACAGGGAAAAACTGACATGAAGGTATGTAACCAGAGGACTGAAGTCAGAGAGATATGGCATGGAAACAGGCTGTTCAGCACACTGATCACAAAATGGTCTCGTGTACAGCTAGGGTTTCAGCCCGAAACATCGACTAACTTTTTTCCATAGATGCTGCCTGGCCTGCTGAGTTCCTCCAGCATTTTGTGTGTGTTGCTTGGATTTCGTGATCATCAACAGCATTTTACACAAATCCTACATTCATAAAATTTTTAATTCATCCCACCTTCACCTCAATAACTCCCAGTTTCTACAATTCTTCCACACATTAAGGCAACTCACAGAGGCTACTTAACCCACTAACCCAGATGATTTTGGGATGTGGGAGGAAACCGAAGCACCCCAGAGGAACCCCACATGGTCGCAGGGAGAATGTGCAAACTCCACACAGGTCAGAATCCAAGGTAAGGCAGCAGTTCTACCAGCAGCGTGATTGTCAAGAGACGAGGAGAAAGTAAGGATAGCGTTCTGACACAGCGAGATGTGGAACGGGCTGCCTAAAAGGCAAAAGGCAGATTCAACAGCAACTTTCAAAGGGGAGTACAATTAGTTGTTGGAGTGGTGAAATAGTGGGGGCTCTGCTGAAAGAAAGACGAATCACGTAACACACACTGCTGGAGGAGCTCAGCAGGCCAGGCAGTATCTATGGAAAAGAGTAAAGTCGACATTTCAGGCTGAGACCCTTCAGCAGATCACATAGCTTTTGCAGTCTACTGGTGGAAGCTGGATAGGCTGAAATATGCAATCGGCTTCTCTATTCTATTAACAGGTTGTAGACAGACAAACACCTCCTTGTAAGGGGCAAAAATAATGGCAGCATTTCCTACCCGCCCCCTCTTGAAGCCATTCAGCCAGCTCAAATCTCATTTTGAGAGCTCCCTGGGACCTGTGATCTGAGCATTTATATTATGCTTAATGTAATAAGATCTCACAAATCTTTTTATAGTTTAAGCTACTTTAGCATGTGTTGCCTTGTGGCGAAGGGGGTTTGGGGAGGGGAAGAAGAGAAGGAAGTGGAGTGGGAGGTAGTGGGTGTGGGAGATTATGGAGTTTGGAATGTGAATGTTGTGGGGAGAAGTTAAAATCCAAGGCTATTTATGTACTTAGCACATGTGTACAGTTTAATAATTGACCACGGCAGAGATAGGGAGTTTAATGTTCTAGGTGTGGGATTTGATTTGCGGCTGTGGAGATAATTAATGGATTTATGAACAGCACTGACAGCCTGGATTTAGGGACACTGTCAGTCAACAGCTTTTTTTACCCCGAGCATCATCTGGTTTTCCTGAGGAACGGCAGAGGAGGTAGAGGAGAAGCGATTTGATTTAAATTTTCTTTACACGCCCCTGACCTTTGGTCTAGTCTCTTCTGCCTGTGCAGAGCAGTTAGGATTTTTTTGTGCGCAGGCGACATAAGTGACACGAGTTTACCCGGCCAGTGCTGCCCATTCCTCCTGTTACCCCTTCCCTCCTGGTGAAGTGGCTGAATCTCACCAGCAGAGCTGTCAGCTGGTTCCTCCGTGGCTCCTGGACAGTTCTCAGTGTCAGCACCTGGCTCCCATTTGCACCAGTCATCAGAACCAATGGAGGACTTCTGGACCCTTCGGCCCTTTTATGGTAAGATTAGCTCTCCATTGAAGGTGTGCTTGCTAGGAGAGGGAATTTGTGTCTGTCCACGGGTAATCATGTCTGTTCCTCTGTGGGGAAGTTGGCCCTGTACCACAGGACAGAGAGAAGGGATAAACTTGCTGATAACCTTTTTACCAGGATAAAAGTGCCTACGACTTTGCGATACTGTTAAACCCACTTTGCCCTGGTTTTCCGCACCCTGTATCCCCTGCCCCTCCCAAGCGAAACTTGCAGAGAAGCTCAGGAACAGAATTTTATCAAACTCTTCAATATCATTCTTCATGTTTAAGGATGGTTGGCACGGACTCAGTTGGCCAAAGTGCCTGTTTCCATGCTGCATGTCTCCATGATGATGTGGATCTCATTGGCAAAGCTACTATGTATCGCCCATCCCTAATTGTCCTTGAACAGAATGGCTGACTGTTGGTGTGTCTGGAGTCACATAGACACTTTGTTGGGTGAGTCATAGAGGTATACAGCATAGAAAACAATCCTCTTGCCCCAACTCATCCATGCTGACAAAATTCCTGAACTGACTTAATCCTATTTGCTTGTATTTGGCCTATATCCCTCTAAACCTTTCCTAACAACCTGCCTTTTAAAGTTGGTATTTGTAGTCTCCTCGATCATTTCCTCTGGCAGCTTGTTCCATATACCCATCATTCTTTGTGTGAACAATCAGTCCCTCAGGTCCCTTCTAAATCTTTTCCCTCTTACCTTAAACCTGTGCCCTGTGTCCCCTTTCCCTGGGGACAAGATTGTGGCCATTCATCTTACCTATACCCCTCCTGATTTTATTCATCTTTGTAAGGTCACACCTCAGCCTCCTGTGCTCCAAGAGGCAAACCATTTCTAGCCTTTTGAAGATGTCCCTAATGGTGGAAAACCTAGTGCCCATGATGGAGCTGGCTGAGACTCCAACCCTTTGCAGCCTTTTCTGATCCTGTGCATTGGAGCTTCCATACCAGATGGTGATACAGTCAATCAGAATGTTCTCCATGGTACAACAGTAAAAATTTGCTAGAGTCTTTGGTGACATACCAAATCTCAAAGTCCTAATGAAGTATACTATTGACGCAGTAAGAAAAATAGATAAAATCCGTGGAGGGGAGGCTGTTACTATGATGTGTTAAGCTGTGTCCTCAATTCTATGCAGTTTCTTGCAGTCATGGGCAGAGCAATTGCCATACCAAGCCATGATACATCAGGATAGGATGCTTTCTGTTGGTGCATCAATTAAAATCGGTAAGGGTCAAAGAGGACCTGCCAAACTTCTTTAGCGTCCTGAGGAACTAGAGGTGTTGGTGAGGTTTCTTGGCTGTAGTGTCCATTGCTTTTCGTGGCAACGTGATGTCCTGAGTTTGTGAGCGGCGCTACATAACTGCAACTTTCCTTCCACTTTGCCTTTCTGCAAATGTGACATGTCAGTGGAAGAAATAAGGCTGCGAGTCTGAGAGAGGGTCATCCTAGGTGTGTGTGTTTGACCATTCATCATTTACGTAACATAAAAAATACACCTTGGCAATCAGCCCTTTCCACTATATTGAATTAAACTACTAAATTTCTTCTGACTGTACATGTCTTCATCCCTCATCCTTGCATATTCATGTATCTATCTCAATGCCACTATTGTTTCTGTATCCACCACCACCACCCCTTGTAGCGCATTCCTGACATCTGACACTCTCTGACTAAAAAAACATGCCCTACACATCTCCTTTAAAGTTTCCCCCTCTCACCTTGAATGCATGTCCTCTAGTACTTGACATTTCTACCTTAAGTAAAAGATTCTGACTATCACCCTATCTATGCTTCTCGTAATCTTACAAACTCCTATCAAGTTACCCCTCAGCCTCTGAAGCTCCAGAGAAAACAACCCAAATTTCTCCAGCCTCTCCTTATAGCTCATACCCTATAATCCAGGCAGCATCCTGGTAATCCTCTTCTGCACCATTTCCAAAGCCTCCACATCCTTCCTATAATGAGACAACCAGAACTGCACGCAACTTATTTGACCTACGTTTGTCATTAAGTTTAAAGTGGCACATAGCCAATGGAAGAAAGAAGGGGAATGCCATATTGGGGTTTATATGCTTAAAATGTGGGATTGCAAGCACGGATTCACCACTAGTGTTTAGGCACCAGTGTGTTACCGAAAGCTGGGTCAATAGTCTAATTATACACAGATGAAGATCATTTGCAGATTATTTGGTTTGTGATGTTCCTGTAGATGCCAGTATATTCTTACAGAACTGTGCAAAATTCTTCAGCACACACACACATGTATATATATTATATAGTTAGAGTGACTCAGACTTTTGCACGGTACTGATTATCGATTAGTTAAAATAATAAGATGGTTGGGAAACAGAAATAAGAGTACTTAGCTTTGTATTAGCTCAGTAGCATAGTGTTATTTGGTAACTGAAAAACATAATGTACTGTACGGTGCAAAATGTGTACCCTAGCTCTATATATGTGCCTAAGACTTTTGCACTTTACTGTAGTTCAACAGAACCTGCAGAAAACAACTAGCTTTCTTTCACCTGCCTTTGTTTCCCTACCCTGACTATGATGGAGATCAGTTTATGCTTTCAAATTTCTGCTTCGATGAATGAAGCTGTTGTGCTGTCTTAAATGTGATCAGGCAGGAAGAGATCAGAGAATTTGAGGAGAGACTGGACAGGCTGGGTTTGTTTTCCTTGGAAGCAGAAAAGACTGAGGGAGTCCTACAAAATGATGTGATAGAGAGACAGAATGAATAGTGAGAAAGTTTTCCCAATAGAAGCCGTGCCTAAAACTTGAGAACAGATGTTTCAGATAATCGGTAGGCAGTTTAGAGAGGATCTGAGGGGATTTTTTTCCCTCAAGTGGGCGATCAGAATCTGGAATACACTACCTGAAAGAGTGTTAAAGGCAGAGACTCTCCCAACATTGATGAAGTCACCTGGATGAGCATTTGAATCATCAAGGCATACACCAAACGTAGAGAATGAGATTAGAATAGACTGGTAAACAATCTGCTGGAGAAACTCAGTGGGTCGAACAGAATCTGCGGGAGAAAGGAATTGTTGATGTTTCAGGTCCTGATGCAGGGTTTCAACCCAAAACATCCACAGTTCCTTTCCTCCACAAATGCTGCTCGAGCTGCTGAATTCCTCCAACAGATAGTTTGTAATACCAGATTCCAGCATCTTCCGTCTTTTGTGTTTCCAGTATAGGTGGGTACTTGATGGGTGAATATGATTATGGTGGGCCAAAGGGCCATTTTTAGTAGCTCTATGACCCTATGTGGAACACTGACATGGTATTACATTGCACCTAAGAGCTGATGTGGGCATTGATGAGGGCATTGCATGCAGTAGGTTGACCTACTGCAGAGTCTCTAGAGGAAAGTAGAGGAGCTGGCAGAATAACTGGGTGGAATTGTGGGGGGAGTTGGTTGTCGGAAAGTCAGGATTGGGAGGGTTCAAAGAGTTGGGGTCGAGAAACTGGGCATTATCCTCATGGAGCAAAATCTCAGCAAGATAAAAGGCAAGTAAGGGATATCCTCATGGTGATCCCAGTCCAGCACAGCAGATATCCTGCGGCAAGCCAGCAGTGATCATTGCTGAGATAACATGGTCAGCTTCCAGAAAACCACCACATGTAAAATGAGGTAAGCTGATAGGAAAGTCCTGGCTCACCATGACTCAGTCTAGGAATTGTCAAGAGGAATCTGCAGCAGCATCCAAAGGAAAAGGTGACAGAGTTTCCAGATCCCAAACGTTCCATGTGAAGAATGATGCATCTTGAGCAAGGAACAATTTTGTTTTTTTTTGGTCCTTGCTGTCAAATACCATCAAGGAAAGAGACGCGTTCTGAGAGTGCAACTGGCCTTGTGTGTCATCTGAGTGACTCTTTGCAGTCTTGACTGATTCAGTAAGAAACTGCATTGAAAATTAACAGTAATCCACAGTCAACTCCGTGCTTGGAGACATTATCAATTTGTGGTTTTCAGAAGGACCTGTTTGCCTTGCTGAGACCAATCACTGCCAGTCTCAATGTCAGAAGGTTGTGAGTTCATGACTCATCCCAGAATCTATGGTAGGTCCCAGTGAAGTTGTCAAAATGTGGCTTTGTCAACCACCCTGTAGATGGGCGACACCATTACCTTCTGCTTGGATCCAAGGTCAGTTCACTTATTGATCAGCATCTGTGACCAGTTTGAGTTGATATCAGGGGCCAAGATTAATTGCAGGAAAAAGGAGGGCATGCTCTTGGGCAACTGGCATGACTGATTCATTGTCCCTTCACATTGGGTCCGATTACATGAAGGTGCTGGGGATCTGGGTTGGAGGAGCAGAGGCATTCAACAAGAGTTGGCTGGAGCGGTTAAAACAAACGTTGGGACACTCGTCCTTAGTAACTGGGAAAAGCCTGGTCATCAGGTGTGAGGTACTCTCAGGACTGCTGTACTTGGTGCAGGTATGAACCGCCTGTCTGCTCCTCCAGTTTGGAAATCACCTGGGCCATCTTCCAGTTCATCTGGAAATCCAAGTTGGAGTGAAACATACAGATCACAATGCACAAGTCCCTAGACAATGCAGGAGAAAATATACTCAATGGCACTCTCACCCTGATGACCATCTTCATGTGTAGCTGCATCAGGCTGTGTGGAACCTAAGTACATGGGCACCAAGTACCCTATGTGCCGAGGTTCTATCTGACCTCTGTGTTGTGCACGATGGGTCTGGCCCCTTTACTGCACAACGTCCCAGTCAGCTGGACATTGCCACACTGCCTGTTCTATGTGGAGAAGTTCTTCCAGACCAACACCTTTGACCACGTTCATCAAGCAGTGGTCAGCTTGGCACATCTTGGAGGCACTGAAGGAGAAGGACTGGATGGACACAGTGGACTGAGCAGACTGTCCAGACATTCTAGCAGGATGTGTCATCGCCAGAACCTCACCAACAGTAACTAACATCTTGCCTGGCTGGTGGTGAGAGGAGCCCTCCAAGTCAGACCCTTTGTGCATGCCTGTAACATCACTCCCCATGGAATGAATGCTGTGGGGGTGTGTGATGGCTCACCTCTGCAGACTGTGGGTTTACAAAGAGGGTGTGGAGACAGATGTAAGGACCTGGGCCGTGTTTCATTCCGAGATGCTGCATAACAGAGGAGTCTGATCTACGGGCTGTCCCAAGGATACATGCAGAGTGAAGGAGGTAGAGTGGTGCTGGCAGATCATCAACTCGGTGAAAAACACCCTTTGGGCTGCCCAAAACTTGGTCTGCCAGCTCATCGAGATGTCCATGGAAGAATGTTGCTGCGTAGCACAGTCCAGGCTCAGGAGTACATACTGAGGGACATACCCACAGCAAGGGCTCAGTGGGGGATGACGACAGTCTAGGGTTCTTTCGCTACTGGGCAGGGAGGGGTTGGGTTGGATGGAGAAGCCCCTCAATTATTGTAGTAGCATACCACCCCGGGGGCCACATGAATGGCAACAGTGCTATTGGTTTTTAAGAAATGTAATAGAACATTACTTAACACATTGTCTATGAATGTAAGAATGAAAAGTTATTGCATGAGTTATTCCTGAAATAATTTTTATTGTGAATAAAATTTCTTTTAGTTAAAAAAATTCTGCTATGTCTTGTATGTAATAATCAGCTTTGAAAAAAGAACAGGAGGCAAATCCCCAGTGTCCTAGTTTATAGGAATGACTTTGTGATCAGTGTTTCCTATTTTCTACATTCGCCCTGCATGACATATCATTTGATGTACAGGTCGACCTTCACTAATTCGGTATCATTTGGACCTGAGGAGTGCCGGATTAGTGAAAATGCCGAATTACAGAAGGATCATATTAAGCATAATCAGTGGCAGATTATCAAAGGAACCGGATTACAGGTAGTCGGATTAGTGAAGGTCGACTGTAATACGTGTCTCACTCTGTCCCTTGCTTTCAGTCTTGCCTTCACTCTGTTTTTTCCAGTTTTGAATCTGTTTGATTTGGACTGAAATCTGAGGATAACACACAGCACATGGAAACAAGCCCTTCAGCCCAACAAGTCTGTGCTGATCATCAAGAACACATTTACATTAACCCTATGTTAATCTCATTTTAGTTTCCTCACGTTCCCATCAACCCTCCCACTTTACAGGGAGTAATTAACCTACCAAACTCTATGTGGAAGGAAACCAGAGCATCGATGGAAAGTCCACACAGGTCACAGGGAGAACATGTTCTACACATACAACATCAGAGATCAGATTTGAATCTGGGAGGGATGTGGGGTGACAGGAATTGAGAAGAAGCAGCTCCCCCCGCTGTACCACTCTGTCACTCATATTCATTCCATACAACGTGCTTTGGGGCCTTCCTCCCAACAGAATGTCAAATGTGGAGATGTCGGTAAATCAGTTTATTATTGTTGCCTGGTACAGTGAAAAGTTTGTTTTACATACTATCTACACAGAACACTTCTTTACAACAGTACATTGAGTTATTATAAGGTAAACCAATAACCAAGTGCAGAATATAGTGTTACATAGAATAGTATAGAACAGTACAGGCCCTTCAGTCCACGTTGTTGTGCTGACCCTCAAACCCTGCCTTACGGAGAAAGTGTAGTGCTGATAGACAATAAGATGCAAGGGCCATCATAAAGTAGATTGTGAGGCCAAGAGTCTACCTTATTGTCCTAGTGCACCATTCAGTGTTCTCATAACAGCAGGCTAGAAGCTGTCCTTGAGCCTCGATGTACAAAGTTTGTACATACCTTAAGGCTTTTGTATCTTCTGCTCAATAAAAGGTGAAAACAGAATGTGTGAGGTAGATGGCTGCTTTACCATGGCAGTAAGAATTCTAAATAGAGTCCATGGTTGTAATATAATCAATTCTATTCACAAATTCTCAGCAAAGAAGTTCATACCTGTATGCAATGAGACCTAGATGATATTTTGGCAGGAGCTGATGTGGAAAGCAATATTTGCTCTATCACAGTGAAACCAGAATATGCCCATCTGCAAAAGTACATCTTATCACTTACCCTCTACATTAACAGACATTGCATTGGGAAATGCCCACCATCTAACATCCTGGGGGTGTGTGTGGGGTTCACCATTGACAGGAATCTCTTAAATACCATGTCTACAAAAGCAGGTCAGAGGATGGGTAACTTGGGCAATAAGTGACCTACCTCCTGCTCCCTGAGTCCTTTCCACAATCTACAAGGGGCAAGATATGACACAGCAGATGCTGGAACCATCTTAAGAAGCATCTAGACAAGAGCATGGCATACATCAACTGTTGGTGACACAGATGGGTAAAAAAAAAATTCATTGGGTTGAAAACATCTACGGGAAGAAAGTAATTTTTGACATTTTGTATTGCTCAAGTTAAGTGGAACACACTCCACTTGGCTGAATGAGTCTAGCACTAAGAAAACTCAAAACTTGTCACCAATCAAATGGGTTGATTTGTCTTGGATGGTTTCCCATCCACCATACTAAACATTCACAATATCCACCACTGGTGCACAATGCACTGTGTAGTGTTTCCCTCTGCGCCGCCTGCAGACAGTACTAAACCTTCACCATCATTGGGTCTAAATGTTGGAACTGCCTTCCCAACAGCACTGTGGGAGAACCTTCACAAGAAGGAATCCAATGGTTCAAGAAGGCAGCTAACGCTTCTAAAAGGGCAGTTAGAGATAGGCATTAAACACTGGACCTGTTAATGATGTCATCAGCCAAACAAAAGATGATTTAAAGAAAGGCATTTTTGGTTCTTAATGCGCTGCGTTAGTGTATATTTAAGTTGCAGTGAAGTGCCTTGTGACTTATGACTTATGACTTATCTTCCTGGCCTCAATGCCATAACTTTATCAACATCCATGAGTAGGTGAGTTGGCATTTATCCAAAACACATGGGCTGGGATTACTTTGAGAACCTTGCCCTCTTAACAAAGCTTACTGTCAGTTTAGAGCCTCTCAAAGAATGTTTTTCTCAGATTATTTTAACAGTAAAAGTAGATGTGAGTAAATAGGTTTGCAACTGTGTATGCACGGTGCAAACCTATTTAGTTTACACTTCATTACTGTGATTTTCAATAGGCACAATTTAATTTGGAAAGCTACCTATTGTTTCTTAAGAACTGTGGAGCTCCAGTTAAAGAGATACCTCTGAAAAAAAGTATAAAATTCTGCTAAAAAGAAACGAACCGAATATCAGTGAGTATAAGCAAAGTGTAGGATGGAGCCTGTCGTTTGGGGAAAAGAGAGGATATAATTGTTCAAAGTTTTCTTTCATTTGTTGTTATGACAGTGGTGGCAAAGCTGACATTTACTGCCTTTGCTGAGCTCCCCTTCAGGAGGTGCTGGTAGAAATTTGAACTTCAGGCTTTTTCAGCCTTAAGAGGAAATAACCCTATAAAATTTTAAATCCTGTTATGCCCATCATTGCTGTGTTATAGCCAGGGAAACCAACACTTCTCAATGAGAACAATGAGAAATTAATTTATGACACTATTCATTTATATGGCAAAAACACATCCCTTAGCAACACACAGAAAATGGTGGAGGAACTATCCCTTAGCCACAAATGTGACCAAGCTGTTTGATGAGCCAGGTAAGATCCAGGTAAGCCTTCTGCATCAAAGAACTCCATCTCGACCAGCTGACTCCATCTTGATATCCAGTCCAGTGGAAGGGTCTTGACCTGAAATGTTGTTTGTTCATTTCCCTCCATAGAAGCTGCCTGACATGCTGAGTTCCTCCAGCATTTCTTGTATCTCTGTCTCTCCACCTTTCATACTTCACTCATTCCCACTCTAATCAGCAAGTTCCTGTCATCTTTCTCTTTGCTCTCCAACATTCATACAGTATTTATAGTATTTATGCCAAGGATTTTTAAGAAACCAGCAAAAATCTGCTTTTATGAACATTAGCTCAGTGTATTTTATTTCAGGTTTCGTGGAAAGTAAGCATGAAAAGACATTTCAGTTTTGTTTACGTTTGTATACGTAAGGGTATTGGAATGGTAGGCTGATAATCAGCCAATTCCTCGTGTAGATGTGATTCTGTTGGATTTATTTTTGCTCTATTTTACATTAATACCTTTTAGTTTTAAGAATTGCAGTGTAAAGCATTGTTGTTAAAAAGGTAAGGAGATGACCATTTTTTACAGTGTACCTCAATGATGCAGGAGGGAGAGAACCTGTAGGTGTAGCATATATATCTGTGGATTTCAAAAAGGTATTTAACAATGTGGAACATAAGAAGCTGGTGCATAAATTTAGAGCCCAGGTTGTTGAAGGAAGTGTCTTAGCTTGGAATAAAAACTTGTTGGCTCATAAACACCAACAGTGTTAGAATATATAGGTCCTTTCCGGGCTAGAAGAATACTACTAGCAGAGTATCCCAGGTTCAGTGTGTTCCTCCCCCCCCCCCAACACTGCCTTCTTCCAATCGTCCAACTGTCCTATTTTTGTCTCCATTCCCATTCCTCCCTCCTCCAGACCCCCATCACGCAATTTCATACTCCTCCCAGTTTCATTTACCTGCTCCCCACACATTTCTCCCACAGACTCTCCCTAACATTCCCCGTCTGGGCCTTTTCTCATAAGGGCCCACTCTCCTCTAATAGTGTCCATTATTGCCTTCCTTACATCTACCCCAGCACTGGTAACCCTTTGTGTTCCTGCTTATCACTCTTGAAACATATCCTGTCTCCACCACACTTCGTTCCGTCTCCCTTCATCCTTCTTCCCTCTTCAGTCTACCAATCGCCTTTAGCCCCTGTCTCACCACTCCCATTATCCTCATTTTGCACCTATCCATCCTAATTCAGGGTTTCATCTCAAAGAATTGACAGTTCCTATCCTCTGACCTACACTGACCCACTGTATACATCCAGCAGACTGTTTGCTTTCTGTGCTTATTTCTAGCACCCCAATTATTCCATATTGATAAGATGCAATCAGAGCAACGTGTGAGGTCTCTACAGTGGCTGATGCTTGTGCAGTGGAACTTCTGACACTGTTTTTGGATGTTGCCTCCATGTGAGTTTCCATTTAACTTTTCCCAAAAGCTCTCTAAAATGCCCCACCCCACCTATGAATATTCTTGCCAAATAATTCAAAAGAGAAGTTTTGAAATCTCTGCATTCACAATCTCCCCTCTCAACCAGACAACATTAGTTGTTTGTTGCTTAAACCCAGGTCATTGCCCTATAGTAGTCTCGGGCATGTGACCTCTATTACAGAGTAAGACAGTGGGAGAGAGAGTGAGAAGGGGAGAGATCAAGGAGAGAGGGAGAGAGTAAAGAAGCAAGGGAGATGGTGTGAGAGAGATGCAGGGAGAGAAGAGTTGGGGACGTGGAGAGGCAAAATAGAAGAAAAAGGGGAGAATGTGTGTACTGGTGAGAGAGAATCTGAGTGAAAGAGAAATTGGAAGCAGAATCAGAGAGTTAGAGCGGGAGCAAACAGAGCAAAATAGAGTAGGAGCAGGAGAAATGGTGGGAGGGTGAGAAAGTCAAAGGGAGAAAAAACAGAAATAATGAGAGAAAAGTAGAGAGAGATTACAAAGAGAGACAGAAAAAGAGGGAACAAAAAATGCAAAGAAATAAGATGGATAGAGACAGATAAAGATGGATAAGAATAGAGAGATAGAAAAGCAGAGAGTGGGGAAAGAGAGAAAGGGAAAGGTATTCAGTGGTAAAAATCGATAGAATTAGTAATGGATAAGTATGTAGGTGACAAAGAGACAGTGCACAGAAGGATATAAAGAGATACAAGTAGAGAGAGAAAGATGGAAAACGGGGAGAGGCAGAGGGAGAGAAATAGAGAGGGAAAAGGATAGAAATTGAGAGTAGGAGAGAGAGAGGGAGGGATGTCAGTGCACTGAAAGCTGCGTATTTCTCTAAGCACTAGAAAATCCTATATTGACAGCTCCCAGAGGACAGCTTGTTCCATTTTAGAATGTGCAATCTATCCAGCAAAACAATCTATTTTTGGATGTACTCATTCATATTTACTTTTAAGCCCAAACGTATTTGTCTAATTAATATTTTCACGGTTTTTAGAGTTGCTGTTCCTGCCTTCTCAGCAGTCTGGCAAAGATACACAGCAGCAGATGCACATATGTTTTATGTATTGTGTATTACACAGAGTACCATGCTAAACAACCTTCACTGCCCAGTGGGTGTCAAGACATTAGCAGCAAGAACATAGAAGAGTACAGCACAGGAACTGGCCCTTTGGCATATCATGGTGGTTAGAAGGCATATGGCATGCTTGCCTTTATTAGTCAAAGCACTGAGTTCAAAAGTCAGCAAGTCATGTTTCAGCTTTATAAAACTCTAGTTCAGCTGCTTCTGCTGTATTACTTACAGTTCTGGTAAAATAGAACATAGAACAGTACAGCACAGGAACAGGTCCTTCAGCCCATAGAGTTGTGCCAAACCAGCTAAAAAATAAATTTTTAAAAATCCTTCCTACCTGCACAATGTCATATCCCTCCATCTTCCTCGTATTCATGTATTGAACTGAATTGAATTGACTTTAACTCTTACATCCTTCACATACATGAGTAAAAAATCTTTGCGTTAAGTCTTCCGGCTAAATGTACAATCGTGATAATTTATAATAAATAGAACAGTCAATGTAATATAGAGTACACTCAAATCAGCATGAGTTAATCACTCTGATGGCCTGGTGGAAGAAACTGTCCTGGAGCCTGTTGGTCCTGGCTTTTATGCTGCAGTACCATTTCCCAGATGGTAGCAGCTGGAATAGATTGTGGTTTGGGTGACTTGGGTCTCCAATGATCCTACACACCTGTCCTTGTAAATGTCCTGTGTCATGGAAAGTTCACAACTTCAGATGCGCTGGGCTGTCCACACCATCCTCTGCAGAGTACAGTTTCCATACCAGACAGTGATGCAGCCTGTCAGGATGCTCTCTATTGTGCCCCTGTAGAAAGTTCTTAGGATTTGGGGGCCCATACCAAACTTACTCAACCGTCTGAGGGGAAAGAGGTGCTGTTGTGCCTTTTTCACCACACAGCTGATGCTTACAGACCATGTGAGGTCCTCGGTGATGTGGATGCCGAGGAACTTAAAGCTGTTTACCCTCTCAACCCCAAATCCATTGATGTCAATAAGGGTTAGGCAGTCTCCATTTCTCCTGTAATCCACAACCAGCTCCTTTGTTTTGGCGACATTGAGAGAGAGGCTGTTTTCTTGACACCACTGTGTCAGAGAGATGACTTCTTCCCTGTAGGCCACCTCGTTATTGTTTAAGATAAGGCAATGTAGTGTCGTCATTAGCAGATTGGAGCTGTGGGTGGTGACACAGTCATGGGTATACAGGGAGTAAAGGAGGGGACTCAGTACACAGCCCTGAGGGGTTCCTGTATTGACAGTCAGAGGCGTGGAGGTGAGGGAGCCCACTCTTACCACCTGCTGGCAATCTGACAGGAAGTCCAGGATCCAGCTGCACAAGGGAGGGTCAAAAAGGCCGAGGTCTCTGAGCTTCTTGTCGAACCTGGATGGAACTATGCTGTTGAATGCTGAACTGTAGTCCAAGACCAGCATTCTCACAGAAGCATCCTTCTTCTCCAGATGTGTAAGGACGGTATGTAGAGCAGTGGCTATTGTGTCATCTGTCGATCTGTTGTGTCAGTAGGTGAATTGTAGGGGTGGTAGTGTGGGTGGTAGCATGCTGCAGATGTAATCCTTGACCAGCCTCTCAAAGCTTTTGCTTATTTTTGAGATGAGTGCGACAGGACGCTAGTCGTTCAAGCACGTTACCTTAGTCTTTTTTGGTACAGGGACAATAGTGGATAATTTGAAGCAGGAGGGCACTCTACGCTGAGAGAGGGAGGAATTAAAACTGTCAGTAAACACACCTGCCAGTTGTGCTGCACACATCCTGAGTACTCATCCTGAGATGCCGTCCAGTCCCGAACCGTTGCGACTGTCCACTCATTGGAAACATCCGCATACAAAGATGACCAGGTTGCAGGTTGTGGCGGTGGCTTTCCTTGGAGGCTCATAGTTAGCGACATCAAACTGAACATAAAAGTGATGAGCTTTTCTGGGAGAGAGGTTGTGATGTTGGCAGCAGCCCAACGTTTGGCTTTGAAGTCTGCGATGGTATGCAGCCCTCGCCACAAGTCGTGTATGCTATTCATTGTGAATCTTGACTCAATCTTCTCCCTATATTGTTGTTTCGCAGCCTTGATAGCTTTGGGCAGATTGTAGCTGCTTTTCTTAAGCCCTAGCTGATCACCAGTGATGTAAGCTCGATGTCGCGCTGTAAGTGCTGCTCGCACGGAACTATTGATCCAGGGTTTCTGGTTCGGGAAGACCCTGACCGACTTCTGGGGGACACTATTGTCGATGTACTTCTGGATGAAGCACGTGACTCCATCGGTGAACTTGGAGGCATTTTCATCGTGGGAGACATTCCAGTTGATGTCATTGCAGGAGTCCTGCAGCTTGTGCTTAACTAAACATCTCTTAAAAGCCTCTACCACTATATCAGGTAGCACATTCCAGGCATCCATCACTCTCTGAATAAAAAAACTTACTCCTCACATCCCCTTTGAAGCTCCAAAGCTTCTTATAGTAGGGTGACCAGAACTGTATGCAATACAGATGTGGCCTAACCAGAGTTCTATAAAGCAATATAACCACTTGACTTTTGAAATCCATTATAGGAAGCATGTTGAAGCTTTGGGAAGAGTGCGGAAGAAATTTACTGGAATGCTGTCTGGATTAGAGGACATGTGCTCTAACAAAAGGTTGTACAAACTTGGGCTGTTTTTCTCTGGTGACTTTAGAGGTTTATAAGATTATGAGAAAGGCAATGTGAGGGGCAGATTTTTTACACAGCAAGTGATGGGTGCCTAGAATGCGTTGCTTGGAGCGATGGTAGAGGTACCTTAGGTACTTTTAAGAGATGTTTAGATGGGCACATAAATGTGAGGAAAATGGAAGGATATGGACATCGTGCGGGCAAAAGGAATTAGTTTAGTTGTCCATTTGATTATTAATTTAATTTGTTCAGAACAACATTGTGGGCCAAAGGGTCTGTTCTTGTGCTATACTGTTCTATTTTCTACATTCTATGTCTGTGCTGACATTAATGTCAAATTAAAATAGATTTATCTGAGTGTAGACGATCCACATCCCTCTATTACCTGCACAATCACATGCCTATAAAATAGTTTCTTAAGTGTGTTTATTACATCTGCCTCTATGACTTCCCCAGGCAGCACGTTTTGGCACTTACTACTCTGTGTAAAAACACTTGCCCTACACATCTCTTTTGAACTTTAAAATTATGTCCTCTAATGTTTGACATTTCTACTTTGGGGTAAAGGTTCAAACTGTCTACCCTATATTTTCCTCTCATAATCTCATAATCCTCTTTCAGGTCTCCCCTCAGCCTCTGCCCATCCAGAGAAAACAAACCAAGTTTGTTCAGTCTAACCTTATAGCTAATACTCTCTAATTCAGTCAGCATCCTGGTGAACTTCTCTACCCACCCCAAACCCGTTGTAAGCCATGATCAGAAATGTACACAATTGAAGGCTGCTGATTATATCTCAGGGCTGTGCCCGGATAACTGGTCTCCATGGACACTTTAGTACCAATTGCCCCTAACCCCTTCAACAATCTTACCACTCAACGGAAGGAAAGGGGAAGTGGGGTCTGAAGATCAGTTTGGATTACAGCATCACTGTCAGGCAGTCAGGTGAGAGCTACAATAAGCTTTATTGTGATTCTTCTATCATCAAATATCTTCCCCAAAATTATTCCCTGAACTCATATGAAGAATAGTCCTCTATGTGGTTGTAGAAACCTGATGATGATGATGAAGATGATGGCATCCATCCATCTCGAAGGACAACGGATAGTGGCACTGGAGTGACCTCTCTAAGACACAAGCCTGGGTAGAGGGTATGAAGATCCTGGGATGCCCAGTATCCCCCTCTCAGCCTCACCTGTATATTCCAAAGGAAAATGAAGCAATATGTTTGGCAACAGCTTGGCTGCAGGAGCTGCTAGGAGGATGGTCAGTGACGTCATCTGCGTTAGAGTCTCCGCCCTGAATTTTCTGTCTGGATTTACTCCCGTAGCCTTCATCCTTCCCAATGCTACCCACAAGGCAGTGGCACATAGCTGGGGATCTGGTTCATGAGTACCAGGGCATGTCCACACACCTGCGTGCTACATATGCAGGGGCCAGACCTCCTTCCCATCCTCTGTAGTTCAGCCTGAGTCCGAAAGGTGTTCATTTTCCATGTGTAGCCAGCGAGAAAGCACTACAAAGCTTGCTGTTGGAGAGGCTCTGTACTAGCAGGGAGAAATGTGTGCATTCAGCTCTCCTTTTCGCAAGACTGCTAGCCAGCGGTGGAAATTGAAAGTGAGAGTGACAAGCACTACCCATTACACTACCAAACTAGATGTATCACAACAACCATTTGACACGCAGAAGCCCAATAAAAGGACTTGAATTTCTTTGATGTCTTTTTTAATCTCTGGGTAGCCCAATGCATTTAATGAGCAATGAAGAAATAGGTCCTAGGAACTGCAAGCCAATTATTAAAAAAAACATGATCTGTTGCAGTAATGTTGGTAGAGGGGAAGTTATTGACTGGGTTAATTAATTATCATTGTTCTTCAAAGTTATGCTCTAGAATTTTTTCACCCACCCTAAAGGTTAGGACCTCAGATTTTCATCTGCAAGATACAGTATAAAGTAGCAACCCGCTCTGTGTTTCAGGAAACCTCAGCCTTCTACATCATGCATCAAGCTACTAACCCCCCACCCCTCAGTACTACTCCAGAGACTAAAGGTTTAATAATGAGTCACTGCACTGGGGGCCCGGTCTACTGGAAAAGTTGGTGGGGCCCGAGAGGGGTCAGGAAGTGGTGAATAGGACTGTGGGGAGAGGTGTGGGGTGGGCAACGTGAGGATGGTGACACTGTGTCCTGTAATGGGAAGCAAAGGATTTACCACAGGATTCCCAATCCAATGCCGATTTGCAAATACCTTTTTTATGTGGGAAAGTCCAATGATGAAATTTTCCCTGCAACGCTCCATGAGGGTCGTTACTCAGGGCAAGGAGTTACACCAAGCCTAATGAATTCTGGGAAGGACCTAATCGGATTTACAAAGTGCAGTAGACTCATTCAATGTCTTTGATTTTGGTCCAAGTCCATTTTCAGTCATGCAACTGGCAAAACCCCAAATATGTATTTATTTCTATTATTTTGCCTCTTAGTTCAGGGTCTATAAAGCTGGAGGTGTCAGGGGAAGAGCTCTTTCACATTTAGCTGGAAGTAGCTAACTCCAGTCCCATTCTGCCACCTACTCATGCTTACCCTCTGTATCTCCTTCCAACAAAGTTCTTTTGGACCATTAAGTCTTTGCCATCATTTGAAGCCATCAATCCCACTTCCCTTCTTACTTCCCTGCCAGCCACTTTCTCATGTGTCCCATCAACATCCCTCTTTACTTTATTTTATTGTCACCAAACAATTGATACTAGAGCATACAATTATCACAGCGATATTTGATTCTGCGCTTCGCGCTCCCTGGAGTAAATCAATAGTAAATAGTAAAAATTTAAATTATAAATCATAAATCGAAAGTAGAACAGAGAAAGTAAGGTAGAGCAAAAAAACTGAGAGGCAGGTCCGGAAATTTGAAGGGTACAGCCCAGATCCGGGTCAGGATCAGTTCAGCAGTCTTATCACAGTTGGAAAGAAGCTGTTCCCAAATCTGGCTGTACGACTCTTCAAGCTCCTGAGCCTTCTCCCAGAGGGAAGAGGGACGGAAAGTGTGTTGGCTGGGTGGGTCGTGTCCTTGATTATCCTGGCAGCACTTCTCCGACAGCGTGTGGTGTGAAGTGAGTCCAAGGACGGAAGATTGGTTTGTGTGATGTGCTGGTCTGTGTTCACGATCTTCTGCAGTTTCTTCCAGTCTTGGACCGGACAACTTCCATACCAGGTTGGGATGCACCCCAGAAGAATGTTTTCTACTGTGCATTTATAAAAATTAGTGAGGGTTTTAGGGGACAGGCCAAATTTCTTTAGCTTTCTCAGGAAGTAAAGGCACTGGTGGGCCTTCTTGGCAGTGGACTCTGCTTGGTTGGACCAAGTCAGGTCATTTGTGATATTGACTCCGAGGAACTTAAAGCTTTTGACCTGTTCCATTTTGCGCACCACCGATGTAAATTGGGTCGTGCGGTCCGCTACTCTTTCTGAAGTCAACAACCAATTCCTTCGCCTTGCTGACGTTGAGGGATAGGTTATTGTCTTCGCCCCATGCCACCAGGTTCTTAATTTCCTCTCTGTACTCAAACTCATCATTACCCAAGATACGGCCTACAATTGTGGTGTCATCAGCAAACTTATATATTGAGTTCGATGGAAACTTGGCTACACAATCATGGGTGTACAGTGAGTACAGCAGGGGGCTGAGTACACAGCCTTGTGGGGCACCGATGCTCAGAGTGATTGTAGAGGAGAGCTTGTCCCCTATTTTTACAGCGTGGGTCCTGTCTGTGAGGAAGTTGAAGATCCAGCTGCAGATCTGAGTACAAAGGCCCAGGTTCCAGAGCTTAGGAATCAGTTTATTTGGAATGATGGTATTAAAGGCAGAGCTGCAGTCAATGAAAAGGAGCCTTACATATGCATCTTTATTCTCCAGGTGTTCTAAGGAGGAATGTAGGGCCAGAGAGATGGCATCTGCCATTGACCTGTTGCTCCGGTAGGTGAATTGCAAAGTGTCGAGGTTGACTTGTAGGCTGTGGTTGATGTGTGCCATAATCAATCGCTCGAAGCACTTCATAGCAATTGATGTCAGAGCCACAGGTCGATAGTCATTCAGGCATGCCACCTTGCTCTTCTTCGGCACCAGGATTATCGTTGCCTTCTTAAAACACGAGGGGAATCTTAGACTGAAGCAAGGAGCAGTTGAAGATGTCAGCAAACACTCCAGCTAGCTCGCTTGCACAGACCTGGAGAACCCGTCCTGGGACGCCATCTGGGCCCGTCGCCTTCCTTGGACTTATCTTCAGGAAGGCCTTTCTTTCGTCCTCCTCGGTGATGATGAATCTCGATGCCACCAGGTCTGGTTCATCCGAATTGAGCGGGACGCTCCTCTTCTGTTCAAATCCTGCGTAGAATACGTTAAGTTCGTCAGGAAGAGAAGCACCATAATTATTGATATTCCAAGCCTTTTCTTTGCGCCCAGTGATCTCGTTTAGACCCTGTCATAGTTTACCGGCATCCCTTTGGTTATCCTGGGCTTCCAACTTGGCTCGATATTGCGTCTTGGTGCCCTTAATTGCTTTCCGGAGTTCACGCCTGGATTCCGTGTAGCGACTGGTATCCCTGGACCTAAAAGCTGCAGCTCTAGCCTTCAAAAGGGACTTGACCTCATAATTTATCCAAGGTTTCCGGTTAGGGAATACCTGGATCGTCTTGCGAGACACACAGTCCTCTGTACATTTCCAGATAAAGTCCGTGACAGCTGAGGCATACTCATACCACACGCTCACCAAAATTTGCAGCAGCCAATTAACCTACCCAGTCGCTCACCTTCAAGTTCAAGATTGTGTCATCAGCATCAGTACCCCGGGTGAAAATGCCATGAAAATCAGCCTTTTCCAGCAGCACCATTGTATATTATAAACTTAGAACTACCTAGGCTTACCCATAGCCCTCTATTTTATGGGTAACCTTAGGTAATTTCTAAAGTAAGTACATGCTCGGCACATCATTGTGGACCGAAGGGCCTGTATTGCGCTGTGGGTTTTCTATGTTTCTATGTAGAATGGTTCCAGGATGGTTTCAGCTCATCACCACCTTCTCAAGGGCAACTAAGGATAGGCAATAAATGCTGGTTTGGCCGGTGATGTCCACATTCTGCAAGTTTTAAAAAAAGTTGGTGAGGTTCCCTGATAAGGGACATCACCTTCCTGACACATCAACTCTTGTAGATGTTCTCAATGGTGGGGAGGACTGTACCTGTGATGGGACTTGCTGAGTCCACCATTTCTGTGGTCTCTTGTGATCCTGTGTATTTGAGTTTCCATGTTGTAACCAATTAGAATGGTTTTCAGATGTGGAAGGAAAGCAAAGCACTGAGGAAAGACCCATGTGGTCACAGAAAGAACATTTGAACTCCCCACAAGAACGCTGGAAGTACAGATTGAGCCCAGGTTGCTGGAACTGTGAGGCTACAGCACAATTTCTGCACCACCATGCCTCACCTGTGCCACCAGGCCAAATGGTAATTGGCAGGGAATTCCAGTATAGCCTGCTCAAGAGGAGAGAAAAGCAATTGCATCAGCATAGCACACTTCCCATCCCCTTCAGATCATCTCCAGTACTTTACAGCCAATGCTGTGTACACATTGTAATGCCAAACAATACTGAGTAAGAGCGACTTCTTCCAGTGTCAGAGTCTGTATAGAGTCAGAGGATAGAGAGTTACAGCAGGGAAACAGGCCCTTCAGTCTAACTTCTTCATTCTGACCAAGGAGCCTATCTGAGCTAGTCACAACTAAGACCCCCATTTTAGCACTACACACTAGGGGCAAATTATACTGGCCAATCAACCTACCAATCCACTCATCTTTGGGATGAGGTGGAAACTAGAGCACCCAGGGGAAAATCCACACATTCACAGGGAGGGTTAAGCTAAGCTAAGCAGTCCTTTTGAATAGAGTGAATTGAGAATGACTCAGCCAAAATACTAACGAGACCCATAGTCATCCATTAATTTAGGAATTGGATATGTTTAATGAGTTGGTATTGGGATAGGAGGGTGAAACAATGGCTGCTCTTGGAAAACAGTCCCAAGTACAATTGACCAAATGACTTTCTCTGTCTAGCAGATCCTTGTATGTCATCAGGGTCTTGGGTTGATTCCCAAACTATAATCTTCCTTACCACCAAGTTAAAGTTAGGTAGGGAAAGCCTCCCTTGACTGATGAATAGGGTTTCCCCCACAATGAAGAATGCTGAAATGAATTCTGCCTCTTTACTGAAATGTGATACTTTCCCCTTTATCAACTTTACAGCTTCTTTTGACAGTGTTAGCAGTATTTTTCTTTGATCTAATATTTTTGTCTCCTGTTAACCACAGCTGAACCACATTTTTTTTGTAGCTTAAGAGATAATTATTCGTTGTAACTCCATGGTGATTTTTAAATGTTGTCCATTGTTTATCTGCTATCATAGCTTTCAATATGGTTTCCTGGTTCACCAGAGACAATTCACATTTCCTACCTTCACAATTAGCTTTGTTTAACTTAAAGTCCCTGGTTTCAGACTGAACTAAACCTTAATATAAAATTTCATTGTAATTGCTCTTCTCTAATGACCTGTTAACTACTGGATTATTAATTAACCATTCTCATTCCTTAGTACTAGATATAAAATAGACTCCACTCATCATCCTCCTAGCTACCATGATAGAGTCACAGGGCATGAATTTGGGCCCTTCGTCCAAGAGGTCCACAGCGGCCAAAGTTCTCTTCTAAGCTAGTTCCATTTGCCTGTGTTTGGCCCATATCCCCCTGAACCAGGCGTTCCCAACCTTTTTTATGCCATGGACCAATACCACTAAGCAAGACTAGACCCCTGTTTAGAAACCCCTGTTCTAAACCTTTCCTGTCCACATACCTTTAATGTACCATCCTCAACCATTTCTTCTGGCGTTTCATTCCATCTATCACCAACCTTCTGGAAGAAAAATTTGCTCCTAAGGTCCATAAAATCTTTCCCCTATCACCCTGAATTAATGTCTCTAATTCTTGATTCCCAACCCTGTGAAAAAAAACAGTGTGCATTGCCACTTATGATTTTATATATCCTCATTCTACTTTTCAAGATAAAATGTCTGAGCCTGTCCAACCTCTTCCTATAACTCAGTCATTCAAGTCCTGGCAACATTCTTGTCAATCCAACATTCACAGCTTTCAGCTTTCTTATTCAGGGTGACCAAAACTGTGCACAATACTCCAGCTGCAATCTCACAAATGTCTTGTACAACTTCAACATAACATCCCAACTTCTATACTTAGTACCCTGACTGATGAAGGCCTTTCCATCTTCCTGTCTACCTGCAATGCTACTTTTGGGGAACCAAGCAATTGTAATCCTATGTTCCTCATTTCCAAAACACCAGCCAGTGAATATCCTATCCTGGTTTGTTTTCCCAAAATTCAACACCTCTCACTTATCCAAATTCACTTTTCCAGAAATTCATCTTGTATATATTCCAGGAATTCATAAATAAGTTTTCACGATTATTGTGTTACCTACTTTATGTGCTCCTCTACTTTACTAAGTTATGCTATTTCTGCTGTTGTTTATGTCCTTGTATACAGCTTTCACCCAGGTATCTGCACTTGGCTGTTTAACCTCTACCCAAACCAATTCTACCATGATGTCTGGCCCACAATCCATGCTAACAATTGATCCCAGCCTTTATTATTCACATGAGACTTCATCCTTTTCTAATTTTTAATTCTCCTCTGAATGTAAACTGCCCTGGAATATATAATTCCCAATCTTGGAAAATCTGCAGCCTCACCTCTCGAGTGACTGTAGTATTGAAACCTTCGGAGTTGTAATCGTAGATAGATACTGCATAGGTATTGTTCATCATCAACCTCTTAATTACACTAATCCTATATTAATTGCCTTTTTTAAAATTCTCTCCCCATTCCCATAAACACCCCGCCCCCAGATTCTGCACACTAGGGACAATTTACAGTAGCCTATTAAGCTATGAATCCGCACATCTTTGGGATGTGGAAGGATACTGGTGAGCCCTGAGGAAGCCTATGTGGTCACAGGGAGAATGTATAAACTCCACACAGATAGCTCCAGAGGTCAGGATTGGACCTGGGTCTCTGGCACTATGAGCACCATTAGGCTGCCCATTTGTTCTTTAAATTCACCTACATTGCAATGAATGCTACTTGCAGAGTGATAAGGTGGCTAGAGCCAGAATATCACTATCATTATTCATTGTCCATTTTCTTGATAATCAGAACAACCACTCTCCTCCCCGCACTCCATCCCACAAATAATTAGAATCAACCCTTATCTCTACATCACTTGTTGTCTGATTTGCTCAGATACTGGATCAGTTCACTTCAAGTGAAGGCTATCCCAGTGGAGTAATTCCCTCTCTGCAGAACTTTTGCCAGGATTGTATTAGTTGAAACCTGTTCCTCTTTCACCACACTTTGAGCCACAAATTCAATTCTCTGGTATTATTTACCCTTTTCCATGATGACAGATGTTGAGCAAAGTCCAGGGAATCGGGCTCCTGCATAGCAAATTGAGGCTGATCCCAGTTCAAGCCCTTTATTGACACTGGTTTGCAATGGGCAAGTAACCATATCTTGAGGTGTGCATGCTCAAAGCAACCAGGGTTAATGATTGCTCAACAAAAAGGAGCACAGACTTTTGCATTGAAACTCCCCAAACACTGTTGGTCACACAGAATATACCCATTACAGCCTTCACATGACAAACAAGTAGAGTGACCCTGTACCTTCTGACTAAATGTCTCCAGCTGACTCTGAAGGGCTTTAGAATGCTAATAGCACTCCATTTCCTTTTGATACGCTGCTCTTGTTTATTCATAAGCACAATATTGCTGGTAAATTTGTCATACCCATCATTTAGTGCTGAATGACAAGACACCAGGTCTGCTCCAAAGCCTGCCAAGCCTTGGTCAAGGGCATTAATTGATTGAGAGACCTAAAAGGGTAGACCAGACGAAGCCCCTTTGATGGAGAGGTCCTCAACAAGGGAGGCATTCATGAAGTTATAGCTAAGCCACACGGGGTCAAACTGAAGCAATTAACAAACTGTAGTACATTCTCTGAAAGATAGTCACTGCTCTACATACTGTCCCTACACATTTGGAGAAGAAGGATGCTTATGTGAGAATGCTGTTCTTGGACTACAGTTCAGCATTCAACACCATAATTCCATCCAGGCTCAACAGGAAGCTCAGAGATCTTGGTCTTGACCCTGCCTTGTGCAGCTGGATCCTGGACTTCCTGTGAGATTGTCGGCAGATGGTAAGAGTCGGCTCCCTCACTTCCACCCCTCTGACTCTCAATACAGGAGCCCCTCAGGGCTTTGTACTAAGTCCCCTCCTTTACTCCCTGTATACCCATGACTGTGTCTCCACCCACAGCTCTAATCGGCTAATTAAATTTGCTAACACTACATTGATTGGTCTAATCTCAAACAATAATGAGGTGGCCTACAGGAAAGAAGTCATCTCTGTAACACAGTGGTGTCAAGAAAACAACCTCTCCCTCAATATCGCAAAAGCAAAGGAGCTGGTTGTGGATTACAGGAGGAATGAAAATGGGTTAACTCCTATTGACATCAATTGATCTGGGGTTGAGAGGGTAAACAGCTTTACGTTCCTCGGCATCCACATCACTGAGGACCTCACGTGGTCTGTACACACCAGCTGTGTAGCAAAAAATGCACAGCAACTCCTCTTTCACCTCAGATGGTTAAGGAAGTTTGGTACAGGCCCCCAAATCCTAAGAACTTTCTACAGGGGCACAATTGAGAGCATCCTGACTGACTGAATCACTGCCTGGTATGGGAACTGTACCTCCCTTAATCGCAGGGTTCTGCAGAGAGTGGTGTGGACAGCCCAGCACATCTGTAGTTGTGAACTTCCCATGATTCAGGACATTTAGAAAGACAGGTACAGGTGTGAGAAAAGGAATTGGCCGAAGGTTCATTAGGGACCCAGGTCACCCCAACCCCAATTTATTCCAGCTGCTACCATCCAGGAAACAGCACTGCAGTATAAAAGTAAGGACAAACAGGCTCCAGCACAGTCTCTTCCTCCAGGCCATCAGACTGATTAACACGCTGATTTGAGTGTATTTCTATGTTACATTGACTGTTCTATTTATTATAAGTTTTTACAAATTACTATGATTGCACATTGCACATTTAGATGGAGATGTAACGTAAAGATTTTTACTCCTCAAGTATGTGAAGTTTGTAAGAAATAAAGTCAATTCAGTTCAATTCAATTCAAAGCAGAGGGTTAACAGAATTGTTTCCATCTGAGAGTGAATGGCAGGACAGCTCAAGAAGCTACTTGGTTTCTCCTGTTCTTGTGCTCATGTCTTCAATCATTCCACAACTTGACTTGGAAATATTGTACCGCAAGCATTTTTGATAAATGTACATCAGAATCCTGAACAGGACTGGGCCATCCAGCTTGCTCCATAATCTTTTTTTTTTCAGCACTATCCCCATGCGATTCCTTAAATATCAAGAAATGTATCAATCTGCTTAGTGACTGAGTTCCAACGATGCACCACACCTTCCCAAATGGACAAACCTTTGTCCTGAAACTGTGACTTCTAGACCTAGGCTCCTGTCTAGGGAAAGCATTCTTCCTGAATTCAACCCCCATCCCAACCCCATCATATGTCAAATCTTCTAAAAATTTGTTTCAATGAGATCTCCTCTTGTTCTTTTAAACTCAAGAAAACACATTCCTAGTCTACTCTCTCTCTGCTAAGGGCAAACTCACATTATAGACAAAGCCTGTAATAAATGTCTGTTTAAAGTACCCCTCCAAAACTGCACAAAGTTGAATTCCCTGGCCTTAATTTGGATAAATCTTTCAGTAATACAGCTGAAATGTCTGATCCTGTAGCACTTGCTTTATCCAGTACTCTCAACTGTTTCTTGAACTCTTGTTGAGTTGCTGGACACTGATTTCTGTGACTGTTGGTAGCTCAGGAGAAGTCGAGTTACATCATTCACTCAGCACTGCTGAAAGACATGGTTGTGAATGCTTCAAGCTTGTTTGGTGCACTCATATGAGGTTCAAAGTTCAAAATAAATTTATTATTTATTTATTATTCAAAGTACATTTATGTCACCGTATACAACCCTGAGATCTATTGCCTTGCAGGTTCACTCAATAAATTTGTAATAGAATAACAACCATAATAGAATCAATGAAAGACCTCATCAACTGGCATTCAACCAGTGTGTAAAAGACAACAATCTGTGCAAATACACAATTAAATAAATAATAATAATAATAATAATAATAAGTAAGCAATAAATATCAAGAACATGAAATGAAGAGACCTTGAAAGTGAATCCATAGGTTATGGGAACATTTCATTGATGGGGCAAGTAAAGTTGCGTGAAGTAATCCCCACTGGTTCAAAAACCTGATGGTTGAAGGGTAACAACTTTTCCCGAACCTGGTGGTTTGAGTACTGAGGCTCTTGTACCTTCTTCCAGTCGGCAGCAGTAAGAAGAGAGCATAACCTGGCTGGTGGGGTCCCTGATTATGGAAACATCAGGAAACTTATTCTTCATTGCTTTTGAGAGTGGAGGTATTTTCAAAGCATTTTCCTTTCACTAACAGTGTAACTGTTCATTATTGGTCTTATGTTGATGCTATGGGATTGGAGAGCTGTGATCTGATCCATTTGCGTGTTTTGATTTATTAATTTTACAGAATATAGAAGGATATTAGTGAATCTGATGGACTTTTACAACAATCCCCTCATCTAAGAACCAATATTAATTAAGCTAATTTTTATTTATTTACTTAAACTTCAGATCCCTACATGCCAGATGGGGAATTCAACTCCTGCTTCTGGGGCAACTGAACTATTTGTAAGTTGGAAATGAACAGACACAGTGTGTGGGAAAGGATCACAGAAACAGCTGTGACAGGAGACACGGGAAGAGCGGTCGCCAGCCAGCCTCAGCAACTCAGTGAATGAGGGAGTGAGTCTGCTCAGCGACACTGGCCCTGCTTGGCCCCTCTCAGCCGCCAATTGCTGCAGCTTAGGGTGTGGGGGTGGGCAGGTAGTGGTGTGTAGAAAAGGCACGTAGAAATACTCATGCCCATTCAGCAGAAGATGCCTGCAGCCTCACAACTGCCTGCAAATCCATCCCCATCCACTCCACTGGTCTCCAAACAATCGTCAATATATGATATGGAGTGTTCATAACACAGGTGTTCATGACTCAGGGAAGACCTGTATCATTTCTGTTTGCTGCTGCTTCTGCCATGAGGTTTCAGACTGTATAGACGCTATAAAACTATAGATGTTGTAATATAGAACAAAAAAAACTATTGGAGAAACTCAGCTGTTGAACAGCATCTGTGTGAGGAAAGGAATTGTTAATGCTTTGGGTTGAAACTATCCTGATGCAGAGGGAAGTTTCACTAAGATCCCCATCAAGCACAGACCCAGAGACATCATATGATCCTCATACATTAAGCCTTTCAATCCTGGAACACCCATATGGCCTCGGTAGACAAGCCCTCTAATCTGTCCTGCCTGAGCACTGCTGTAACATTTTCCCTGACTATATTCCAAATGTGTTCTAACCAGCACCTTATAAACCTCTGCAGTACATCAATGCTTTCATTTTCTAGTCCCCTTATTTTCTCTTAACAATAGCACAGATGTTTGTTTAATTATTCTGACCCCTCAATATAATTTTTATCAGCCACAATACCTGTACTAATCCTTTCCTTTTCCAAACCAACAACCTGATTTTGTATTTATAACATTCTAGACTCATAATTCATTTTCCCTTGACTTATAAGTTTCTTGGAAATCCTTTGCCCAAATTCTTTGATTAATCCCAACTTTTTCTGGCAACTTTAGCAGAATCAGATTTATTATCACCGACTAATATGATGTGAAATTTGTTGTTTTGTGGCAGCAGTACTGTGCAAAGACATAAAGCTGCTATAAATTACAAATATAAATAGAGCAAAAAAAATGAGGTAGTGTTCATGAGTTAATGGACTGTTCAGAAAACTGGTGGTGGAGGAGGGGAAGAAGCTGTGAATTGTTCCATATGGATCTTCAGGCTCTTGTGCTACCTCCTCGCTGGTAGTAACAAGAAGAGGACATCTCTGGATGGCAAGATTTCTTAGTTATGGATGCCACCTTCTTGAGACATCACCTCTTGAAGATGCCCTTGCTGGTGAGATGGGTTGTTACAATGGTGGAACTGACTGAGTCTACAAACCTGTGAAGCCTCTGTGATCCTGTGCACCTGAGGCACCGTACCAAGCTCCGATGCGGCCAGTCAGAATGCTCTCCATTGTGCATCTATAGAAATTACAAGCTGCTTCCTCGCATTTAATACTATTTTCATTTGCTCCTTTATTTCAATAGTTAGACTATTTTTGTGCTTTCGCAGAATTTTCATTTTCTGCAATTCATGGATTAATTCTATGGTTGCTATAGATATAGACAGCCATGAGATGTTAGCTCATTGCTATCTGCAGTCATCCCTGAGATATAGTTTCCCCATCGGCTATAGCCAAACTGCCAGGACACTTTGGAAGCACGGGAGACTGTAGGTAGTGGAATCTAGAGCAGCAAACAACTTGCTGGAGCAACTCAACAGGTCAAGCAGCATCTGTGGGAGAAGGGAATCATTAACAATTTGGGTCGAAACTCTACATCAGGACCAGGACCAGGGTTTCAGCCCGAAATGTCAGTTCCCAACTGGCCACTGATTATGATACTTTTGACAGGAAGCAGCAGCCATTCTTCACCACCTGGCAATCAATGCTCACATGTTACCAGGTTTCTACAGTATATAGAGAGCATACTTGGAATATTGCCTTCAAGTTCCTTTCTCCTTACCTGGGAATCAGTGTATTTGTTATTGAAAGAGTAAATTAAAACAGTTTTAGGCATCCTGTTATAGGAAAGATGTAGTCAAACTGGAAAGATTTATTGGAACATACAACATTCAGTGTTGATGCAGGAATCTGAAACGGGCACACTTGAAGGAATTCACTAGGTCAAGCAGCAGCTGTGATTTGCCATTGGTTTGCGTCAGTCCTGATGCAGGGTTTTAATGTGAAAGGTGGACAATTCCTCTCCTCCCCCCCCCCCCCACAGATACTGCTTCACCTTCTGACTTCTTCCAGCAGATTGTTGCTGAGAATTGTCTTCACTCAGAAGGTGGTAAACCTTTGGAATTCTTGCCCTAAGAGACACAATGAAAAATAGAGACATAGAAAACCTACAACACAATACAGGTCCTTTGGCCCACGGTGCTGTGCTGAACATCTACTTACTTTAGAAATTACCTAGAGTTACCCATAGCCCTCTATTTTTCTAAGCTCCATGTACCTATCCAGGAGTCTCTTAAAAGACCTTATTGTTTCCGCCTCCACCGCTGTCGCCGGCTGCCCATTTCACGCACTCGCTACTCTCTGCGTAAAAACCTTGCTCCGAACATCTCCTCTGTACCTACCAGTACTTACAATCACCTTAAAACTGCGCCCTCTCGTGTTAGCCATTTCAGCCCTGGGAAAAAGCCTCTGACTATCCACACGATCAATGCCTCTCATCATCTTATACACCTCTGTTAGGTCACCTCTCATCCTCCGTCGTTCCAAGGAGAAAAGACTCAATCTCTTCTCATAATTTATGCTCTTGTAACTGATTATATTCAAGAATGATATAAATAGATTTGTCGGCTGTTAAATATGTGTCCAGTTCAAGAAAGCGACTGAATGCTCTGGCTCTCTGCTTCTATTTCGTATGTTCTTGTGTTCTTGACATGGGAGACAATATCTTGGTCAATCCAGTCAATACTATCTATTTGAGAGACGTCGCTATGGGCACGATTGTCTGTTTTTCTGGTTACAACAGATCAGGGGAGAGGGAAGGGGTTCAGTGGTTACAAAACGCTGAAGGTAGAAATGAAGTTGTTTCACAAGAGTTGTGGGAACAGATCTCATGATGGGGTAGAAAGTCCGCACTTTGCACGGCCCCAGTGAATTACATTCCATGTAATCGAGTCTTCCAGCTGTTCTGTAGCTGGGGCAGTCATGGCGAGAGAGGCTGAGCGGCCGACTCGTGCTGCTATGCTGCCCTGCTCCTTTAAGAGCGCGGAGGAGCGCAGTCAGGAGCGGTTGCACCCACCGGCCGCTGACACATGTGCTGGAGCTGGGCACGGACAGCGCTTAAAACGGGGTGCGCTCTTACGTGTCCGGCAGTGGGACGGCCGGTGACTCGGCACCCTGTGGTCGTCCGTAGAACAGCCTCTGCAGTCATCAGCAATGAAGCGCCAGTAGCAGCCAGGCAGCAACATGTACGGACACTACCATCACTTGGTGAAGCTCCCTGTCACTTACAGCCGTAAGTAAAGCGCCGGCACATTCCCACACTCATCACTTCCTCCGTACGCGCATCTCCTGTTACGCTCCCCCGCTGCCTTCCATCTCTCTCTCTTTCCCTTTACCCCTTTCTTTTTCAGTCTACCTTTACCCTCCTTTCTCTTTATCTTCCTTCCCCCTCTCCTTCCTTCCCCGTTTCTCTATATCTCTTTTTCTTTCCCTTTCCTTCTTCTTGCTCTATTCCCCTTCCCTCTTTCCCTTCCCCATTCCCTCTTTCCCTTCCCCATTCCCCCATTCCCTTCCCCTCTTCCCCTTCCCCTCTTCCCCTTCCCCTCTTCCCCTTCCCCTCTTCCCCTTCCCCTCTTCCCCTTCCCCTCTTCCCCTTCCCCCTCCCCTCTTCTTTCTCCCTCTCATCTTTCCCTTCCCCCTCCCCTCTTTTCCTTACCCCTGGTACCCTTCACACCCCCTCCTCTCTCCTGGTTCCCTTCAACCCCCCCCCCCACAGTTTCCTTCACCCATCCCCTTGTTTATGTTCTTTTCCCCTCTACCCCCTCCTTTGAAGTTAAAATGTTTTTAAGATTAAATATTGCTTTGATTGATTTATTAAAGGAAAGACTTGTCAACCCTTCCCTCATTGTTGTTCTGGCTGTTTCCCTGGACAGGGGGATACAGATGTTGTTTGTGGGTGGGGGAGGAGGAAGTCATGGAATGGAGGAGTGTGGGGGAAGCACTACCCTGGGGTGAGGGATGAGGAGGGTTATCACGGGACAGAGGAGTGTGAATCTCAGCTCCTAGCTGTGTGCCATTGGGTTCAGAGCCCTGGATCATTTCATCCTCCAGCTTGGGGAGGTTTTTGAACTTGCAGTGACAGTGTTGTATGGCACCTCTTTTTCCAATACCCCGTCTCCGAGGCTCCCTTCAGTATCTCCCCATCGCCTCCACTAAACGGCAGGTGAGAAGAATTGAGGTGATCTGCCCCTCCCACAAAAGGGGATTTGAGATCACCTCAACCAGGTGGTCTATCCATAGTTCCTTCTGGGCAGTGTGTCTTCACTCAACATACACACAATTGGATATTGTCCTGTATCCCAATGCAGGACGATAGGCTGCTGCCAGAATTTTGGAAATCCTGGAGTAGGATTGGAGGAACCTTACTGCATAGTGCACCATCAGATTTCTAAATGAACACTGTACAGTGCCTCAATATATTTTTCTTTTTTTCTTTCTTTTTGAACTACTTATTTAATTTTTAGAGATGTATTTTTATTGTAATTTAGTTTTTTTATTATGTATTGCAATGTACTGCTGCCACAAAACAGCAAATTTCATGACATGCAGAATGCCAGTGATATTACACCTGATTCTGATTCTAGCATTAACATGCAGCAGTCACCAAGGTAAATCTTCTGTCTAAAGCTTCAGCACATGCTTCACTTGCTGTATGTACCACTTCTTCTGAGTAGCATGTCCTTTTATCAATTCTTTGGGCACACGTTTCTTTTGATGTTAGTATATTGTCACATGTATGGTAAAGAACTTCTGCTTTACAGATCCTTCAAACAGATCATTCCATATATAAGTGCATCAAGGTAGTACTAAAGGAAAGCAGAATGCAGAATATAATGCCTGCAATTGTAGAGAAAGTGCAGTTGCTAGTAAACAACCAAAGTGCAAAGGCCACAATGAGATGTATTGGGGGATAAGTGTTCATCCTCAGCATATGAAAGGTCCTTTCAAGAGTCGTGTAACAGTGGGTGGGATAGAAGCTGTCCTTTAGTCTGGTGGTGTGTACTCTCAAGCTTTTGTACCTTCTGCCCATTGTGAGAAGGAGAAGACAGAATGTCAGGGTGGGAGGAGTCCTTGATTATGTTGTCTGTTTTTCCGAGACAACATAGATGTCATTATCCCTTTGGAGTAAGCCATTTAATGATCCAGCTTCTCCCTTTTGTATCTCACACTTTGCATTATTTAATTCACATGTGCATTAGATTACACATTTCTCCTATTCATGTCCTAACTTCTGGTTACAATGATCCTCACTACATTGTCAGATTTTGCATTGGCTATACATGTCAAAATTATCTCCTCTTTATTCAAGTCTGGATGACTTGCATGAAGTCCTAATATTGACCGTCTACAGGGCTTCTCTGTCCCAAATATGGTTATATATTAAATATAAAAGAATCTACAGATTCGGGTAATCTTGAGTACATAGTACTGAAGGAACTCAGCAAGTCAGGCAGCATTTATGAAAGAGAATAAACAATCGATGTGTCATGCTGAGCCTTTTCATCAGGACCGGAGATGAAGGGGACAGAATAAGAAGTCGGGGGGGGGGGTAGGTTAAGGAGTACAGCTGGCAGGTGAGGGGGAAGCTGAGTGGGGAGGGGGGTTGAAGTAAGAACCTGGGAGTTGATAGGTCAAAGAGGTAAGGGGCTGAAGAAGAAGGAATCTTACAGGAGAGGACTGTGGACCATAGAAAAAAGGGAAGGAAGAAGGGTACCAAGAGAGGTGATGAGCAGGTGAGGAGAAGAGAAAGGTGAGAGGGGAACCAGATGGGGAATAGAAAAAAGAGAGAAGAGACAGGGGAGAAATTACCAGAAGTTAGAGAAATTGCTATTCATGCAATCAGGTTGGAAGTTACCCAGACAGAATATAAGATGTTCCTTCAGCCTGAGTGTGGCTTTATTGTGACAGTCCAGGAGGCCATGGGCAGATGTGTGAATGGAATGCCAAATTAAAATGGATGGTGACTGGAACCCTCCAGTGTATGTGTTGGTATGGCATCTCTAGGGCTGTGGAATATCAGGTGAAGCTCTGAAGCTGTCTGTCGAACCACTTGGCCTTCCTTGCTGTAAATACATAGCTGACTTCCTGTTGCTACAAGATTGTGATAAAAGGACAATACTGCTTCACAGGCAGAACACTGTTACATGATGTTGCACTGCCAAATAATAGCTGTGCATAATTCAGTCTGCCTCTAAAGCCACAGGACGTAAATATTATGGAATCCTCTGACCAACTAGAGTCCAATTATCCCTCCAGTTAATTAGTGCTCTCAGGACCTTTAATTGAATAAAATTGAGTGTTAGTGGCTACATAACACTAAAATATAATCGACCAGGTCCCAAAAGTTTGAAGCATTTACTTCTATATCTGCCGGCACAGCTTACAAGTTGTGGTAGGAGAGCTGATTGTGAGGAGGACTGGAACAGACTTTGATGAGGAGAAACTTAATACTAAGAAACATAAGTTGCAAGGCTTTGGCAAAACAAAGTTTAAGGTACATATATAACTCTGAGATCCACGTTCTTGTGGGCATACTCAATAAATCTATAGAATAATAACCATAACAGAATCAATGAAAGATCGTCCAACTTGGCATTCAACCAGAGTGCAGAAGATAACGAACTGTGCAATGCAAAAAGAAAGAAATAATAATAAATAAGCAATAAATATCGAGAACATGAGAGGAAAGAGTACTTGAAAGGGAGTCCATTGGTTGTGGGAACATTTCAATGATGGGGCAAGTGGAGTTATCAAGGGAGACAACATGGACCAGATGGTAGAGTTGTGAAGCTTGTGCAGGAATGATGTGGACCAGTGTGCACATCTTTGCCCATTTTTTAAATGGCAGCCTGACGTTAAGAGAACAGTCAATTTGCAACTGAGATGCCATACTTCATGAGTAGAGGCAAAGAAAAGAATATAAAAGTAAAGACATTACGTTAACCATACCCAGATTATTGCATGCAGTTCTTGTCGTACAGCTTGTAAATGGGCCCTGTGCCATCCAAGCCAGCCTGATTTGTCCAGTTTTTAACTTGCTTCTCTCTAAATCTTTCCTATCCAAGTAACTGTATAAGTGTCTTTTAATGTATCTGCCTCAACCACCTCCTCTGGCAGCTCATTCTATGTACTTACCATCTCTGAATGGAAAAAGTTGCTCCTTGGGTTCCTATTAAATCTCTGCTCTCTCATCTTAAGCCTCTGCCCTCTGATTGTTGATTCCTCAAATCTAGTAAAAAGACCTTGTATATGCTACTTGTGATTTTATACCTCAGTAAGATCAACCCTCATTCTCCTAGGCCCCAGTGAACGAAGTCCCCACTTGTTCAATCAGCCTCTTTCCATGCCTCTGTCCCTCAAGTCCTTGCAACATCCTTGTAAACCTCTTCTGCACTCTTTCCAGTTTACTGGTATCATTCCTATAGTTTGTTCATTGTGTGCCATGTCATATGATGTGAGCGATCATGGTCTTTCCATGACCATGATTGTACTTGCCTTGTATAGAAGTGGTTTGCCATTGCCGCCTTCTAGGCAGTATCCTTACAAGATGGGCGACCCCAGCCATTATCAATACTCTACAGAGATTGTCTGTCTCGCATCAGTGGTTGCATAACTAGGACTTGAGATATGCACTAGCTACTCATATGACTATCGACGGCTTTATGTGACCCTGATTGGGGCGAGGGGGTGGAGTCACTAAGCAGGTGCTACACCTTACTCAAGGGTGACCTGCAGGCTTACACCTCCTTTGGTAGAGACATATCTCCACCATGGCAACCAAATATGTTCTTTTGTGGGGTGACCGATACTGAATGCAATATTCCAAATATAGCCACACCAGCTTCTATAATTCAATGCCCCGACTGATGAAGGCATCATACTTTAGAAAGGATCTCCTGATCTCTTGGAGAGAGCAGGAAAGACTCACTGGATGGCAGATTTTAGCTGCACAATTCAACAGGAGAAGCTGAGGTTGCCCTTTTTAGAACAGTGAAGACTGACGTCAGATTTGGTCAGTGTGTACAAGATCATGTGTGGCTTGGAGTCAGTAGAGAGAAGTGGTTCCCATCAGCAGATGATTCATTAAAGTACAGATCTAATGTGAGCAAAAGAGAAGGGGTTACTGTTGGTCTCCTTTTGGTGTTTGTGATCATTTCTCATCCTGCAGGCCTGCCTGCCTTCATTGAGGCAAATTACCTAGGTGTTAGCACGTCGCTGATCCTGGAACCTGCCACCTGCACACTAGTTTCCTGGATCACCACAGTGGCTGTGCTTCCACTAAGGCAGAGCCGAGTATGAAGTACTGTGGTAGGTTGCAAGATTAGTTGAAGGTAGAAGACCAAAGCAATCTCTTTCTGCCTTAAGCAGTCTGACACAGTAGCAAAGGACAGCAGCATTGGTATTGATACTGGTGTGGTTGCTGTGCATGGAAATATTACCAGCAACATTTCCAACTTGTGTTTGTATTCACAAACTTAAGACCTGACCTTCCCCAAGGGGCTGGTACATAGACAGTCACCCAATAGGTTAGAGTAGATGTCAAACTTCAGAGGTTACTGCGCACATAAAATGCTGACAGCTACATCATGTACGGCATCGTATTTAGGCCCTTCTATGATGGGAGAGTTCTTAACCTGTCATTGTGGGAAAGGTCAGCTGAGTGGAGGAGGGGCTCCCACTGCTCTGACAATGAGAGGAAACTCAGTCAGAGCCCCAGTCAAGAACCACACTAGCTCTCTGCCAGCCACCTTCAGCTGCAGACTTGCACCAATATCCAAATCCAAAGTTGGAGACTGACAGCAAAGACGCTGGACAGCACTGGTGAGAAGATAAGAGCTTGGATGTGCTGAGATGAGTTGGAAAGAGGAACACTGTTTTTATTCTCCCCACACTTCCTCCCACAATTCCACCACTCATCCATACTAGGCCAGTTTATAATGCCTGATTAACCTATGCCCTTTTTTGTGTCCAACGCCGGCCTCCTAGGCTTGAGTTGACGTAGTAGAAGTAGTGACTAACCTAACTGCACAAGTTGATTTAGGATGTAGGAGGAAACCCACACAGGCACAGTGAGAATGTGCAAACTCTTCACACTCAGCACCCAAGTTCAGGATCGAACCCAGTTCTCAAGGTGGGAGGCAGCTGTTCTACAAGTTGCATTGTTGTGCCATGTCCCTCTATACAGAGTCAAGAAGTCACACAGTGCAAAAACATGCCCTTTGGCTCAATTAGTCCATGCCGATCAAAATGCCCATCTAAGCTGGTCCCATTTGCCCATGATTAGCCCCTACCCTCTAAAACAAGGGTTCCCAACCTTGGGTCCACAGACCCCTCAGTTAATGGTAAGGCTACATGGCATAAAAAAAAAGTTGGGAACCCCTGTTCTAAAGTTTTCCAATTCATGTACCTGTTCAAATACCTTTTAAATGTTGTTAATGTACCTGCCTCAACCACTTCATCTGGCAACTCATAGTCATAGTCATACTTTATTGATCCCGAGGGAAACTGAATTTCGTTACAGTTACCCCAACCAAGAATACAGTATTAATATAGCAATATAAAACCATAAATAATTAAATAGTAATATGTAAATTATGCCAGGAAATAAGTCCAGGACCAGCCTATTGGCTCAGGGTGTCTGACCCTCCAAGGGAGGAGTTGTAAAGTTTGATGGCCACAGGCAGGAATGACTTCCTATGACGGTCAGTGTTGAATCTTGGTGGAATGAGTCTCTGGCTGAATGTACTCCTGTGCCCAACCAGTACATTATGTAGTGGATGGGAGACATTGTCCAAGATAGCATGAAACTTAGACAGCATCCTCTTTTCAGACACCACCGTCAGAGAGTCCAGTTCCATCCCCACAACATCACTGGCCTTACGAATGAGTTTATTGATTCTGTTGGTGTCTGCTACCCTCAGCCTGCTGCCCCAGCACACAACAGCAAACATGATAGCACTGGCCACCACAGACTCATAGAACATCCTCAGCATCATCCGGCAGATGTTAAAGGACCTCAGTCTCCTCAGGAAATACGGACAGCTCTGACCCTTCTTGTAGACAGCCTCAGTGTTCTTTGACCAGTCCAGTTTATTATCAATTCGTATCCCCAGGTATTTGTAATCCTCCACCATGTCCACACTGACCCCCTGGATGGAAACAGGGGTCACCGGTGCCTTAGCCCTCCTCAGGTCCACCACCAGCTCCTTAGTCTTTTTCACATTAAGCTGCAGATAATTCTGCTCACTCCGTGTTACAAAGTTTCCTACCGTAGCCCTGTACTCAGCCTCATCTCCCTTGCTGATGCATCCAACTATGGCAGAGTCATCAGAAAACTTCTGAAGATGACAAGACTCTGTTCAGTAGTTGAAGTCCGAGGTGTAAATGGTGAAGAGAAAGGGAAACAAGACAGTCCCCTGTGGAGCCCCAGTGCTGCTGATCACTCTGTCGGACACACAGTGTTGCAAGCACATGTACTGTGGTCTGCCTGTCCATATTTCATATACCAGTCGTTCCATATACTGTATGTACTATCATCTGGCCCCTCAGGCGCTATCAAATCTCTTCTCCTCTCACTTTAAACCTATACCCTTTAGTTCTTGATTCCCCTTTCAGTGTGCATTCACCCTTTCTATGCCCCTTATGATGTTATTCAACTCTATCAGACCACATCTCATCCACCTACTCCAATGAATAAAGTCCGAGCCTTCTCAACCTCTCCCTATAACTCAGTCCATCAAATCCCAGCAATATCCCAATCAATCTTTTCTGAAATCTTTCCAGCTTAATGGTTTCTTTCCTATAGCAGGGTGATCAAAACTGGGCACGTTCCAAATGCAGCCTCACCAACTGCAGCATCCTGTCTCAACTCCTGTACTCATATAATGATGGCCAGTGTGCCAGACACCTTTACAATTCTGTCCACATCTGATGCTACTTTGAGTGAATTATATACTTGTACTTCTAAGTCTCTCTGTTGTACAACACTGCCCAGGGCCGTGGTGTTCACTGTGAAAAGTTCTGCCTTGATTTGTCACAATTAACTGAATTAAATACCGCATGAGAAAATAAGTATCTAATGCCACAAGGGAAGAGGACCATAAGAAGACCAAGAGGGGGTCTTTCATCGCTGGAACGTGAAGGGATATTGTATATGCACTACTATCCTAAGGAATGACCATGTACTTTGTTTTATTAACCCTTGCTTGCCCATTCTGTTTGCCCCAGATATATGGCATGAATTGAGAGCAGCTTGACCATCTGATTGGGATGATGGTAGTTTGAGTTCAGTCATAGCCTCACAATTAATCATCTCTGTTTCTAGTTGCATTGTGTGGAAGCACGTCTTTCTGCAATGACTTGTTTCTCTGTGCTCAGCTGTACCACAGTGGATGTGCAGCTCTCATTACTACTGAGAAAAGCTATTAGATCACTGCTAAAATGTTGAATGTGGAATGTTGAATGTTTAATTAGGAAGGGGAAAAAAGATTATGAGAGAAAACTGGCAGGGAACATAATAACTGACTGTAAAAGCTTTTATAGATATGTAAAAAGGAAAAGACTGGTAAAGACAAATGTAGGTCCCCTACAGACAGAAACAGGTGAATTGATTATGGGGAGCAAGGACATGGCAGACCAATTGAATAATTACTTTGGTTCTGTCTTCACTAAGGAGGACATAAATAATCTTCCAGAAATAGTAGGGGACAGAGGGTCCAGTGAGATGGAGGAACTGAGCGAAATACATGTTAGTAGGGAAGTGGTGTTGGGTAAATTGAAGGGATTAAAGGCAGATAAATCCCCAGGGCCAGATGGTCTGCATCCCAGAGTGCTTAAGGAAGTAGCCCAAGAAATAGTGGATGCATTAGTGATAATTTTTCAAAACTCGTTAGATTCTGGACTAGTTCCTGAGGATTGGAGGGTGGCTAATGTAACCCCACTTTTTAAAAAAGGAGGGAGAGAGAAACCGGGGAATTATAGACCAGTTAGCCTAACGTCGGTGGTGGGGAAACTGCTGGAGTCAGTTATCAAAGATGCGATAACAGCACATTTGGAAAGCGGTGAAATCATCGGACAAAGTCAGCATGGATTTGTGAAAGGAAAATCATGTCTGACGAATCTCATAGAATTTTTTGAGGATGTAACTAGTAGAGTGGATAGGGGAGAACCAGTGGATGTGGTATATTTGGATTTTCAAAAGGCTTTTGACAAGGTCCCACACAGGAGATTAGTGTGCAAACTTAAAGCACACGGTATTGGGGGTAAGGTATGATGTGGATAGAGAATTGGTTAGCAGACAGGAAGCAAAGAGTGGGAATAAATGGGACCTTTTCAGAATGGCAGGCAGTGACTAGTGGGGTACCGCAAGGCTCAGTGCTGGGACCCCAGTTGTTTACAATATATATTAATGACTTGGATGAGGGAATTAAATGCAGCATCTCCAAGTTTGCGGATGACACGAAGCTGGGCGGCAGTGTTAGCTATGAGGAGGATGCTAAGAGGATGCAGGGTGACTTGGATAGGTTGGGTGAGTGGGCAAATTCATGGCAGATGCAATTTAATGTGGATAAATGTGAAGTTATCCACTTTGGTGGCAAAAATAGGAAAACAGATTATTATCTGAATGGTGGCCAATTAGGAAAAGGGGAGGTGCAACAAGACCTGGGTGTCATTATACACCAGTCATTGAAAGTGGGCATGCAGGTACAGCAGGCGGTGAAAAAGGCGAATGGTATGCTGGCATTTATAGCGAGAGGATTCGAGTACAGGAGCAGGGAGGTACTACTGCAGTTGTACAAGGCCTTGGTGAGACCACACCTGGAGTATTGTGTGCAGTTTTGGTCCCCTAATCTGAGGAAAGACATCCTTGCCATAGAGGGAGTACAAAGAAGATTCACCAGATTGATTCCTGGGATGGCAGGACTTTCATATGAAAAAAGTCTGGATGAACTGGGCTTGTACTCATTGGAATTTAGAAGATTGAGGGGAGATCTGATTGAAACGTATAAAATCCTAAAGGGATTGGACAGGCTAGATGCAGGAAGATTGTTCCCGATGTTGGGGAAGTCCAGAACGAGGGGTCACAGATTGAGGATAAAGGGGAAGCCTTTTAGGACCGAGATTAGGAAAAATTTCTTCACACAGAGAGTGGTGAATCTGTGGAATTCTCTGCCACAGGAAACAGTTGAGACCAGTTCATTGGCTATATTTAAGAGGGAGTTAGGTATGGCCCTTGTGGCTACGGGGATCAGGGGGTATGGAGGGAAGGCTGGTGCAGGGTTCTGAGTTGGATGATCAGCCATGATCATAATAAATGGCAGTGCAGGCTCGAAGGGCCGAATGGCCTACTCCTGCACCTATTTTCTATGTTTCTATGTGCTCCCAAAGAGTTTAATTTTGTTTTGAAGGGGAACAATTTTTCTCATGCTTTCCACATCTGAACAAAGCACAGTTCATTCATTGGAATACTTTTGAAATGTAGTTGCAGCTGGAATGTAGAAAAAGCGGCAGCTAATTTGTACACAACTAGCCCCCAAACAATGAGATTATAACCAGACAATCTGCTTGCAGTCGTGTTGACTGAATGATGAGTTAATTGCCAAGATACTGATGATGGTTGTCAAATTGTGATGTGTGATTTTTCTGCTCTTGGGAAGAGTGGACCCTGTTCTTTCATCTGAAACACTGCACTTCTGATTGTACAGCACTATTGTATTTCTCCCTTTGCCTGAGAATTTTGTGCTTGAGACCCAAGAGCAGGAAACTTCAACTTTCTGATTTGGAGATGAAAAATCAACTGTAACCAGTCTTTATTTGGTGGTTAAAGTACTTTAGAAGTTGTAGTTTCAAAGAACATAACCTAGCATGATGTGACCTATTTGAGTACAAACATGGTCACTGTGCAGCAGTGGTTGATGTGGATTAGAAAGTGTTGTGTTTATTGTCAGTCATGCCAGTTGACACTAACTAGTTACTGTACTATAAATGTTTCCAGGACAGTGACTTCTGAGTTAATTAAGTCATTCATTGGCAATGTTCAGTGCTTAGCACACAGGCGTCAGTTATGCTTTTCAATAATGATGCCATTGCAATCCAAAATTCAAACTGTTGTTGCATTTAAATAACTTGGTTTGGGATCTTACCATGCAGAAGGGGCTTTTGAACCTGGTGTGTTAACTGTCCATCATTGCTGAATCTTGAAGAAATGCTTGTGAGGAGCTGGCTGGACAGGGACAATGTAATGTCATGTGCAGATGTGCACGGCCTGGTATGGAAATTCCAGTGTCCTTGGCTGAAAAATCCTACAAAAAGTAGTAGATACGACCCAATCCATCACCATTGATCACATTACATGGAGTGCTGTCGCAGGAAAGCACCATCCATCACCAAGGACTCTCCATGGTCTCTTCTCATTGCTGCCATCAGAAAGAATGTACAGAGGCCTCAGAACCCACACCACCAGACTCAGGAGCCATTATGGCCCCTGAACCATCAGGCTTTGAACCAGTGGGGATAAGTTCACTCGCCCCATTACCAAACTGTTCCCAAACTTATAGACTCACTTTCAAGGACTCTTCACCTCGTGTTCTCAATATTTATTTATTTATTTATTGTGATTTTTTTTTTTCTTTTATATTTACATTTTTGTCTTTTGCACATTAGTTGTTTGTCCATCCTGTTGGATGATTCTACTGTATTGTGTTTCTTGAATTTTCTGACCATGCCTGCAAGAAAACAAGTCTCAGGGTTGTTTATGGTGATGTATATGTACTTTGAATTTTGAAATATGAATTAGGGGCACAAATAGGTTACTTAGCCCCTCAAATTCACTCACCCATTCAGTAAGATCACGGTGAGTCTAATTGTAACTTTGACTTAATTATCCTTTTCACCCCCTTTGATTACCTACCTTGACTATAAAAATGTTACTCAGATTCTTTGTTTTGTTTGAAGACTGTTTGATCGCTCTGGTCTGTACAATAAGATCCCCCCTCATTCTGAAGGATGAGAGAGGATCTTGTGGAGACCTACTAAAATAGTAGTAATAGTAATACTGAAAGGCCTGGATAGAGTGGCTTTGGAAAGGTTGTTTGCATTTGTAGCAGAGTCTTGGATCCGAAAGACAGCCTCAGAATGAAAAGGTGATTCTTTCAAACAATTGGCGAATTGCTTCAGTCAGAGGGTGGTGAACCTATGGAATTCGTTGCCAAAGATGGATGTGGAGGCCAAGTCATTGGATGTATTTAATGAAGAGATTGATCGTACAGTGGGTTCTAGTTAATTGTGACACAATGGGACCAGAAAATTTTGGCTCAATTAAGCGACAGCCCCAAATAGCCGAGGTTTCATGGAAATAGTTTAAAATCTTGTATAGAAAAAGAATTTTCATTGTACATCAGTATTTAAATCAAAACTACTACAGTACTATAAAACTGTGTATTAGTTCCAAATAATTACTGATGGAGGAATTAATCCAGTGTACACTGCTGTGTTCTTTTGATTGTAAGTGAATAAAATCATCGCAGACAACTAGTGTAGAAAATCACTGCCTTCAAACAATGCTCTTGACGATTGCATCTTCCAAATCTTCATTTTCTTTATAATGTTCGACATAATTGTCAATACCTTAAAATTCTTCATAGGTCCTAACTTGCTGAAGTAGTGAAATTTTCACTCACAGCCATATCTGGCATCTCCAAGCCTGAATACTTGAAACTACAGTGAGCAAAACAGTTCTGAATTGTCTTACTGCTCGTTACTTGCCAACTATTAGTGATGAAAATCACTATGCTTAGAGTGAACAGTTTTGAAATAGTATCACTTGTGTGTTCAAAAAGCAGTGTAGTATCTCAACATGTGCATGCAACTAAAGCTAATTAGAAACTGTTCGGCAACAGTCTCCTGTCCCAGTTAAGCAGCATACGAGGGGTGATTGATAAGTTTGTGGCCTAAGGCAGAAGGCGTCAATTTTAGAAAACCTAGCACATTTATTTTTCAACATAGTCCCTTCCTACATGTACACACTTGGTCCAGCGGTCGTGGAGCATACGGATCCCTTCTTTGTAGAAGTGATCCACAGCAGGGGTGATTGATAAGTTTGTGGTCTAAGGTAAAAGGAGGTGAATTATTAACTTCAGGCTTTCTGCATGATCACTCAAAGAGTTGAACTGCACATGCATGTAACGAGAGCGCCTTGGACCTCCAGGTGGTCCACAGCAGTGGTGATTGATAGGTTCATGGCCTAAGGTAGAAGGAGATGAGTTATACAGCTTCCCTCATAAGAGAAACTATAGATGCACTTCCAAGAACTCTATAACTCATGTTCTCAGTATTATTTTATTTATTTATCATTGTTAAATTTTTTTGTATTTGCATAGTTTATCTTCTTTTGTACATTGGTTCTTTGTCAGTCTTTGTGTGTAGTTTTTCATTGATTCTATTATACTTCTTTGTTCTGCTGTGAATGCCTGCAAGAAAATGAATCTCAGGATTATATATGGTGATGTAAATGATGTTTAAAAAATTACTTTGAACTTTGAAGCTATCCTTTCTAGATACAGGCAGTCCCCAGGCTATGATAGAATCTAGCTGTCCGTTCTCCAGTCAAAAGTGAACAGAAACAATCAGTGGGAGTGTATTACAGAAACAGCTGTGAAGGGAGAGTAAACACAAAATATTCTGCAGATGCTGGGGTCAACGCAGCACTCACAACACGCTGGAGGAACTCAGCAGGTCGGGCAGCATCCGTGGAAACGATCAGTCAATGTTTCGGGCCGGAACCCTTTGTCAGGATGAAGGGTTCTGGCCCGAAACGTTGACTGATCGTTTCCACGGATGCTGCCCGATCTGCTGTGAAGGGAGAGTAAGCAGGCACAGGAAGAGTGGCCACCAGCCAGTCTCACTGACTCAGTAAATGAACCTGTTCAGTATTCCCAACTGTGCTCTGTCTGAGTGGAGGAGGGTGAGGAATTCCCCATTCCCACCTGGCAGAAGATGGCTGCAGTCCACAGCAGCTGGCAAATCCATCCCCATTCATCCCACTAGTCTCCCAAATGCTTGATTGTGTACACAGTGTGACCATAAGTCAGGTATTCATAATCTGAGGACAGCCTCTATTAGTCTGGTAAATCTGTAAATATACTTCATTAAAGAAACTCTATAATGCTCCACATGTGGTCCACCAGTCCCTAAATAACTGAAATATAACCCAATGTGCATACTGCGCTGAGCAGTTTAAGACGTTTGTGAGGCCTAATTTGGTGTATCGTGTGCAGTTTGGTCACCTACCTACAGGAAAGATGTTGACAGGGTTGAAAGTGTACAGAAAATATTTACAAGGATGTTGCCGGGTGTGGAGGACCTGAGTTCCAAGGAAAGATTGAATAGATTAGAACTCTATTCTTTAGAATGTAGAAGATTGAGAGATTTGATAGAGGTATATAAATTATGAGGGGTATAGATAGAATAATGCAAGCAGGTTTTTTCCAGCAAGATTGGGTGGGACTACAACCAGAGGTCATGATTTCAGGTTGAAAGGGAAATATGAGGGGAAACTTCTCCTGTCAGAGGGTCATGAGAGTGTAGAAAGAGTTGCCAGTGTAAGTGGTGCATATGAGTTTGATTTCAACATTTAAGAGAAGTTTGGATAGGTACATGAATAGTTGGGGTATGGAGGATTGGTGCAGGTCGATGGAAGTGGGCAGTTTACATGGTTTTGACATAGACTAGATGGGCTGAAGGGCCTGTTTCTGTGCTGTACTTCTCTGGGACTCCATGACATCAGTGAGCCATCTAAGTTTTACAATGTAATGTGCACTGAAACTGATGAGCTACATTTCACATGGCACCCTTTCCAAAGCTTCCACTTGCTTCCCATAATGGGGTGATCAGATCTACACTTAATACTCTGAGTACAGCTTTAGCAAAATTTACAGATTTTCAAGAGTGCTATAACAATGGGATAGAATCTGTCCCTGAGCTTGTTGGTATGTGTCCTCAAGCTTTTGTGTATTCTGCCTGCAGGAGGTATGGAGAAGGGTGGGGGTAAGAGAGAATGACAGGGGTGGCAGAAGTCCTTGATTATATTGGTTGCTTTCCCAAGTCAGCGGGAAGTGTTGATGGAGTCAAATGCATTTCCTCTGCTTTTTACACACAGAACATACTTGGACAAACTTACACTTCACCTGTATCAGGAATGCCAGAGCATTGCTGGAATACCAGACCTCAGCATTATAGCCGTGATGTTGTCCAGTCCAGTGTGCTCAGCTCCTTGTGTTGCATAGAGTAAATCAAATAGGTGTCATGATGGTTGGACAGTGAATGGATCGTGCTCTCAAGCTGGCTGAAGGTGTTTCACATTAATGTCATGTACAGAGTGTTGAGAACCACTATCAATGAGGCCTGGGGATGCTCACAGAGCCTGCTGCTTTGTCAAGGTTTTGATCCTACCCAATTAGAAACAAGCAAATGCAGGTTCTGGAACAATCAAAAGAATTGCTTTTTCATTAATGTCCCTCAGAGGCGATTAGACAGGTAATAGACCTCCAACCCCAGTGACCTTGGCTTTCATGTCTCCTTCAGACCTCTAGCTTTGGTCTTCACAAATGAGGCTGATTAACAAGATAAAATCCGCTGGCATTACAGGAAAGGTACTAGCATGGATAGTGAAATGGCTGACAGGCAGGAGGCAGCGAGTGAGAATAAAAGGAGCCTTTTCTGGTTGGCTGCCAGTGACTAGTGGTGTTCCTTAGCAGTCAGTATTGGGACTGCTACTTTTCTCATTGTTTGTCAGTGATTTAGATAATGGAATTGATGGCTTTGTGACAAAGTTTGCAGATGATATGAAAATAAGTGGAGGGGTAGGTAGTGCCGAGGAAGCAATGTGATTGCAACAAGACTTCGACAAGTTAGAAATGGGCAAAAAAGTGGCAGATGGAATACAGTGTTGGGAAATGTATGATAATGCATTTTGGTAAAAGGACCAATCTAAATAGGGGGAAGGTTCAGACATCAGGGGTGCAGAGGGACATGGCAGTCCTCTTGCAAGACTCCCAGACTGTTTATTTACAGGTTGTCTGTGATAAAGAAGGCAAATGCAATGTTGGCATTTATTTCACTAGTCAGGCCACACTTGGAGTATTGTCAACAGTTTTAACCATATAACAATTACAGCACGGAAACAGGCCATCTCGGCCCTTCTAGTCCATGCCGAACTCCTAGTCCCACCTAGTCCCACTCGGTCCATAACCCTCCATTCCCTTCCTGTCCATATATCTATCCAATTTAACTTTAAACGACAACATCAAAACTGCCTCAACCACTTCTGCTGGAAACTGGTTCCATACAGCCACCACTCTCTGAGTAAAGAAGTTCCCCCTCATGTTACCCCTAAACTTTTGCCCTTTAACTCTCAACTCATGTCCTCTTGTTTGAATCTCCCCCACCCTGAATGGAAAAAGCCTATCCACATCAACTCTATCAGTCCCCCTCATAATTTTAAACACCTCTATCAAGTTCCCTCTCAACCTTCTACACTTCAAAGAATAAAGACCTAACTTGTTCAACCTTTCTCTGTAACTTAGGAGATGAAACCCAGGCAACATTTTAGTAAACCTCCTCTGTACTCTCTCAATTTTATTGACATCTTTCCTATAATTTGGTGACCAGAACTGTACACAATACTCCAAATTTGGCCTTACCAATGCTTTATACAATTTCAACATTACATCCCAACTCTTGTACTCAATGCTCTGATTAATAAAGGCCAGCATACCAAAAGCTTTCTTCACCACCCTATCCACACGAGATTTTACCTTCAGGGAACTATGCACCATTATTCCTAGATCCCTCTGTTCTACAGCATTCTTCAATGCCCATGTATGTCTTATTTACCTATTTGCCATGTATGTCCTATTTTGATTAGTCCTACCAAGATGTAGTACCTCACATTTTTCAGCATTAAGCTCCATCTGCCATCTTTCAGCTCACTCTTCTAACTGGCCTAAATCTCTCTGCAAGCTTTGAAAACCTACTTCATTATCCACAACGCCACCTGTCTTAGTATCATCTGCATACTTACTAATCCAATTTACCACCCCATCATCCAGATCATTAATATAGATGACAAACAACATTGGACCCAGTACAGATCCCTGAGGCACACCGCTACACACCATCCTCCAATCTGACACGTAGTTATCCACCACTACTCTCTGGCATCTCCCATCCAGCCATTGCTGAATCCATTTTACTACTTCAATATTAATGCCTAACGATTGAACCTGCCTAACTAACCTTCCGTGTGGAACCTTGTCAAAGGCCTTACTGAAGTCCATATAGACAACATCCACCGCTTTACCCTCGTCAACTTTCCTAGTAATCTCATCAAAAAATTCAATAAGGTTTGTCAAACATGACCTTCCATGCACAAATCCATGTTGACTGTTCCTAATCAGACCCTGTCTATCCAGATAATTATATATACCTCTCTAAGAATACTTTCCATCAATTTACCCACCACTGACGTCAAACTCACAGGCCGATAATTGCCAGGTTTACTCTTAGAACCCTTTTTAAACAATGGAACCACACGAGCAATACGCCAATCCTCCGGCACCATCCCCGTTTCTAATGACATTTGAAATATTTCTGTCAGAGCCCCTGCTATTTCCAAACTAACTTCCCTCAAGGTCCTATGGAATATCTTGTCCGGACCCGGAGAGTTATCCACTTTTATATTCTTTGGGCACCATTTCTCTGAATGGATGTGTTGTCATTGGAAATAGTTCAGAGAAGGTTCACGAGGATGATTCCATGAATGAAGGAGTTATCATATGAAGGGGTTATCAAAGCTTTTGGCAGCTTTGAGCCTGTACTCACTGGAATTTAGAAGAATGTGGAGGGGGGAATCTCATTGAAACTTACTAAATGTTAAAAGGACTAGATAGGGTGGATGTGGAGAGGATGTTTACTATGGTGGGGGTATCCAGAACTAGAGGGCACAGCCTCAAAATTGAGGGGCGACCCTTTAGAACAGAGGTAAGAAGTAAGTTTTTTAGCGAGGGAGTAATAAATCTGTGGAACGCTCTGCAGTGGAGGCCAAGTCTGTGGGTATATTTAAGGCAGAAATTGATTGTTTCCTGATCGGTCAGGACATCAAAGGACATGGTGAGGTGTATGGGGTTGAGTGGGATCCGGGATCAGCCACGATGGACTGGCAGATCAGACTTGATGGGCTGAATGGCCTAATTCTGCTCCTCTGTCTTATGATCTTCAGTCTTTGACCTTCAGCTTTGCCCTCTGGACTTTGCTGAGTTTGACCTTCAAGCCTTGACTTCCTGAATCTTTCAAACCTCCAGTCCTGCTCACCTTGGGGGGTGGGGGGAAGGGCGGGGTGCACACGATGTGTCACTCATCCCTTGTGACTCCTGCCCTTACCCGCCCATATGGACTTCCAACCCAGGACTAGCCTTCCACATGGGGATCACTAGTCTCTTCAACGCCTGAAACATGACTTCCAGGATCACTGATGTTTCACCACAGAGTGCTCTGACCTGGACGAACTCGTGCCTAGACCATTTTTTACTACCCTGACTTTAACTCCTCCTCATGCATGTCCATAAACCTTAACCTAACCTCTAACCTCTTTGTCAGAAAAACCATCCTTACAAACCTTTATCCGGACTGAAAGATGAAGGAGCAACAGTCAGAAAAAGCAAGTGGGTGCAGGGTGGAACAAGACATGGCAGGTTCTGGATGGATCCAGGTTAGGAGGAGTAAAAAGAAGGTGAGGAGGGGAGAATAGGATTAGTGCCAGATCCTGGGAATGACAAAGGGTTGTAGATGATGGAATCTGATAATAGAGGAAGGTGGAACATGGAATCAAGTGTGAAAGGCAGATGGGAACAGTGGGAAGAGTGTGTGGGTGATTGCCAGATGGAGTGGGTGGAGGAGAGGAAAGAAACAGTGTGATGTCGCTGGGACAAGAGTAGGAGGTGAGAGAGAAAAGGGACTGGGAGGAGCACTACCAAAGAATGAGCCCGTCATGAAAAGCACAGTTCTATTCTGAGTGTGCCAGGCTGCCAGGGCCATGAACTATGGGGCATTGGCCAATCATTGTTTTCAGCTGTCCTTCAAAGTGAGATCCAAAGGATTCCCATTTCTCAACACCATTCTCTCCTGGGATATAACACTGGCTTAGGTATGGGAAGGGTGCCAGCCAGAATGATCAGAAATAAAGGACTTCAGAGAAGAGAAAATAAGACGGTCCCATTTTTGTTTTTGGTGTTGGTTCTGCATGAGGAGATGCTGCCCTCATGGTGAAAAGACTGGCCTTTGTCCCCCAAAGCTGAGCCTGGGGAATGTTTTCATAGAACTGGTGAGTAAGTAGAGGGAGTTTCTGTTTCATTTTTCAAGGCAAATTCAACCCTCCTGAAGACATAACAAGGCATTTGTTGCAGCAAGAATTCCCTGTAACCCAGCAATGCCAAGGCTCATTTCTGGCAGCCTGCACAGATGTTCTTGGGTTGATCACCAGGAGCTTGTTATCTGTGTTAATATCCTCACATTCTAACACACATTCAGAAACCCCAACAGGAAAACAAACAAATCCTACCACAAGAGTCATTCAAGCCTGAACTCCAATTCCTAATTTTCACTTTCCTTTTAACCTATGAGACCTGCCTCCCAGTGGACATGCCCCACTATGTGAATGTTCAGCAAACTTGTCTGTGTCCATCCCGTTGTCCCACTCCCAAACTTGCCCGCACGAGCCACTGCCTTGCTTGCACACAGACTTTGCTTCCCTGTGCTCCCTGTCTTGCAGACACAGAGTAGCCCGGCCCCAGATAACTGAAACATTTGGTAAGTGACTGGACAAGCATTTGAATCTCCAATGCACCGATGGCTAGGACCGAGTGCTGATAAATGGGATCAGTACAGGTTTAAGGTGAGGGGTGTGAGATTTAATAGGAATCTAAGAGGCAGCTTTTTTTTCCAGTGAGTGGTCAGAATATGCAATGAGCTGTCAGCAAGTGACTGAGGCATGTATATCGGCATCTAATACATACTTGGGTATTTACATTGATAGGGAAGGATATGGGCCCAAGTGTAGATAAATGGAACTAGCTTTGATGGGAATCTTGATCAGCATGGACCAGTTGGGCCGATTGGCCTGTTTCCATTTTGTATTACTGTTATGATTTTTCAGCTGGCTCATTGATGGTCAACATGGATATGGTTCAAAGTTCAAAGTTGAAAGTATATTTATTAATGTACATGTATGTCACCATATACAACCCATTCATTTTCCTGTGGACATACTCGCAAATCTATAGAATAGTAATTACAACAGATCAATGGAACATCAACCACTTGGCCCTTAGCCACCTGTGCATTGGGGATTCAAGGACTTGTCGAGTCACTTTTGAAATGTTTCAGTTATCTGGGGCCATACTACTCTGAGTGTGTGTGTGCGCGCGAGTCAGGGAGAAAAGGGAAGCAAAAGTCTGTGTGCAACAACCTGTAAATAAATATAAATAAATCACGAGAACATGAGATAATGAGATGGAGTTCCTAAAGTGGGCCGAAGGGCCTGTTTCCCTATCACAATTTCCCCCTGTCTTGGCACCACACACACTCTCTCTCTCTCTTAGCAGATTGCCGTATCAGAGGCTCTCATGCCTGTGAGCATTTCCCTGATGCTCATTCAATCCCTCATTTTAGAGAGGTTCCTCCCAGCCTGACTATTTTAAGCAGAATGAGTCACTGGAGAGCTGCCTTTCAATCTGAATTCTTCTTTCACCTGAACTCACACAAACAATGGAACCTCCCCTCCCCTCTATAAATTGAGGGTGGTGAGAGGGTTAAGTTCAAAAACAAACTTTGTAATCACTGATTGGATTTGCACCAATATCTTCAGGTTAAACAGACTCCAAGAGTCAAGGGTTAGAGGCTGATGAAATAGGCTCACAGTGAAATGTTCCTGTTCATTGGCTCAGTGTAGATGACTCCTGGCCAATCACTCTAATTCACTTTGGACTCCTAACATTACAGCTCTTTCACCCTTGCACTATAGGTCAATAAACAGATAAACTTCATCCTGGATATCAGCAAGAGCCTACATCCTTCACTGACTGCAATGTGTGCTTGGTGTAAAGCAGGGAACGTTTGGCAGGATCTTCCTTGCTGACCTTGTGTTGTCGTACAGCTGATATATACAGACATTGCTGTGGGTTGCCTAGTCCTGCCCACCACACTACCAGAGTACTGGGCATCAATCAGACTTTGAGCAAGGGGTTGAAGTTTCATCCACAACTCAACCTTTGCCCCATCTGTATTCCCCCTACCCATAGGAGATTGGCTGATCAACCCTCACTCCTACACTGGCAAAACAGAGCATTGCAGTTATATAGTGCAATCACCTGCATTAATATAGTGACCTTTATGTTACAAAATACACTAAGCACTGCATGGATTCAGCCAAACAGGCTGACCATAGCACAGAGTCAGCACAGATAGTAGGCTAAAGGCCTGCCTCCATGCTTAGAGAGAGCATGGCATAGGTGATCAGAGATGGTATGTAGTAAGGAGTGACAGAGAGGTGGTGGGGGAGGAGGTTTAGGGAGGGACTATCAGGAACAAGGCAGTAAAAGTGGAGTGATGAAATACAAGTAAACTCCAGAGACGAAACAGGAAGAGCACGGGGACGTGGGATTCACTTTGAATCTGCTCAAACCTCTGCCAGTCAAACAGACTCCACTAGTAAAGGAGGGGACGTGTGGTTATGGGGCATGGAGAGGTGAGGGCTGACCTGTGATGTCTACCATCCTAGTCCACATCACTGGGCTTATCGATGGAGCTTGTGGCTCAACTGTGATATCCTATGCAAAGAGTCAAGAGCATAAGAGATTAGGCAGATGCTGGAATTCTTCAGCAACACACCCAATGCTGGAGGAACTCAGCAGGTCAGGCACCATCTACAGAAGGGAATAAACTAGTCAATTTTTCAGGCTGAGACCCTTCATCAGGAAGAGTCCTGATGAAGGGTCTCAGCCTGAAATGTCAACCACTTATTCTCCTCCAGAGATGCTGCATGACTTGCAAAGAGTCAGGAGCTTGTGGATATGTGGTGGGTGTAACCAGTGGGGGGGGGGAAGGGTGGAAGATGTGCACTTTATTACCTCTCTTATTTTTGCTAATGGCAGCCATGATACAAAGGGGAAATGCACCAAAGTCTCTACTAACTGTCTCCTCCTCCCCATCTCCTTCACCAGCCTGTGGAAAACAATAACCTCAAAATGTCATGAAAACCCATTTAGTTCACTAATGCCCTTTGGGAGAATAAATTTGTCATCCCTACCCTATCTTGCCTATGTGTGACTCCAGACCTACCCCAAGCTGCTGGTTCTCCAGAAGAGAGTCATACAAGCACAAATCAGCCCAACTTGTCTATTCCCGACCAACACACATCAAAGTTGCTGGTAAACGCAGCAGGCCAGGCAGCATCTCTAGGTCTTGGTCTCGGTCCGAAACGTTGACTGTACCTCTTCCTAGAGATGCTGCCTGGCCTGCTGCGTTTACCAGCAACTTTGATGTGTGTTGCTTGAATTTCCAGCATCTGCAGAATTCCTGTTGTTTGCTTTCCCAACCAAGATGTCTACCCACCCTGGTACCAACTGCCTATATTTGGCCCATGTGTGTCTAAACCTTTCCTCTCCACATATCTGCCTAAATGTCTTTTAAACATTGTAATTGCACCTGTCTCTACCCCTTCCTCTGGCAGCTCGCTTAATATACCCACTAAAACTCACTCCTTAACTTCCTTTTAGATCTTTCCCTTTCACCTTAAATCTATGCCATCTACTTTGAGTCACCCTATGCTGGGTAAAAGGCTGAGGCCATCTACCTTATCTACATCCCTCATGGTTTTGTATACCTCCATGATATTGCCCTTCAGCCTTCTGCACTAGTCCTAGCCTCTTCTTATAGCTTATGAATCTTTTCTGCACCCTTTCCAGCAGCGTGACCAGAATGGCGCACTATACTCCAAGTGTGGTCTCATCAGCAGCTTGTACATTTGCAACATGATGTTCCAGCTCCTGTAATTCCTGCCTTGACTAATGAAGGCAAGCTTACTAAGCACCTTCTTCACCACCCTGTTTACTTGCATCCCCGTTTTCAGGGAACTGTACCCTTTAGCTTCTTTGTATAAAGCTTTGTAGTAAAGTCTGTATTTTTTTTAAAATGGCCTGCAAACTTCACTGCTCAAGAACAATTGGGGTTTGAAACCACGCAAATCCTGAAAAACAAACTTAAACAAATAAAGTCCTGGTTGGGTGTGTAGCATCTTTGATGTGAAGACACAATGCAAAAGTAAAGCACTTGCTGTTGCCATTGTAAAGGGCAAGAGGTCAAACAGAGGTCTCATTGCAGACCTAACCTCCCTTTGAGTAAAGATAATTCATTGATAACCTGACGTCTTAAAAGCAGACGGCAATCATTATCCCAGTGTGGCTGCAGTCAAGTAAGGGACAAATCAGTTCCAATTTGTAAGTATCAGTGTGATTGGTCCAGGGTTTAATGGTGGGAATTAGGAGTGAGCAGGTGCCTGGCTTGTCTCGTAATCCAATCAGTACTCTTTTAATACCTGATGTTTTATTTTTGGCCTGGGTTGAGCTGCTAGCAGAAGGCAAATGTGAATCCCTCCTTTGTCATATAGCCCAGGTGCAGTGGCCATGCTAAACACTGAGCTAGTGCCGCATGGGAAAATGTTTATAGAGTGCACATGCACATGCAGCAGAAGTTCCTGTCTACACATGCACGTGAGAATATTTGTGTGTGTGCGTATAGGGGTGGGCTCAGTTTGTTAAGCTTTTTATAAAGATCACTGAGTGATCTGAAAAGTTGACCAGGGCAGATTGTACTGAGGATTCAGAAAATGTTGATGTGATGGAAATGGTCAATTCTTTAATTAGTTTTCATTGTCATGGTAACTGCATCAATTAGCTTCATCTGTCGGACCATCTGACTATTTCTTGTGTCATCAGTCTGTCTGTAATAAATTTATGAAAAGCTGTCTGAGATGCATGCCAGTTATCTGAATATTGGCAAACAGTGATGTTATTATTGTCCATAGAAGCTGATCTTCTCTGGCAGTGCACATGAGGCAGTCAGTAGTGCGCCAGTGAAGTAGAACACCAGGGTACAACTGGTCCAGATTGTGGAAGCAGAGCTGAGTCCCCATTCCAAATTTTGGCATTCTGGCATTTAGTTTATTCCTTAATTCTCATAGAGTATAGAACAGGAACAGGCCCTTCAGCCCACAATGTGCAGAGAATGATGCCTTGTCCCTCCATTCTCTACCTGTTCATGTGTTTAAAAACTTTTTGAATGCCACGATTGTACCTGCCACCATCCTGACAGCCTGTTCCAGGCACCCACCACTCTCTGTAAAACAAAAAGGAAATTTGTCCTGCACATCTCATTTAAATTTTCTCCCTGTCAGTTTAAATGTATGTCATCTGGTAATTGACATTTCTATCCTGGGAAAAAAGACTTTGTCTACCCAATCTATGTATCTCAAATTCAAGTTCAAGTTCAATTGTCATTCAACCATCCATAAATACCCTTCAATATAGCCAAGTGAAACAATGTTTCTCTGGGGCCAAGGTCCAAAACACAGTACTAACATCATACACAGCAAAAGGCACATATAATCTTGCAAAACATGCGGTAACAAAAAAATAGTATAGCCCAAGTCCCTGAGTGTTATGTCCTGTAGACTGGTGCATGGATATCATTGGCAAGAACCAAGCCTGCAGCAGTCCACAGATGAACGTAATCTAGTTTGTCCTCTACCGAGCGAACACTGGAGAGCAGTATCAATGGGAGAGTCAGTCTCCAGCCCAGAATAGATGCTGTCTCACACTGTCTACAGCATTGTCCCTCCTGGGTGGCTGCAACAGGGAAGCCTACAGCATGAGACCTAGTTTGCGCTACGACCGAGGCCACACAGCTCCCCCACCTTTGGTCTTATCAATAAACCAATGAACCAGGTTTGCAGCATTCTACATTACCAATGTCCAACAGGGTCTTGGGATCACAAGAAAAACACTGTTAGACTACACACTGCCTTTGCATTGACTCTAATGCCTTTCTATAGCAGGCAGCAACATAGTCTACACCAATTCCAGCTCCTCCACCTCCTCTTCCTCGATCGAGCAACTTGCTGATGGGGTAGACCTGCAGTACTTGATGTTCTTGATAACCAGTGATGTAATCATAATAAAGACATAAAGGTTGAACAATTGCACCTTTGGTTGGACCTGGGACAGCTTCTGCTTCTGAGCACACCACCATCTTACCTGAAGATAATGTTACAAACTTCTGCCTGGTCTCTCCTCAGCCTCCAATGTTCCAGAGAAAACACACCAAATTTGTTCAACCTCTCCTTATAGTTTATACCCTCTAATCCATGCAACTGGCAAACCTTTTCTATACCCCAAGAAGCCTCTATTGCATCTGCTTCCACCATCCCTAAAGCCCATACCAGGCACTTGGCACTCTGCATATACAAAAAATAACTTGCCTAGCACATCTCCTTTAAACTTTTCACCTTGCACCCTAAAGCTATACCCTTTAGTGTTCAACATTTCTACCCTGGACTTAAGATTCTGGTTGTCTTTTCTATTTGTGCCTCTGATAATTGTTGAACTTCTGTCAAGTTTACCTTTAGCCTGCAATGGAATTCTCCATTGCCGTTTTTTGCAAAATGTACTTGAAATTGAAATTGTTTGGGGCGCTGCAGAAGTCAGTCCAATCCTGCCACTGTTTGGGGAACTGCAATTAGTGTTCAAAGCCTATCCCCAATTCAAATGTGAATTAATTTTGAACAGTGAGTACAATGATAAGATTGAAGTGTGAATTGAAACAATAGTTAACATGGATGAGATATGCTTTCAAAAATGGTATTTCCAGTGTTTCTGAGATGTCCATAAGCTGGTTTGACTTAGTGCTCATTACAGCCGTTTCTCCAGCAATGCCATTTGACTCGGTATAATTCCTTCTTCAGTAGTTCCTCCTTCTCCACTTGAGCCAACATTTCCCAGGAGTAGGTGGGTCGGTCAGATTCCTTAAATTGCTTTGAGCCGATCCTCAAATCGTTTCCTCTGTCCAGTTTGGTGATCCCTTAGTGTGTTAGAGCTTGGGATAAAGAGTCTGTTTCAGATGACTGGTGTCAGGCATGTGAATAATGTCCTGTCTTGTGTGGGCAAATAAGTGTAACTAGGACCTGAATGCTGGGGGCATTGACCTGAGAGAGGAAACTGATGATGATCATGTATCCTTTAAAGGTTTGTTTAATATCAGAGAATGTATATAGTATACAACCTGAAATTTGTACTCTCCACAGACATGCATGAAACAAGAAACCCCATAGAATGAATTATAGAAACCGAAGCACCCCACCCCAGCCTTCACACAAGCAGCAGCAAAAACATCAATCACCCCTTCCCCGCGGCCCCCTCTCGCAGCAGCAGAAGCACTGATCCCTCACACCATGCAAGCAACAGCAAAATCCTCCCCCCGCCAAAAAAAAGACCTTGATCCGGTCCATAACCCAGCACTTTGGTACCTCAGAGAGGCTCTCTTTCTCCATTGAGAGAGAAAGAGAGAAAGAAAGGTTAGCCCTGCAACAACAAGAGCAGAAACCAGCAAATCGCTGTTCCAATGTTACAATCTTTTGCGTGGCTTCTCCAAGTACCCCATCACAAGGACAAAAATGAGGGAGATATATAGTTCAATAGTTCAAGTACAGGGACCTTCTTCCAACAGCTGCCAAAAATTAGCAAACACACCGCCTCCTGCCTCAATGTTTTAGTCTCCCATGACACTTCAGTCAGCAAAATCGGCAAGGAACCGATCACCCACCAAGCCGCTCCCTGAGAGCTCACATCTTCCAGCCATTCCTGGAGATTAAGAAGTGCTAAACCACACAGCCAGTCTGAAAGCCCGCTGTTTGCGAAGAACCATAGATTGAACTGTAGATCGTGGACTGCGACAAAACCCCAGCCACCTTGAAAAAAGAAAGACAGAAGAGAAGAAGAATAAGCTGTTTGTGGATGAGCTAGAAGTAGTTGCCTGAGTCTGCAAAAACAGCTGGTGCCATCTTTTTCGCTCCTCCCTGCAATTAATTTGGAGGATTTTGTAGAGAGCATTGGTTGTATTTTCCCAGTGTCTTGTGCTGTCTCCTGTAGGTAGTCTAGTATTAAAAAGGTGAAAAGGAGGGTGGGGATTACTCTGTGCCATATTTGTTTCACAACACCCCTTTTCTTAAACTGCTAATGTAACTGCTGCCTTAATAAAGAAAAGTGTGAATGATATCACCAATGCCTGCCTTGCTCAAGCTGCTCCCGAGAAATGCAAAATACTCTGCATTTTCAAGGCTTTTGTTGTGATCCATTAGTAGGCAGCATTGGGAGATGTTGAGAGACAACCTCCCTCACTGAACGTATTGACAATGTCTTGGAGCTCTGAACATGTACTTACTCTTACAAATTGCTGACTGAAGTTGGATATAACCTTGGTTCTGGAGTAGTGATGACATTAGTTGAACAATTTTCCATTTATCCTATAAGATTAGCTTCTCTTCAGTGGGAAGCTGTTTGGAGAGAGGCACAGGCTAGAAAGATAGAGAAAATGTTGGAAATATTCAACAAGTCAGCAGGCATCTGTGGAAAGAGAAGCATTTAAGATTCCAAGTCAAAAACCATTTGTTAATTCTACAGTCTGGCACATTTGAGAAGGATCTACATGGTCTCTCTCATTTGACAAAAGTCAAAGGTTTTTGTAGCTTTAAATAAAGGCTGGAATTGTGGATGGCCTTTTGATATTTCCCTGTGCGGTAGGCTCCTTGACAGTTATCGCAGTTGGATTCATCTACTTCATGGCATGAAAGATGGTCACGATTCTGCTATCTCTAACATGTCTGTTCAGGTTTGTTCATACTACTATAGAAAATATGCCATCAAGCTGGAAAGAATACAGAAAGGATTTATAAGAATGTTGGCATAATTTAATAGGCTGAATTATAGAGGGAGGTCGGGCAAAGTAGGACTTTTCTTTGGAGCATAAGAGAATGAGGAATGACTTATAAAATCATGCAGGGCATAAAGAGGTTGAATGCACATAATCTTTTTCCCAGGATTAAGAAACTGAGAGAGGAGAGATTTAATAGGAACTTGAGGGACAACTATTTTCACACAGAGGTAGTCCATAAGACCATAAGACATAGGAGCAGAATTAGGCCATCTGACCAATCGAGTCTGCTCTGCCATTCAGTCATGGCTGATCCTTTTTTTTCTATTTCCTCCTCAACCCCAGGTCCCAGTCTTCTCCTGTAATCCTTGATGTCATGACTAATCAAGAACCTATGCCATGTTCAATCAAGAACCATGTAAGGAACAAGCTACCAGAGGAAATAGTTGAGGCAGGTACATTAACAAAACTTAAGAGGCACCTCAGCAGGTACATAGTCCAGAAAGGTTTAAAGGGACATGGGGCAATGGAGGCAAATGGGGTCTGCTTAGATGGGCATTTTAGTTGTGATGGACAGGCTGGGCTGTGTCCTTGCTGCAAGACTCTCTGATGCAATGCCTTCCTCTTCCATGTGGGAAGGGAATCTATAAAACTGTATTTTTGAATCTTCTCCGCCAAGTCTAAGAAGCAGAAATACCCATCAACTCCAGAGGTCTGATTATCTTTTGGTTGACGTGTTGCCTTCTCAACATGTTATGTGCCTGGGTCAGTGCAGAGGTGTCTAGATAGCTTGGTATGGAATCCCATGAAGATCAGGGTATGGTGAGGTGTCCTTGGCATGCTTCTTCCAACAAATTGTGACAGCCTCTCTATCCATTCTTGGCTCTAGGTGGATGGTGAGGAAATTACATCTTTAGTGTCTGTCCTATTTCAATTCTTCACATCACTAATGTGGTTTTTAGATCTCCTTGTGCACTTTCCACTTGTGTCTTTAGGTCCTGGGGTTTTGTTTGAACTTTGAGCAACAGGTAGCTGCACGATCTTTTTAGACCATAAGACACAGGAGCAGAATTAGGCTATTCAACCCATCGAGTCTGCTTTGCCATTCCATCATGGCTGATCTGCAGTATTTTCCTCTCCTGCCTTTTCCCTGTACCCCTGACATCCTTACAAACCAAGAATCTATCAACTTCCACCTTAAATGTACCCAATGATTACCCACAGCCCACTTTGGCAATGAATTCTGCAGATTCACCATCCTCTGGCTAAAGAAATTCCTCTTCGTCTCTGTTCTAAAGGGAAATCCTGTGCCCTCTGGTCCTAAACTCCCCAATTATAGGAAACGTCTACTCTAGACCTTTCTATATTGGATAGGCTTCCATGAGATCTCCTCTCATTCTTCTAAACTCCAGTGAATGCAGGCCCAGAGACATCAAATGCTCCTCATACGTTAACCTTTTCAATCCTGGGATCATTCTTGTGAACCTTTTCCCTTCTTTGAGGCATGTTAGAGTTTCCAATCCAAGAATGCCTCAAATCTGTGGTTAATTAGCTCTTGGATTTCTGAATAATTATCATGATGAATCCTGTTGTTTTTGTTTACTGAAACCACAGCTGTACTCACAGTTGCTAATTGTTACTGTAGGCATACATTGTTTTTGATAGGCACAAAGGTCCAAGAAGAGCTTCCTTTGAGATCCACACTGATTTTAGAACATGGAATATAGAACTGTACAATAGTGTGTGTGCAGGCCCTTCAACCCATGATCTTGCACTGAACTAATTAAGCTAATGAAACCCGCTCATGTCCCATATCATTTCATTCTCACATATTTATGTGCCATCTAAGAAACTCTTAACTGCTTTCAATACCACCCTGACAGCACATTCCACATTGCCACCACTCTATGTGAGTAAACTTGCCCCACACTTCACATTTTGAACCCCCCCCCCACCCTGCATCTTAAATATATACTCTCTGGAGCTAGACGTTTCAGGCCTCATAAAAAGATATCTTTGTTGTCTCTCTCCATGGCGCTCACAAATTTTATAAAAACTTTTATCAGGTCTTGTCTTAGCTTCCACCACTCCAGAGAAACTAACCCCCATTAGTTCAAACACAAACAAGAGAAAATCTGCAGATGCTGGACATCCAAGCCACACACACAAAATACTGGAGGAACTCAGCAGGTCAGGCAGCATTTGTTCAACCTCTCCTTTCAGCTCATACCCTCTAATCTGGGCAGTATCCTCGTTCTATACCTTTACCAAAACTTCCCTATCCTTCCTCTAAATGGGGCAACCAGAACTGAATGTAATACTCCACACGTGGCCCAGTTAGAGCTTTGTAAAGCTGGAATGTTACTTCCTCCAGCTTGAACTCAGTGCCTCAATGAACAAAGGCTTTCCCATTTCTATTGGCAATATTGTTTTTGGGAAAGACTGACAGAAAGAATAGAGTGTATTAATCAGTGAGTAGTTTAGTAGGTGTGGACATCTACCATGATGCAAACATCCTTGGAGTTTCTCAGACTGATAATAAAGCATAACAGGTGTACGGGCTTGGTTTTGGATGTTGCTGTGAGATCTTGTACTTGTCTCTTTGATGCATCAGGGTGTGTGCAGCAACAATCAATTAATTTGCTTTAGAGATGTTGATTAAGGCTGAGACTCTGTAGGATTTTTTTTACATCAGCTGAGAGTTAAATCTTTCAGCTGAAAGATGAGCCCTGCAACACTGCACCAAGCATTTTGCCTGGGTTTGGGTGGAAAGTTTGTGATGTGTTGTGTAACCTCAGCCTACTGATTTGGAATACATCTCATCGGCAGTCAGCAGTCATGCAGCTGAATGTCACAGTGCCTGTGAGATTTCATTCAGGTTTTCCAGCCCAGGTATTAGCTGTATGTATCATGAAGATCATCTGAATTAAACCAGACAGCAACGCTATATTAATAAATCTCATTGCAGGAAACGAAAAAGGATTTGGTGTAGGATTTATAGCATTCGAGTCACAGATGTTGCCCTGAAACCTTCCTGATCATAATTCCGCCAGTCTTTTATAACCTCAAACATATTAAAAATATTTCAGTAAACTTGAAAGGAAAATACGGCTGCTTCTGAATTAGATCTCGTACAGCCAAAATCATAGTGTTTGTCTTAAAGTGGAGGATTTAATGTAATTTGTTTTTTCTGGATCTTTGTGTCACTGGCATAGTCAATCTTTATTGTCCACTTCTCAAAGTCCCCTGAATAGAATGATTTTGTTTGTTTATTTATTTGGATACAGCATGAAATAGACCCTTTCAGCCCTTCAGGCCCCAACACCCAGCAATCACTTGATTTAATCCTAGCCTAATCAAGAATAAAGAGTATACTGACCAACACTAAACTAGGCATGACAACCCGCCTCAGAGTACTGAAATGTTACGTTTATCCATTTATATTATGTGGATCAGAATGTTGGACAATGTCTAGTAACATGAGGAAACGAATTGAAGCAGTAGGGATGTGGTTTTTGAGGAGGATGCAAAGAATATCATGGATGAAACGAATATCTAACGAGGATGTCATGAACAGAGCAAGCACAAAAAGAGAAATAATGAATACCAATGAATTGATCCACTTGACCCGAAACAGGAGTGTGTGGGCCACAGCAGTCAAAGCTCAAACTGGGCACGGCACCTGATGATGATGATGATGAATCATGGCCCAATTTCCAATGACCAATTAACCTACCAACTGAACTGTGAGAGGAAACTGGAGCACCCAGAGGAAACCCAAGCAGTTACGGGGAGAATGTACAAACTCCTTACAGGCAGTGGCGGGAATTAAAGTGTTGTGCTAACCACTATGCTACCGTGCTGCCCATTATTAGACTATTTCAGTGGGTATTTAAGAGTAACATTAGTGGGCCAGTCGAGCAGGAGGAGGTGGAGTCCATGTGAGAGAGAATTTACAAGAGATTGGGATGAATGGGATTGTTTTGAGGGTTTATGGATTAAATAGGCCAATTAGCATCTGTTGTAACAGTGTATAAAATAATTCTTTCAGATTATTAATGTACAATTAGTTGTTTTTAATGACCATTTTGAAGCATATCAATGTAGACAGAAATGTGTGAGGTAGATGGGTGTTACATACTTGGTTTGAATGGGACTGGGTGGAATCTACACCCTGCATAAAATGATTAATGTAATTACTGGGATGTGCTTAAGAAACCGTCCACTTTGCTGCTGGGTGCAGCTTTCTACAAATCTCCTACTAAGATCAGAGCATTATTTGAGACACCCTCTGAGGAACTGGGGTCTCAAATTCAAGTTCTATTGTCACAGGAAAACATACACAGGGTATAAATGCCATGAAAATTAGCTTTTCATCGCAGCACAGAACAGGACAAGGACAAACACAAATTGACATAAACTCACATTAACTTGTACATAACTTGAATGTTGCTTCAGAAACACAGTATTTGGCAAGAATTCAGTTATTATGGAATGTTATATATTTAAGAGTGAATGGAAGGGTGAAGGATTATTCCACTGAAGTTCACTGTGGCAGAGGTGAATGTTGGTACCAATGCAAATACCCACTGCATGATGTGTGGGACTAGTAAATTAGAATCAGGTTTATTATCACTGAAATTAGTTGTTTTGTGGCAACAATACAGTGCAATACATAAAAAATTAATCTGTAATAAGAAATATAAAATTTAAATATGTAATGCAAAAAAGGACATAAGTAGTAAAATAGTGTTCATGGATTCTTGGGTTGATCACAATTTTGATGGCAGGAGGGAAGAAGCTGTTGTTAAAATGCTGGGTGTTTTTATTCATGCTCCTGATGGTAGTAATGAGAAGTGCCTGAATATGCCCAGGGTGCTGTCCTGGATCAGCTCTCAACTGATAGCTGCACCTTGTCCCCAAGTGGCATTGACTAAAAGAGGTAGAACGGGGCTGATGTTACAGGATTGCTACAGACTGGCACAGTGGGGACTGTTTTATTTTTTCACTGAGAAGATATGAAACTGAATGCCATGGAGTACAGGTGAATGGTCAGCATACTTCATCTGGGCTTTCAGCGCTTTCATACGAGGAGAAATTGGATTGGATCAACCAAACCTGTAATCATTCATGTTTTTAAAATGTGAAGGATTTTATTGAATAACGTGAAGGATTTTATTGAAATGTACAAAGTTCCATCACAGAGGTTCCCAACCTGGGGTCCACAGACCCCTCAGTTCATGGTAGGCATCTATGGCATAGAAAAGGCTGGGACCCCCTGTTCTAATGGGACCTGTTAGGCTAGCTATAGGGAGCATGTATCCTCTGGCTAATATAGAGCCAGGGGCCACAGTTTCCTGAACATTTAGCTGTCAGTCCTTTCCTTCCCTAAGCCATATTTCTGTTATGGCTATGATATCCCAGACTTCAGAGCCAATCCACATCATGTTCATCTGCTTTACTTGTCGAGCCTCTTGCATCGAAATTAGTGCAGTTTCTCTCCCTTTACTATCTCCTGTCTATCCTGACAACTAAATCTTCTCTCATTGACTGCAGTGTTGTCCCCTAATTTCTCATCAGCTGCACAACTCTGCAACTCTAAACCCTCCTGAGTAACACTGGCAAATCTTCCAGTCAGAATTTTGGTCCACCTCCATTTCAGGTGCATCGCTTCTCCCTTGGGCAGGTCACCCCCTAGCCAGGAAGAGATTCCAATGATTCAAGAATTCTGCCCCCCTGAACCAGCTCATCAGCCACTCATTCTACCTGAACTATCTTTATATTCCTACCCTCACTGGCCTTTTGCATCAAGAGTAATCCAGATATCATTGTCCTTGAGGTCCTGCCTATTAGATTCTCTCCCAGCTCCCTATATTTGCAGCACAGGACCTCATCACTCCTTCTATTTATGCCATTGGTACCAATGTGCAACATGACCTCTGACTTTTCACCCAAGTTCAATTTTCAACTGGGATCATGAATACCTGTGGATGCAGCTGCCTGAGCAGCCATGTTGAGCACCAGTGTCACACGTGGTGTGGGAGGGGGGTGCAAGCGGATGGGTGGTGAAAGTGCCCTTCCAACAACAGAATAATTGAGTATTATTAGCAACCTGTGTTAAGCCAACTAGCCTTCCTCTCAGCATTGATGAAGTGCTTGTGGGGAGGGGAGATCTTTGTCCCCACTTCAGAGTGATTTTTGATAAATGCCTCTCCACTCAGGCACCAAAGGAATATCTCATTTTCTGTCTTACAATTTAATAACATGAATAATTCATGTTCCTTGGCTGACAATATTAAACACATTTGTAGTGATATCTATCCTTCTCACTATCTATCATCAGTGAGTGATTTGATTTGAGCTGGGAAGAGAGGTTGAGAATCCAGATGATTAGCAGATGTTAGGGGGTAAAATCCTGCCACTATTCCCGCTTAATCCTGACCCCGAAGATAAATATCTCATCAGAATTAATTTAGCTTGAAAGTTTTTTAGTTGATGTCCCTGGGGTTCTGTATGAATTCCTCTTGTTCATTCAATGCAGAGAAATACATTATCTGATGTCTTCTATAGATACCAGCTCTCTTCAGGAATCCCTCCCCTGTGCACAGTGACACACTCCCTGGGAATCACTTGTGACCTTGAAACTCCTCACTGGTGAACCCTGTGGAATCTTGATCTGTGGACATAGCTGTTCCACCTGTGATGGGGCTACACCCACATCCTCGGAGAGCAAAGCCATTGTACAGTCAGCATTTCAGTTTGTACTGACCAACGATTAAAGGACATCAGAGGCTTGCGGGTGTGAGGATAGCCAGGTCTGAAAGGGTCCATTTTTTACAATCAATGAATCTAATTCAGTCTGTCTCCCTGGTATCTCATTATATAAAGGGAGATGGTTTGTTACTGTGCTGGCACATCCAGAATCCTGAACTCATGATGAGAACATCAGAAACAGAAGCTGGTGTAGCTACTCACTAAGACCACGGATCTGTTTTTTTTTACCTTTGTGCCCTGTCAATTGGATCTGTGGGAAGAGAAACAGAGTCAACGTTTCAGCATTTGCCATTTTACTTTTGATTTTTCCTTTGCTCCCCCAATGTCCGAAAAGTCAGTGTGGATTCCAATACAGAGCCTCTACAACTCGTGGATGGAAAATTTTGAAGATTTATCAAACTATATTGAAAGGGATTTCCCCTGAACTCTGCCCTGAAAGGCCTCCTCTTCAGTTTGTGGCTGTGGTCCCAGTTCCAGATCTGCATCATTTAAAAAAATAAGTAAATACATTTGTTTCAAGATTTTACTCTTCTGAGCTTCAGGGAGTATACTCTGAAGAGACCTTCACACCTCTTCCCAGCCCCACTTATTTTTCCTCCTCCTACTTCCCATTCTCCTGCTGTCCTCCCTTTTTCTTTTTGCCCTTCTCTGGAGCAACAAATCTTTGTTGCATAGGAGCATTCCATCCTCTGGTAATGAATGAATTCTGCTTTTACAGATGTCCTCAAGTTGATTGTGTCCTTAAGTCCAAAAATACAGAAAAATAACTTGCTATGATTGTGGTAACAACACCTCCACTGTATTGTAATGGTATGAAAAACACACCAAACTAATAGGAGGCAACTATTACAGAAAGAGAGTTAGTTTTGGTATTTGCAGGAATAAACTTGTATGCATATATATTTTCGACCATTGAATTTACTAATATTATCAGAGGTCTATTATTTTGGGTGATGAGATGAAGATGATTCTCTACCAAAGGAGGTGTAAGGTGCTCCTTCCCTCTGCTAGCCTGCAGGTTACCCTTAGGCAAGATGTAGCACCTGCGTAGCACCCCCCTCCCCCATCAGGGTCATATGAAAGCATGGGAGCAGGCGGTGGATGGTTGTATGAGCAGCTGGTGCATCTCACAAGTCCTGATTATGTGACCACTGACAGCAGGCAGACAATCTCTGAAGAGTGTTGGTAATGGCTGGGGTCATCCATCTTGTAAAGACACTGGCCAGAAGAAGACAGTGGCAAAGCATTTCCACTGGAAAATTTGCCAAGAACAATCATGGTCATGGATAGAAAAGGAAGACCATGATCTTCTACATCATACGACACAGCACATAATGATATAAAGGGGTGTCCATCGGTCAGGTGTTTGTAACTTGCGAGCAACCTGTATACCCTTAGAAGGGATACCAGCTTTGTATGCATTATTTCAGGTGAAGTCTCAGAGCTCTTTCTAATTTCACCAAAGCCCCATTCCTCTTGTACTCAAATCTCTTTGTAATTCAGGCTGACTTACGGTTTGCCTTCCTAGGTTCTGGCTACTACTTCATATTAGCACAGTTCTGCTGTGGTTAGAGCCACAGTCTCACAGTGATGGAGACCTGGATTTGATCACAAACAAGAGAAAGTCTGCAGATGCCAGAAATCCAAGCAGCACACACAAAATGCTGGAGGAACTCAGCAGGCCAGGCAGCATCTATGGAAAAAAGTACAGTCGATATTTCAGGCTGAAACCCTTCAGCAGGACTGGAGGAAAAAAGCTGAGGAGTAGATTTAAAAGGTGGCAGGGGAGAGAACCATCAGGTGATAGGTGAAACCCGGAGGGGGAGGATTGAAGTAAAGAGCTGGGAAGTTGATTGCTGAAAGAGACAGAAGGCCATGGAACAAGGAAAAAGGGGGAAGGAGCACCAGAGGGAAGCGATGGGCAGGCAAGGAGGTGAGGTAAGAGTGAGAAAAGAGGATGGGAAATGGAGAAGGAGGGGGTTGGTCCCATTGGATCTGTGGGAAGAGAAACAGAGGCAACATTTCAGAATCTGCCATTTTACTTTTGATTTTGCCTTCGTTCCGCCAATGTCCAAAAGGTTAGTATGGATTCCAACTCCTGAGTCTCTACAGCCCTTATTAGCACAGTTCTGCAGTGGTTAGAGCCACAGTCTCAGTGATGGAGGCCTGGATTCAATTACATTCACCTACCACCCCATCAGCCTCCGTGTCCAGCACATATTTCTCCAAAACACCCGCCTCCAACGGGATCCCACCACCAAGCACATCTTCCCCCCCTCCACTTTCTTCTTTCCACAGGGATTTCTCCCTACACGACTCCCTGTCCATTCATCCATCCCCACTGATCTCACTCTTGGCACTTAACCTTGCAAGCAGAACAAGTGCTACACCTGCCCCTACACCTCCTCCCTCACTACCATCTAGGGCCTTAAACAGTCCTTCCAGGTGAGGCGACACTTCACCTCTTCCTACAGATGTTGCCTGGCCTGCTGCGTTCACCAGCAACTTTTATGTGTGTTACTTCACCTATGAGTCTGTTGGGGTCATATACTGTGTTCGGTGCTCCCAATATGGCTTCCTGTACATCGGTGAGACCCAACGTAGATTGGGAGATTGCTTCACCCTGCATCTACTCTCCTTCTGCCAGAACAAGCAGAATTTCCCAATGGCCACCCATTTTAATTCCATTTCTCATTCTCATTCTGATATGTTCATCCATGTCCTCCTCCACTGTTGTGAAGATTTCTCAAACTTCCGGTAATGCCCCTAAACTGCCCCCCTCATTCTCCATTTCCCACTCCCTTTTCCCTCTCTCACCTCATTTCCTTGCCTGCCCATTACCACCCGCTTTTCTTTCTTCCATGGTCTTCTGTCTCTTTCAAATCAACTTCCAAGCTCTTTACTTCATCCATCCCCTTCCAGGTTTCACCAGTCACCTGGTGGTTCTCTCTCCCCTCCCCCACCTTTTAAATCTACTTCTCAGCATTTTTCTGCAGTCCTGCCAAAGAGTTCTAGCCAGAAATGTCGACTGTACTTTTTTCCATAGATGCTACTTGGCCTGCTGAGTTTCTCCAGTATTTTGTGTGTGTTACCCGGATTCAATTCTTACCTCTGATGCTAGCAGTGCAGAGTTGTATGTTGCCCCAGGTGCTCTGGTTTCCTCCCGTATTTCAAAGGCATGCAGGTCGAGGGTTAATTGGCCACTAAATTGCCCCCAATGTACAAAAACTGGAAGATTGATTGGAATATGAGGAAGAATTGAAAAGGGCTGCTGTAAATGGATACTTAATAGGGGGATAGATGTGGTGGTCTGCAGGGCCTGTTGATGCACTGTATCACCTTTGGAGAGTTGTTGCTTCTTTTCTGACCACAGAAAGGGGTCAACAGGACAGTCAGGTTAAGCCATTATAACAGGCCATACTTTAAGGATGCTCAGTGACACCATTGGAAGACCATGCATGTTGGGTTTCCCAGCTTCTTAAGAAACAGCAATCCCAATGATTTTGCTTATCATTTTTATTTATTCCAGTTCCCTGTGCTGAGAGTCGGGGTGTTTCCATTATTTTAAAAAGGAAAAGTAGATAGTTATTTAGCTGTTGCTGCCAGCTTCAAGTGGTTTCCTTGGAGACGTGTTATTGCTGTTAAGTGACTAGGGGACAAGATGTGGAAGCAGCTTCTCCATTGGCTGATCTCTGCTTGGGCCTCTGCACAATGACGCATCATCACTAATGAGCACATGTCTAATTTTAACCTCGAGTCCTGCAGGGAACTAGTGAGGGGAAAAAAATTACAACCTGGCATATTGATTACACCTTACAGAACTGAAGTAAGCACATCTTCTGTTGTAAGGGTAGATTCAGCTTTAACTCTGAACAGAGCAAGACCATATTGACAATAGCAGAGTAACTGGCTATTTAATCAGGTTTTGAAGTGAGGGGAGAATTGGACTGGAGATCTGAGTGGCAATTCATACCCTCCTTGACCTTGGACAGGCATCTCCTACAAAAGGTGTACTGCCTGCATGATGCCATCCTGTTCTAGAGTGGGGTTTCACCAGGAAGTCATAAAACCATACAGCATGGAAACAAGCTCTTTTGCCTAAGTGGTCCATGCCAGACAACATTCCAATATAGTGCCATTTGCCAGCGTTTGGCCTGTGTACCTGAAAGGTAGGTTCTCAAGAATGAGTATGTGTAGCATTTGATATCTCTGGGCTTGTATTCATTGGAGTTTAGAAGAATGGGCGGGGGGTGGATCTCATTGAAAAATGTCAAATATTCAAAGGCCCAGATAGAGTGGACATGGAGAGGATGTTTCCTATAGTGGTAGAGTCCAGGACCAGAGGACGCAGCCTCAGAATAGAGAGACGTCCCTTTAGAACAGAGATGAGGAGAGTGGTGAATCTGTGGAATTCAATGCCATGGATGGCTATGGAGGAAAAGACTCTGGGTACTTTTAAAGCAGAGGTTGATAGATTCTTGATTAGTAAGGATGTCAAAGGTTACAGGGTGAAGACAGGAAAATAAGCTTGAGAGGATTAATAAATCAGCCATGGTGGAGCAGATTCGATAGACTGAATGGTCTACTGCTCCTATGTCTTACGGGCTTATGGTTTATCACAAATAAAGCCCTCCCCATCAATGAGCAAATTTACAGGGAATTTACAAGCCTTCAAGAAAACAAATCTCAGTACTGAATATGTATTTTGATAATAAGTTTACTTTGAACTTAAACCATTCTAAGGTCCCTGTCCAAGAGCTTGTTCAATGTTGTCAATGTACCTGCCTCAGCCACTGCTTCTGGCAGTTCATTATGTAGACTACCCGCTAGATGTACTTATTTAGCGGTACAACGTGGAGGAGGGCCTTACAGCCCTTTGAGCCATGCCACTCCAGCAACCCCGCAACAAACCCGATTAGTCCTAACTGAATCACAGGACAATTTACAATGACCAATTGACCTGGAGGACCCAGGGAAAACTCACACATTCCATGAGGAGGATGTACAGAGACTCCTTAGAGAACAGTGCCAGAAATGAATTCCAAACTCTGGAATAACCTTAGCTGTAATATTGTCGTGCTAACTAACCACTACACTGCTGTAGTGCCTCATTTATATTTATTGTATTCTTTATGCTTATTATGATTTTTATGCTGCATCAGATCTGGAGTAACACTCTGCTTTACACTCATATACTGAAGAATGACAGAAAAACAATCTTGAACTTCCTTTCCCCACCACCCCCAACAGACGTCTGTTCTCTATAGTCTTCAACACACCGATCAATCAAATAATTTATCTCCTTCCACCTTAAATCCCCCTCCCCCCCCACTAATCCAGCCCTGGGACAAAGACCCCGAGAGATTCACCACCATCTGCAAGAAATATCTCCTATACACCTTGGTTTTAACTGGCGAGCCTCCTAATCTTGGAACTGTGTCTCCTTGATTTTAACTGATGAGCCCCTTAATCTTGGAACTATCACCCCTTGGTTTTAATGGACAAGCCCTCTAATCTTGGTCAAGACCCTCCTACTGGATGAAACATCCCAACATCTATTTTGTGCCTCCACTCTCCCTTCTGAAACAATGCCCCCCCGCCCACAGCACTCTCCACTTGTCCCTCCATCTGGGCCATACCTTCCAAATATCCGGACCTGCCTCTCAGTTTTTTTGGTCTACCTTACTTTCCCTTTTCTATTTTCTATTTATGATTTATAATTTAAATTTTTAATATTTACTATCGATTTGTACTCCAGGGGGCACGAAGAGCAGAATCAAATATCGCTGTGATGATTGTACGCTCTAGTATCAATTGTTTGGTGATAATAAAGTATAAAGTCATAGTAGTCATATTCATAGTCATAGTCATACTTTATTGATCCCGGGGGAAATTGGTTTTCGTTACAGTTGCACCATAAATAATTAAATAGTAATAAAACCATAAATAGTAATATGTAAATTATGCCAGGAAATAAGTCCAGGACCAGCCTATTGGCTCAGGGTGTCTGACCCTCCAAGGGAGGAGTTGTAAAGCTTGATGGCCACAGGCAGGAATGACTTCCTATGACGCTCAGTGTTGCATCTCGGTGGAATGAGTCTCTGGCTGAATGTACTCCTGTTCCCACACAGTACATTATGTAGTGGATGGGAGGCATTGACCAAGATGGCATGCAACTTGGACAGCATCCTCTTTTCAGACACCACCGTCAGAGAGTTCAGTTCCATCCCCACAACATCACTGGCCTTACGAATGAATCTGTTGATTATGTTGGTGTCTGCTACACTCAGCCTGCTGCCCCAGCACACAACAGAAAACATGATCGCACTGGCCACCACAGACTCGTAGAACATCCTCAGCATCGTCCGACAGATGTTAAAGGACTTCAGTCTCCTCAGGAAATAGAGACGGCTCTGACCCTTCTTGTAGACAGCCTCAGTGTTCTTTGACAAGTCTAGTTTATTATCAATTCATACCCCCAGGTATTTGTAATCCTCCACCATGTTATGCATTTGACCAATTGAATAATTACTTTGGTTCTGTCTTCACTAAGGAGGACATAAATAATCTTCCAGAAATAGTAGGGGACAGAGGGTCCAGTGAGATGGAGGAACTGAGCGAAATACATGTTAGTAGGGAAGTGGTGTTGGGTAAATTGAAGGGATTAAAGGCAGATAAATCCCCAGGGCCGGATGGTCTGCATCCCAGAGTGCTTAAGGAAGTAGCCCAAGAAATAGTGGATGCATTAGTGATAATTTTTCAAAACTCGTTAGATTCTGGACTAGTTCCTGAGGATTGGAGGGTGGCTAATGTAACCCCACTTTTTAAAAAAGGAGGGAGAGAGAAACCGGGGAATTATAGACCAGTTAGCCTAACGTCGGTGGTGGGGAAACTGCTGGAGTCAGTTATCAAAGATGCGATAACAGCACATTTGGAAAGCGGTGAAATCATTGGACAAAGTCAGCATGGATTTGTGAAAGGAAAATCATGTCTGACGAATCTCATAGAATTTTTTGAGGACGTAACTAGTAGAGTGGATAGGGGAGAACCACTGGATGTGGATTTTCAAAAGGCTTTTGACAAGGTCCCACACAGGAGATTAGTGTGCAAACTTAAAGCACACAGTATTGGGGGTAAGGTATTGATGTGGGTGGAGAATTGGTTAGCAGACAGGAAGCAAAGAATGGGAATAAACGGGACCTTTTCAGAATGGCAGGCGGTGACTAGTGGGGTACCGCAAGGCTCAGTGCTGGGACCCCAGTTGTTTACAATATATATTAATGACTTGGATGAGGGAATTAAATGCAGCATCTCCAAGTTTGCGGATGACACGAAGCTGGGTGGCAGTGTTAGCTGTGAGGAGGATGCTAAGAGAATGCAGGGTGACTTGGATAGGTTGGGTGAGTGGGCAAATTCATGGCAGATGCAATTTAATGTGGATAAATGTGAAGTTATCCACTTTGGTGGCAAAAATAGGAAAACAGGTTATTATCTGAATGGTGGCCGATTAGGAAAAGGGGAGGTGCAACGAGACCTGGGTGTCATTATACACCAGTCATTGAAAGTGGGCATGCAGGTACAGCAGACGGTGAAAAAGGCGAATGGTATGCTGGCATTTATAGCGAGAGGATTCGGGTACAGGAGCAGGGAGGTACTACTGCAGTTGTACAAGGCCTTGGTGAGACCACACCTGGAGTATTGTGTGCAGTTTTGGTCCCCTAATCTGAGGAAAGACATCCTTGCCATAGAGGGAGTACAAAGAAGGTTCACCAGATTGATTCCTGGGATGGCAGGACTTTCATATGAAGAAAGACTGGATGAACTGGGCTTGTACTCGTTGGAATTTAGAAGATTGAGGGGGGATCTGATTGAACCGTATAAGATCCTAAAGGGATTGGACAGGCCAGATGCAGGAAGATTGTTCCCGATGTTGGGGAAGTCCAGAACGAGGGGCCACAGTTTGAGGATAGAGGGGAAGCCTTTTAGGACCGAGATTAGGAAAAATTTCTTCACACAGAGAGTGGTGAATCTGTGGAATTCTCTGCCACAGGAAATAGTTGAGGCCAGTTCATTGGCTATATTTAAGAGGGAGTTAGATATGGCCCTTGTGGCTACGGGGGTCAGGGGGTATGGAGGGAAGGCTGAGGCAGGGTTTTGAGTTGGAGGATCAGCCATGATCATAATAAATGGCGGTGCAGGCTCGAAGGGCCGAATGGCCTACTCCTGCACCTATTTTCTATGTTTCTATGTTTCTATGTCCACACTGACCCCCTGGATGGAAACAGGGGTCACCTTAGCTCTCCTCAGGTCTGTCACCAGCTCCTTAGTCTTTTTCACATTAAGCTGCAGATAATTCTGCTCACACCATGTGACAAAGTTTCCTACAGTAGCCCTGTACTCAGCCTCATCTCCCTTGCTGATGCATCCAACTATGGCAGAGTCATCAGAAAACTTCTGAAGATGACAAGACTCTGTGCAGTAGTTGAAGTCCGAGGTTTAGATGGTGAAGAGAAAGGGAGACAAGACAGTCCCCTGTGGAGCCCCAGTGCTGCTGATCACTCTGTCGGATACACTGTGTTGCAAGCACACGTACTGTCGTCTGCCAATCAGGTAATCAAGAATCCATGACACCAGGAAAGCATCCACCTGCATCGCTGTCAGCTTCTCCCCCAGCAGAGCAGGGCGGATGGTGTTGAACGCGCTGGAGAAGTCAAAAAACATGACCCTCACAGTGCTCGATGGCTTGTCCTGGTGGGCGTAGACACGGTTCAGCAGGTAGACGATGGCATCCTCAACTCCTAGTCAGGGCTGGTAGGCAAACTGGAGGGGATCTAAGTGCAGCCTGACCATAGGCCGGAGCAGCTCCAGGACAAGTCTCTCCAGGGTCTTCATGATGTGGGAGGTCAATGCCACCAGTCTGTAGTCATTGAGGCCGCTGGGGCGCGGCGTCTTCGGCACAGGGACGAGGCAGGATGTCTTCCACAGCACAGGAACCCTCCGGAGTCTCAGGCTCAGGATGAAGATGTGGCGAAGTACTCCACATAGCTGAGGGGCACAGGCTTTGAGCACCTGTATAGAGTATCTCCTCCCCCCCCCACCCATAACCCGTCCAATATGCCCACACCACTCCCACAACCCCATTAGAATCCACACACTCCTGCGACCTGGCATTGAATGTTTGGAGTTATCAGGAGGCTTCACGGTAGGAGAGGGTAGGGTGGTAACATACCAAAGCCATAAAGCTGTTGTGATTGGTAATCGGAGCCTTGTTGTCACATGTTCTAAAGATGCAGTGTTTAGCATGTTGACCAAACACATCATTTCAAATCTTCAGTATATCAAGGTAGAGCAAAGGGAAAACAATAAGAGAATGGAGAATGTAGTGTTCTAGTTACCACATGCAGACAATAAGGTGCAAAGGCAATGGCAAGGTAGATTGTGAGGTCAGAACTTCATCTGATCATGCAAGAATCTTATACCAGCAAGGCAGGAGTTGCCTTAACCCACATACTGCGTGTTTTCAAGTTTTTGTATATTCTGCCCAAAGGAAGGGGGACAAGAGAGACTGTTCAGGGGTTTTTGATTACATTGGTTTTGATTCCCAAGGCAGCAAAAAGTAGACAGAGTCCACGGGGCAGGGTGGGGAGGTGACTTTCATGATAAATTGGGCTGTGTCCACAACATTTTGCAATCTTGGTCAGAACAGTTTCCATATCAAACAGTGAATTCATCCAGGTAGGATATTTTCTGTATTGTAAAAAAAAATGGTGAGGGACAATGGGAATGGGAACATTCTAAATTTCCTTAACCTTCTGGTAGTAGAGGCACTGGTGTGCTTTCATAGCACGTGTGTTCAATAATTGCAGAATCAGAATCGAAATTGGGTTTAATATCACTGGCATAAGTTGTGCAATTTGTTAACTTAGCATTAAGTCTTAGAGCCACCTCATGGCTAATTTACATTTTAATTGCTGCTGATAAACAGATCCCCCCACAGTTTGAAATCAATATTCTGTTGCGTGTCATTATTCAGCAGAACACTTAAACAAGATTACCAGCCTGTGCCAACAGGTAGATCTCAGTGGGAGTGTAGCAAGTTGGGGAGTGTGAAGGAGGGGATAGAGCTGGGATGGGGGAAACAAGTGGTGTGGGATAGAAAGCAGGAAGGGTGTGTGGTAACAGTATGATGGATGGGATAGCAGGGTCAATGGTGGGTCAAGTCAACTTTATTGTTGTGTGTACAGGTACTTGCAGCGGCATCACAGGAACAACACACATATGAATTAATTATACAGGACACTGAAGTTAAATACAGTAGTATATAAGCCACAATTAGAGACAAGTCCATTGTCGTGCATGAGGTAGGCTGTAGTGATCCATTGCTGAGGTGGAATGAGAGGAACCTGAAAGGTATGGGTGGCTGTAGATTGCAAGGGCTGGGGAATAAAGATGAAGGAAGGGGCAGAACCAGAGTGATTCTGAGTGTAGGTTGGCATTGCAAAAGACAGCAGAATAAGACCGTAGGAGTAGAATTTAGACCATTTGGCTCTGCACTGTCATTCTGTCATGTTTGATTTATTATCCCTGTCAACCCCATTCTCCTGCCTTCTCCCTCCTTTGACTCCTGGATAATCAAGAAACTTACCAACCTCTGTTTTAAATCTACCCAGTTACTTGGCCTCCACAGCGGACGGTGGCAAAGAATTCAAAAGATTCGCCACCTTCTGGTTAAAGAATTTTTATCATCTGTTCTAAATGGATGTCCCTCAATTCTGAGCCTGTGCCCTCTGGCCCTAGACTCCCCCACTATAGGAAACATCCTCCCCATATGCACTCTATTTAGGCCTTTCAATATCTGATAGGTTTTAATAAGATTTCCCATTCATTCTCCTAAACTCCAGTAAGTACAGGCCCTGAGTCATCAAATCCTCCTCGTATGTTAACCCTTTCATTCCTGGCACCATTCTTGTGAACCTGCTCTGGACCCTCCAATACAAGCTCTTCTTTTCTTGGATCCCATTTTCTTAGAATGGGATGTAGCAGATGGAAGATGAGAGGGCCAGAAGCAAAAGAAGCGGCCCGTGTAAGAGGAGGGACATAGCATGGATGGAAGGCTTGCAAAATAGTTATCATATGTTGAAACTGTGGCAGAAGTGCAAGCTGCCTTTCTGACTAAAGTCTCTCAACACTGCAAGGTGCACAGACGTAGAAAATCAAAGGTTATATCGAGGGAGGAATCTCATTGAAACCTATCGATTATTGAAAGACCTGGATTGAATGGACATGAAAAGTATCTTGCCGTTAGTTGGAGAATGTAGGACCAGAGGGCACTGTCTCAGAATAAAGGAGTGTCCCTTTAGAACATAGATGAGGAAGGACTTATTCAGCCAAAGAGTGGGGAATCTGTGAAGGCCATGTTTTCGGGTGTAGTTAAGATAAATTGATAAGTTCTTGATAGTTAAGAAGGGAAAAGGTTCCTCGGAGGAGTTAACAGGATCCTTAAGACCATAAGGTATAGGAGCAGAATTAGGCCACTTGGCCCATTGAGTCTGTTCCGCCATTCCATTATGGCTGATCCATTTCCCTCTCAGCCCCAATCTCCTGCTTTCTCCCCATATCCCTTCATGCCCTGACCAATCAAGAATCTGTCAACCTCACCCTTAAATATACACAATGACCTGGCCTCCACAGCTGCCTGTGGCAATGAATTCCACAGATTCACCACTCTGTAGCTAAAGAAATTCTTTCTTGTCTCCATTCTAACTGGACATCCCTTAGAGTACAGGCCAGAGCCATCAAATGCTCCCAATATGATAAGCCTTTCAATCCCGGAATCATTTTTGTGAACCTCCTTTGAACCCTTTCCAATGTCAGCACATCCTTTCTTTGACAAGGGGCCCAAAACTGCTCACAATACTCCGAGTGAGTCCTCACTATTGCCTTATAAAGCCTCAACATTACATCCTGCCCTCTGTCATCATATTTCAGATTTCTGAATGGCCCATGAACCTATAAATACTAACTTGTTACATTTTTGCAATTTATAGTAACTTTATCCCTTTGCATTGTATTGTAAAACAACAAACCTAAAATCAAGTAAGTGATATTGAAAATGATTTTGAATGGAGTTGAGAATTTTAAAAAAGTCAACCATGAATAAATGGCAGAGCAGCCTTGATGGGCTGAATGGCCTAATTCAGCTTCTATATCTCATAGTCTAAACCTTGGACTTTGGGTAAAAATACATGAAGCACAAACAGAATTAAGGGAATCCAGGAGTACAACGTTGTTGTAGACAAATGATACAAGGACAGCTGTTATTGCACTGGAAGGCAGAACAGGAACGAGGGGTTGAATGGCCTATTGCTTCAGTTCCTTTTTTCACTTGTGTGATCGTTCAACCATTAGACCACCTGTCCCCTGCTTTTGCTCTACCATTCAATGAAATCATGGTTAAGTTTTTACCTGAGCATCACATTCCTGCACTGAGCCCATGCCCTCTCATTCCCCGAGTATTGATTGATTGATTGGATGAACTGTTTACTTCTGAAGCATTTCCAGAAGCCACCTCTGGGCCCTGCCATGAAGATCCAATGTTCAGTGTTGACTGAAGCCTGCTGTTTCTCGCTCACTGACTGCACACAATGACACTCAGGTGTCACATCCCATCAGTGTCAAAGAGAGCCTGGATGGCAGATTCAAAATAGGTTAATGTTACCCTGAAGGCAGTCCCTCATAGTGCTGACGAGGTGGCTACTGTTATGACACACAGTGAAGCTGATGTAGATGAGGATTTACCGAGCTTCAGACTTTCACAAATGTTGGGTCCAAATGAACTACAATGTGACAAATCTGATTTTAATTCAATGTCTGTCTATTGCACACTTGGTATTAGATTAGATTAGATTAGATTATGAGGACACTCAGTCCTCATTTACTGTCAGTTAGAAATGCATGCATTAAGAAATGATACAATGTTCCTCCAGTATGATATCACAGAAACACAGGACAGACCAAGACTAAAACTGACAAAAACCACATAATTATAACATATAGTTACAACAGTGCAAAGCAATACCGTAACTTGATAAAGAGCAGATCATGGGCACGGTAAAAAAAAAGTCTCAAAGTCCTGATAGCCCCATCATCTCATGCAGACGGTAGAAGGGAGAAACTCTCCCTGCCATGAACCTCCAGCACCGCAAACTTGCCGATGCAGCACCCTGGAAGCACCCAACCACAGCCTCTGAGTCCGTCTGAAAACTTCGAGCCTCCGACCAGCCCTCCAACACCGAGCACCATCTCTGCCAAGCGTTTCAACCTCACCCTGGCCACCAAGCAACAAGCAAAGCTGAGGACTCGGGGCCTCCCCCCCCCCCCCCGGAGATTCTGGATCACACAGTAGCAGCGGCAGCAAAACAGGCATTTCAGAAGTTTCACCAGATGTTCCTCCGTGCTATCACGTCTGTCTCCATCAAATCAGAATTGTGCATGGCACCCTACTTGACAGATAACAGATATTCATCACCGGAGTGGCTACTGGGTGCTGTGTCACACCGCCATCTTCTCCTCTTCTATTACAGTGTAATTTTACATTTCTGATTGAGGAATGGCATAGTTAACCATAAGAAAAAAAGACATTCACTTCAGGTGAAAATTTACAGCCTTTTCAGTTCTACTATTGTGTATGTTATATGTATGCAACTCCACTGTAGCTGACGGGGCCCAATCTTTGTGTCCAGATCGGCAAACATCCCACCCTGCAAAAACTCAATTCAGGGAGGTAGCACCCCCCCCCCCCCGCCCCGCAACCCCATATCTCCCCCCCCAAGTCGAACTCCAACGGTGTATGTAATACTTTGTTTAGTGATTTTGTCTAATCTGTAAACCAAGTTGGCTATACGCAGAAAATGTGACATTAAAATATGTACTTATATAAGTAGGGGGCCGTGCACAATTCTGATTTGATGGAGGCAGACGTGAGAGTACGGAGGAACATCTGGTGAAACTTCTGAAATGCCTGTTTCGCTGCCGCTGTTACTGTGTGATCTGAAATCTCCGGAGGGGAAGGCCTCGAGTCCTCTGCTTTGCTTGTTGCTTGGCGGCCGGGGTGGGGTCGAAGCACTCGGCAGAGATGGTGCTCGGTACTCAGTGTCGGAGGGCTGGTTGAAGGCTCGAAGTTTTCAGACGGACTCAGAGTCGGCTGTCGTCGGGTGCTTCCAGGTTGCTGCACTGGCAAGTTTGCGGCGCTGGAGGTTCATAGCAGGAAGAGAGTTTCTTCCTTCTACCATCTGCGTGAGATATTGGGGCTATCGGGATTTTGGAGACTTTTTTTACTGTGCCCATGGTCTGCTCTTTATCAAATTACAGTATTGCTTTGCACTGTTGTAACTGTATGCTATAATTATGTGTTTTTTGTCAGTTTTAGTCTTGGTCTGCCCTGTATTTCTGTGATATCATACTGGAGGAACATTGTATCATTTCTTAATGCATCCATTTCTAAATGACAATAAATGAGGACTGAGTGTCTTCATAATCTAATCTAATATTATATTATCATGTTTATTCTATTATAACTTTAAGCAAGTCTACAGGGAGTTTGGCCTCATCACGTAGGGCATCCATAGAGTAGCTCCTTAGCCAGCTAGTTTAAATAACGTTAGCTATGCCAGGAGTCCCCAACCTTTTTTGCACCGCAGACCAGTTTGTTTTTGACAATATTCTTGCAGACCGGCCAACCAGGGGGGTGTGGGGGGGGGATGGGGGTAGGGTTGCCAACGAACAAGATTAACCATCAAATACGTTGTGTTTACCCCAAGAAGACTACAATTACCATGAAGCCTTGCGCGGGCACCTGTGTGCGCATGCGTGTATGTGCCGATTTTTTTTTCTACAAATCGTTTTTGGCGATTCTGTTCGGGGTGGGTGGGGCGTTAATCACGACTGGAATATAGAAGATCAGTCAACTACAACTCACTTTTTAGTGGCTAATACACTCAATTTTGTTTCTAAAAGGGTTTATCTAACAAATTTAATATTAAACACGCAGCGCATATTTTCCTCGCATGAATATAGTGATAAGTCAATTACTGTATAAATCACTTGTAAGTCAATAGCATTGTAACATTTTATGTAACGTTTGGATATTAAACACACAGCACATATTTTCCCCGTATGAACATATAAAATCATTGCAACACACCAATATCGCTGAATCATTGGGAGCCCTGGGCTGGTTTCCCTGCAACATCGAGCGGTGATGGGAGACAGCGATACTCGAAGGGGGTTCCTTATGTCCAGTCTATTCCGCAATTTAGTTTTCGTTGCATTCATTGCAGAGATGTGTTGGAACTGGAAGCAATGTTTACAGTGCTTTCGTGGCTATCTCAGGGTATTCAGCCTTGACTTTGATCCAGAATGCCGGCAGAGATGTTATGTCAGACATACTTTTCAGCCCACCGTCATTTGCAAGCTTGAGGAATTGATCTCCTTCCCGCGCTGACATGGACGACACACGGGTAATGACCTCGCATGTGTAATGACCTCGCGTGTGTTCAAGCTCAACAGTGGCCGTGACAGGAAATGAGGAAAGGTGCAGTTGACTCATACCCCAAATCATACCCTTTCCTCGCAGCCCTGTAGCACATGCTTTGCATGTGGTTGGGGACCACTGAGCTATGCTAATGAATGAATGACACCTGTTAAACTCACCTCAACATGTCTTTTACATTTTAACCCACCATTGGCAATAGAAAAGTCACTGTTGCATTCTTTTTGAGGTCGACTATAAAGCCTGCCCACAGAGAAAACTGATAGGTCTACCTAGCATGAAGAGGGACCAATCAGGATGTTCATGCTCGTTCTCGCTCTCCCTCTCGCTCTCAAAAAAATCAATTTCCGGGATATTGTATATAATTTCCGGGCGTCAGGGAGCCGCTATCAATATGCGGGAGACTCCCAGAACTTCCGGGAGAGGTGGGATGTCTGAGATCGGTATCATGAGTGCAATTAATTCAATGGTTTGGATCGATTATGATGAATTTGTGTTTTCATTACACACTGGAGTTCTATGTACAACTAGTATAACTGGTCCTGTGTCACTTTACACTTTATGCGGCCTCCACAGGCCCCCGTAGCAACAAATTCCATAGATTCACTAGACTCTGGCTAAAGAAATTCCTCCACATTGCATTTCTAAAGGGAAGTTGACTAGTGGGGTACCGCAAGGCTCAGTGCTGGGACCCCAGTTGTTTACAATATAGATTAATGACTTGGATGAGAGAATTAAATGCAGCATCTCCAAGTTTGCGGATGACACGAAGCTGGGTGGCAGTGTTAGCTGTGAGGAGGATGCTAAGAGGATGCAGAGTGACTTGGATAGGTTGGGTGAGTGGGCAAATTCATGGCAGATGCAATTTAATGTGGATAAATGTGAAGTTATCCACTTTGGTGGCAAAAATAGGAAAACAGATAATTATCTGAATGGTGGCCGATTAGGAAAAGGGGAGGTGCAACGAGACCTGGGTGTCATTATACACCAGTCATTGAAAGTGGGCATGCAGGTACAGCAGACGGTGAAAAAGGCGAATGGTATGCTGGCATTTATAGCGAGAGGATTCGGGTACAGGAGCAGGGAGGTACTACTGCAGTTGTACAAGGCCTTGGTGAGACCACACCTGGAGTATTGTGTGCAGTTTTGGTCCCCTAATCTGAGGAAAGACATCCTTGCCATAGAGGGAGTACAAAGAAGATTCACCGGATTGATTCCTGGGATGGCAGGACTTTCATATGAAGAAAGACTGGATGAACTGGGCTTGTACTCGTTGAAATTTAGAAGATTGAGGGGGGATCTGATTGAAACGTATAAAATCCTAAAGGGATTGGACAGGCCAGATGCAGGAAGATTGTTCCCGATGTTGGGGAAGTCCAGAACGAGGGGTCACAGTTTGAGGATAAAGGGGAAGCCTTTTAGGACCGAGATTAGGAAAAACTTCTTCACACAGAGAGTGGTGAATCTGTGGAATTCTCTGCCACAGGAAACAGTTGAGGCCAGTTCATTGGCTATATTTAAGAGGGAGTTAGATATGACCCTTGTGGCTACGGGGATCAGGGGGTATGGAGGGAAGGCTGGTGCAGGGTTCTGAGTTGGATGAATAAATGGCAGTGCAGGCTCAAAGGGCCGAATGGCCTACTCCTGCACCTATTTTCTATGTTTCTATGTTTATTCTGAAGCTGTGCCTTCAGATCACACTATTAGAAGATTTGCTCTGCATCAAATCCAGCAAGATTCTGTTGGGGCAGGGGGAGAGGTGGCGAGTGAGGAGAGAATTCTGTTCAGGGCAGCAGTATGGTCCAGTCCAAATCCTTTGCAGAATCTCCAAGGTAGTACTGATTGCTTCTCAATTCTCGTCCAATGACTGCATGTAAACTGTGGAGGTAATGAGGGAATATTTCCTTCTGGGGTAAGAGGGGAAGGGGTGAGCCACAGGAACTGACAAGAAACTGAGCCACAGGCAGGGTTTCACACAGGGTGGGGAGGGGACTAGGGAGAATCTGCAGTGGGAAGGCTTAGTGTATGCAGGAGATGCAGGTACCAAGAGGAATGTGGATTACAATTGCAGTGACATAATCCAATAAACCATCTAATCAATGGTATCTGTACTATGCTCTGTAGTGCAGAAGATGAGTTGGCCTAGCTGCCCCAGTGCCCTAGCCATCTGTAAACACAGTGATGTAATCCTTTGCAGAATCTCTGCAGTGAGCCAAGGTAGTACTGATTACTTCTCAGGGGCAGTGTGAAATTGATGGTGTAGGTAGGGATTTGAGGGGCTGCTCCTGGTGTAATAACAATGATATTTGTTTGGTGGCTCACTGCCATTTTTCATCAAGACTCTGGCCGGTTTCTCGCCCCTCATTCCCAGCTCTGACAGTGTCTGGCTGCAATTTCTGGCATGGCTGGAGCAGAGGCATCACTACCCCAGGTCCAGCTGTGGTCAAAAGCCAGTTTGCAAGCTCACTGCCTCCCCCTGGTGCCATGCTGGAGGATTGCTTGCATTTAGGAAAGTGCTCCCCAAGTGATGTTGGAAATGCACAAAGCAAGATCCCACAACTGTGGACTGATCTGAACCAGTGATGGATAGCCAAAATAAAATGGAAACTGTCCCTACAGTTCATTCAACAATGGCTCAGGGTCTCAGAGGTGGGACCTGACTTCTTTTGAATGGCAGGATTTCCATATGACAACAAGTCCTTCGCTCCCTGATAGTGGCCTCAGAAGTCAATAAGGCAGTACAGAAGGCATATGCATGCCTTTATTAGTTGAAGCACGGAATTCAAGAGTCAGGATGTTATGCTACAGCTTTATAAAACTCTATGCCATATCTGCAATCAATTCTGGTTGTCCCATTATAGGAAGGCTTTTGAGAAGGTGCTGAAGAAATCTATCAAGATTGAATGCTTAGATTGGATTAGAGGATGTGCGGTAGAAAGAGATGTTGAACAAACAACCCTATTTTCTCAGGAGTGGCAGATAATTCCTCGTCCTAATAGAAGTTTATGAAATAGATGAAGTGAACAGCCAGTATCCTTTTTGCCCGGGTTGAAATGTCTAATATTAGAGGCCATGCGTTTAAAGTGAGAGAAGGAAACTTCAAAGGAGATGTATGGAGCAAATTCCTTTTACACATAGAGTGGTGGGAGCTTGAATGTGTTGCCAGGGATGGTGATAGATGCAGATTTAATAGAGGTGTTTAAGATGTTATTAGATAAGCACAAGAATATGCAGAGAACAGAGGGAGAGGGACAATGTGTAGGCAGAAGGGATTGGGTGCCTTTAACTTAATTAGTTTCACACATCATGAGCTAAAAGGCCTGTTCCTCTGCTGCATTGTGCAGGGAGCACTTTTAAGTGCATTACAGGTTGTGGTTTCTGCCAGGAAAAAGCACTGCGATGAGCTGAAGATTACTTTTGAAGTGGTAGGTTTATCTCTGAAATGAGGGCAGAGTTCTTTATCTGAGCACCATAAATGTTGCTGACATATCTGGCAATAACCTGGTGTGTGTGTGTGTGTATGTGTGTTCGTCCATTGTCGACATCAGTGAGGACCTTGACACCATTATGATGGTGTCGAAACTAGCGCGTGATTTGGATTTAAGTGAGGGAGAGTTGCGCAGCATCAGCCTCACTCTGTCTTTCCAATTCCCATCTGGATCCAGTGGCAAGACACAGTCGAAGTGGCTGGAGATGGGACTAGGCGCAGTGGATGACCAGAACGTCTTCTGTGTCTTGTCCTGCTCTACACATTCCACGACGCTTGCAGAGACCGCCTTCTTGACCGTTGGACCTTCCATTGGTCTCGTCCGCTCAATCCGCCGGAGTCTGTCGTCACATGCTGGGATAGACAACTCCCTATCTCACCGAGGGTTTGAGACCCGTCGGCAACCCTCACCTGGTTTAGCCGGCTTGTCGAAGCCGTTGCCCGGGGTGTGGCCGCTATCGCATGCAAACAGCTACGGGGAGCCACAGGTGAGAGCTGAGTGCCAGGTGGGGACCAAAGGTGGACTAACCGCCTTGAAAAGGACATGGCATGTTCCTCCACCAGAGGTGCTACCCCTCCCTGACATCCCATACACCCCAATAACCTGGTAAAGAAGGCAAGGATAAATTGTACCGCCATTTCAAAATGAAATAAACTGTTCTAGTGAATCTCTCAAACTAGTCCAATGCAGTTTGCCAGTTGTGTGTGAGTAGCATTTGGTCTTAAACTTTACAAAAGGTTTGAAATTTGCTGGGGAATCTGGAAACATAGAAGACCTACAGCACAATAGAGGCCCTTTGGCTTACAATGCTGTGCGGAACATGTACTTAGCTGAGAAATTACCTAGGGTTACCCATTGCCCTCTATTTATCTAAGCTCCATGTACCTATCCAGGAGACTCTTAAAAGACCTTATTGTATCCGCCTCCTCCACAGTTGCCAGCAGCGCATTCCACACTCACCATTCTCTGCTTAAAAAAGCTTACCCCTGACATCCCTCTGCACCTACTTCCAAGCACCTTAAAACTGTGCCCTCTCGTGTTAGCCATTCCAGCCCTGGGGAAAAGCCCCTGATCATCCACATGATCAATGCCTCTCATCATCTTATACACCTTTATCAGGTCACTTCTAATCCTCTTTCGCTCCATGGAGAAAAGGCCAAGTTCACTCAACCTATGGCATGCGAAGGCATGCTCCCCAATCCAGGCAACATCCTTGCAGATCTCTTCTGCACCTTTTCTATAGTTTCCACATCCTTCCTGTAGTGAGGTGACCAGAACTGAGCAAGTACTCCAAGTGGGGTCTGACCAGGGTCCTATATAGCTGTAACATTACCTCTCAGCTCTTGAAATCAATCCCATGGTTGATGAAGGCCAATGCACCGTATGCCTTCTTAACCACAGAGTCAACCTGCACTGCAGCTTTGAGTGTCCTATGGGCATGGACCCCAGGATCCCTCTGATTCTCCACATTGCCAAGACTCTTACCATTAATACTATATTCTGCCATTATATTTGATCTACCAAAATGAACCACCTCACACTTATCTGGGTTGAACTCCATCTGTCACTTCTTAGCCCAGTTTTGCACCCTATCGATTTCCCAGTATAACCTCTGACAGCCCTCCACACTATCCACAACACCCCCAACCTTTATGTCATCAGCAAATTTACTAACCCATCCCTCCACTTCCTCATCCAGGTCATTTATAAAACTCAAGAAGAGAAGGGGTCCCAGAACAGATCCCTGAGGCACACCACTGGTCACCGACCTCCATACAGAATATGACCCATCTAAAACCACTCTTTGCCTTTTGTGGGCAAGCCAATTCTGGATCCACAAAACAATGTCCCCTTGGATCCCATGCCTTCTTACTTTCTCAATGAACCTTGCATGGGGTACCTTATCAAATGTTTTGCCGAAATCCATATCTACATCTACTGCTCTACCTTCATCAATGTGTTTAGTCACATCCTCAAAAAATTCAATCAGGCTCGTAAGGTACAACCTGCCTTTGACAAAGCCATTCTGACTACGTACTCCTAATCATATTATGCCTCTCCAAATGTTCATAAATCCTGCCTGTCAGGATCTTCACCATCAACTTACCAACCACTGAAGTAAGACTCACTGGTCTATAATTTCCTGAGCTATCTCCACTCCCTTTCTTGAATAGGGGAACAACATCTGCAATCCTCCAATCCTCCAGAACCTCTCCCGTCCCCATTGATGATGCAAAGAACATTGCCAGAGGCTCAGCAATCTCCTCCCTCACCTCCCACAGTAGCCTGGGGTATATCTCGAACAGTCCTAGTGAATTATCCAAATTGATGCTTTCCAAGAGTTCCAGCACATCCTCTTTCTTAATGTCTACATGCTAAAGCTTTTCAGTCTGCTGAAAGTCATCCCTACAATCGCCAAGGTCCTTTTCCATAGTGAATACTGAAGCAAGGTATTCATTAAGTATGTGCCTCAGCTATCTCCTCCAGTTCCATACACACTTTTCCACTGTCACTCTTGATTGGTCCTATTCTCTCACATCTTATCCTCTTGCTCTTCACATACTCGTACAATGCCTTGGGGTTTTCCTTAATCCTGTCTGCCAAGGCCTTCTCATGGCCCCTTCTGGCTCTCCTAATTTCATTCTTAAGCTCCTTCCTGCTAGCCTTATAATTTTCTAGATCTCTATCATTAGTAGTAGTAGTAGTAGTCATACTTTATTGATCCCCGGGGAAATTGGTTTTCGTTACAGTTGCACCATAAATAATAAATAGTAATAGAACCATAAATAGGTAAATAGTAATATGTAAATTATGCCAGTAAATTATGAAATAAGTCCAGGACCAGCCTATTGGCTCAAGGTGTCAGACCCTCCAAGGGAGGAGTTGTAACGTTTGATGGCCACAGGCAGGAATGACTTCCTATGACGCTCTGTGTTGCATCTCGGTGGAATGAGTCTCTGGCTGAATGTACTCCTGTGCCCACCCAGTACATTATGTAGTGGATGGGAGACATTGTCCAAGATGGCATGCAACTTAGACAGCATCCTCTTTTCAGACACCACCGTGAGAGAGTCCAGTTCCATCCCCACAACATCACTGGCCTTATGAATGAGTTTGTTGATTCTGTTGGTGTCTGCTGTCTAGATTACCTAGATTTTTGAATCTTTCATAAGCTTTTCTTTTCTTGACTAGATTTTCAACAGCCTTTCTACACCATAGTTCCCTGTACCCTACCATTCTGACTGTCTCATTGGAATGTACCTATACAGAACACTACGCAAATATCCCCTGAACGTTTGCCACATTTCTGCCGTACATTTCTCTGAGAACATCTGTTCTCAGTTTATTCTTCCAAGTTCCTGCCTGATAGCTTCATAATTCCCCTTACTCCAATTAAATGCTTTCCTAAATTGTGATCACTATTTCCAAAATGCTCTCCCACTGAGACCTGACACCTGACCAGATTCATTTCCTGATACCAGATCAAGTACAGCCTCTCCTCTTGTAGGCTTATCTACTTATTGTGTCGGGAAACCTACCTGAACACACCTAACAAACTCCACTCCATCTAAATCTCTTGTTTTAGAGAGATGCCAATCAATATTGGGAAAATTAAAATCTCCCACCACGACAACCCTGTTATTATTTCATCATTCCAGAATCTGTCTCCCTATCTGCTGCTCGATGCCCCTGTTATTATTGGGTGCTCTATAGAAAAACACTAACTCTATTGACACCTTCCTGTTCCTAACTTCCACCCACTGAGACTCAGCAGACAATCCCTGCATGACTTCCTCATTTTCTGCAGCCATGACATTATCTCTGATCAGCAGTGCCATGCTCCCACCTCTTTTGCCTCTGAAGCCTGGCACTCTAAGTGGCCATTCTTGCTCTTGAGCCATCCATGTCTCTGTAAAGGCCACAACATCATAGTTCCAAGTACGGATCCATGCTGTCAGCTGATCTGCTTTGTTCATGATACTCCTTGCATTAAAATAGACACATCCCAAACCATCAGTCTGAGCGTATTCCTTCTCTACCACCTGCCTACCCTCCCTCTCACACTGTCTCAATTTATGAGCGTACCACCCCTTCCTCCATTTCTTCAGTTTGACTCCCACCCCCCAGCGATTCTAGTTTAAACTCTCCCCAATAGGCTTAACAAAACACCCTGCCAGGATATTTGGCCCCCTCAGATTCAAGTGCAACCCGTCCTTTTTGTACAGGTCACTCCTGCTCCAAAAGAGGTCTCAATGATCCAGAAATCTGAATCCCTGCTCCCTGCTCCAATCCCTCAGCCACGCATTTATTCTCCACCTCACCCTATTCCTATACTCACTGAGATATAATCCGGAGATTACTACCTTTGACATCCTGCTTTTCAACTTCCTTCCTAACTCCCTGTAGTCTGTTTTCAGGACCTTTTCCTGCCTATGTCGTTGGTACCAATATGTACCATGACCTCTGGCTGTTTACCTTTCCACTTCAGGATATCGTGGATGCGATCAGAAACATCCTAGACCGTGGCACCTGGGAGACAAACTACCATCCGTGTTTGTTCCTTGTGTCCACAGTTGTCTGACCCCCTAACTATAGAGGCCCCTATCACTGCTGCCATCCTCTTCCTTTCCCTACCCTTCTGAATAGGGAAGTATCTTCCTATTCCAGCGCTAGGGTAGCCTTCTGCATGCTTGTGCCTGAAGTCCACAAGGTTGTGAGAAACTAGAGCTGGCTCCCCACAGTGTGTGCTTAATGTGCTGTGTAAAGTAGGGAGCACGTCGTCAGTGCTGAACATTGCATGGTCCTATCACCCACACATTCCTCTTACCAGGTCCCCTCCCCAAATGTTCCCATCAGCCCTCCCCATTCCCTCTCTTGAATCCATGCTGCACACCCTCTATCAGATTCCACAGTCTGCAGCCCTTTGTCACCTCCCAGCCTCTGTCGCTGTTCCCACTTCCCCTCACTCCTCCTCATCTGCCCATCACTCCTCCCATTTGGATCCACCTATTTCCTGCCTGCTTTCTTTCACTCCTTCTCCTTGCAGCTTTAAACTGCCTATCTCCCCTCTATCCATTTAGTCCAGATACAGAATCTCAGCACAAAACATCTGTCCATTTCCTTCCACTGCATGACCCACTGAGTTCCCCACCATCTTGTGTTTTGCCAGGTCACATTACTAAACACGTTCCCCCTGGATGAACCTTTTCTCTCACACCGCTGCATAGCTTCCCCTTAAAGGTACCACTCCAGTACTTCAATGGGTGGACTGCTGATTTATCGGTTTATCTCAAATCACTCTCTGACCTCTTCAACCCCTGTGGCTCCCAATCTCTCTGTCTCTTCATTGCATTCCCTCCAGTCTTCAGCTCCTGGTCTCTCCTGCTCATAGCCCCTGTGCTGCCTTTGCCCTACTGCTATTCCCATTAACCCTTTCAGTATTTCCTGGTTAGAAGGTATTATTAAAAGGCATTCATTTAATGAGGGAAAGTTCAAAGGAGATGTGAAGGAGAGTGGTGGCTAGAACAAACTGCCAAAAGCCATGGTGGATGCAGATATGACGGATGCATATTAAAGGCTCCTAGACAAGCTCTTGGATATACAGAGAATGGATGGATATGGACCATGTGCAGGCAGACCAGCTGAGTTCCCTCCATCTACTGCAGCTGGGAATACGGGCCATTACAAAGGTGCCCAGCTCAGTTTCTTATGTGTACATTCACTCCACAATAATGCCTTGAAGCTGAGCAAGGAGGATGGTTGGAGGTCATTGAGCGATAACACAAGGTTAAATTAAGCTGACATGTGCCAAGTAACATTAGGGGAAGACCCACATCTCCCTGTCTTCATGAAAGGTGACAGAGTAGTTACATTTGCTGAATATGATCGTTTACGTTGATGGGAACTGTGACTGAGCTTACTCTGCATACATGCCGAATGGAGCCCACACTGGAAACTCAAACCATCACCACCACCAACCCACCCCCAGCCCCCTGAGGCTGACCATTACACCACCACGCACACTGCCTGCAGCTCCCTTGGGAACACTGACTCATGGCTTGTGCCGTTATTTCCAGAAGCCGGTATTTCTCCTTAATTACCACTTTGAGCCAGATCCAAGCCTACCTAATCTTTACAACTTTATCAAATCCTTCCTAGGACACAGAAGGGGACCATTCAACCCATTGAATGCATGGCAGTACGTTGTAGAGACGTGCAGTCACTCCCATTCCCCTGTTCTGGCTTTCAGAAGGAATTGGATAATTTGTTGAAAGCAAAACATTTGCAGTTCCCTGTACACAGTTGGCTCTGCATCAAGTATATGTTCAGACAGTGAATTCCTCATTATATCTTATCACTGTGTTGAAGAAAAAAACATTTTCCTCTCCTTCCGTCTGGATCTTTTTCCAGTCCTTTTGTTCTTTGCCCTCTGGTCTCTGATTCCATTTGTGGGAATAGTTTGCCTCCCTTCACTCTTTTGAAACCTGCCTTAATATTGCCTACTCCGATCAAATAACCTCTTAATCTTCTCCAAAAATGATCCCCGTATGAAATCCCACCTCCCGGAATCAATTCCTGTACTCTCTCAAAACAAAGCAAAGCAAATCCTGTACTCAATTCCTGTACTCTCTCAAAGCAAAAACAAAGGAGCTGGTTGTGGATTACAGGAGGAATGGAGACAGGCTAACCCCTATTGACATGAATGGATCTGGGGTTGAGAGGGTGAACAGCTTTAAGTTCCTCAGCATCCACATCACCGAGGACCTCACGTGGTCTGTACACACCAGCTGTGTGGTGAAAAAGGCACAACAACGCCTCTTTCACCTCAGACTGTTGAGGAAGTTTGGTATGAGCCCCCAAATCCTAAGAACTTTCTACAGGGCACAATTGAAAACATCTTGATTGTCTGCATCACTGCCTGTTAAGGAAACTGTATCTCCCTTAATCAGAAGATATGTGAACAGCCCAGTGCATCTGTAGTTGTGAACTTCCCATGATTCAGGACATTTACAAGGACAGGTGTGTAAAAAGGGCCTGTAGGATCATTGAGGACCCAAGTCACCCCAACCACAATCTATTCCAGCTGCTACCTTCCGGAAAACGGTACCGCAACATAAAAGCCAGGACCAACAGGCTCCAGGACAACTTCTTCCACCAGGCCATCAGACTAATGAACTCACGCTGATTTGAGTGTACTCTATATTACATTGACTGTTCTATTTATTATAAATTATTACAAATTACTATGATTGCACATTGCACATTGCACATTTAGACGGAGACGTAACGTAATGATTTTTACTCATGTATGTGAAGGATATAAGAAATAAACTCAATTCAATGCTCTCTTCTACCTTCTAGTTTTAGATAGAGAACCAAAGATTTAGAGTCTTACAGTCACACAGCATGGAAAAAGGCCATTCGGCCCTAGTCATCCATGTTGCTCAAGGTGCCTTCAAGTTAGTTTGCCCCTAGTCTTGCTACTGGGTTGTGAGGACACTCAGAGAAGCCTGATTCAGAGCTTACTGTGCGGTATGTGAACTTCTTGTCAACACAGTTAAAACACTTTTTCTACTCCTACCCCCTTAATGGCTGACCACCTGTTCTAAGGCCAACTAATAGTAACTTGATTTCTGACCTGATCCTTTTCACTCACTCTCCTGTCATGGCTGTTTCTGTGATCCTCTCCCTCACGCAATGTCTGTTCACTTCTCACATGAACATTTTGGGTTGAGGACCTTCTCGGAGATGGAATCTTGTATTAAGAAGTGGGTAGTTGTGAGCAAAAAGCTCAGCCTCTATTGCTAGGGGCTGGGTGGAGTGATCTTGGCACTGGACCATAAGATATAGGAGCAGAATTAGGTCTTGCCTCACGGCATGGTATGACATCTACTCTATACAAGACTACAAAACGTTTCAGAGAGTTGTGGACACAGTTCAGTTCATGACACAAGCAAGTCTCCCTTCCATGGACCACCAGGTTCAAGGATGACTTCTATCTTGCTGTTACTATTGAATGGACCTTTTGTACGATAAGATGGAGCTTTGACCTTACAATCTACCTTGTCATGGCCTTAGTCTGCCTGAAATGTACTTTCTCTGCAACTGGTAACACAATGTTCTGCATTCTGTTATTGCCTTTTTCCCTTTGTACTGCCTCAATATGTTGATGTTTTAAATGATCTCCATGAATGAGATGCAAAGTAAAGTTTTTACATACACGTCAGAATAATAAACCTATTACCAATGAGCTTTCTTCTCCCCACAGACTCGGCAATACAAGTGAACTCCACGTCGATGAGCTCAGCATCCCCACATTCAACAGTGAACTCAGTAGTTGGTCACCAGTCAATGATCGGATCTTCAATAAATGCTTCGCGCCCCCTCACCTCCCCCTTGGGAAGCTTGGCCTCTCCAGTCAATGGACTGGGCTCTCCATACCCCGTTATCACATCGTCAATCGGCTCTCCCTCTGTGTCCTTGCCATCCACACCGGCCGTTGGCTACGGAGCACTCAACAGTCCCCAGGTAAACACTTTACCAGGTCAAAGGTTTATCAGTTCAGGGGTTATTTCAGCAAGTGAATAGAACAAGGCAGCAGAGCGGTGCCAAAGATGGAGCCAATGTTTCTCATCTCCAGAAACCAGGGTTTAATTACGTCCTCAGGTGCTGTCTGTGTGGAGTTTACGTGCTGTCCCTGTGAGCAAATGGGTTTCACCCATCCTCTGATTTCCTCCCATATCCCAAAGATGTTTAGATTGGTAGATTAACTGGCCACTGTACTTTGCCCCAATGAGAATGTGTGTAGAATGAAATGAGATTAGTGTGAATGAATGGTTGATGGTGCAGACTCAGTGAGCCAAAGGGCCTGTTTCCATGTTGTAAGACTCCAGGTTTAAACATATCACCACCATAATCTCAATATGTTCAGCCTTTTGAGCTCATCCCATCATTCAGTTAGACCAGGGGTTCCCAGCCTGGGGTAAAGGGACGCCTCAATTAATGGTAGGGGTGCATGGCATAAAAATGTTTGGGAACCCCTGAGTTAGACCATGGCTGATTTTTGTGTTTTGACACCTCTCACATCCTTCAGTCTTTATCTCAGCATTTATCAGTGTCACCTACGAACCTTTGCATTGACCCCCATGCGAGTGCGTGGTTGTATAAAGAATGGCATGCTGAAATTAACCTGATGACTTGTCTCTAATGGTGGAGACTTCCTCACCAGGGAAACTAGTTTCTCCTTCTTTTATCTACAGTATATCAGATCCTTCAATTACTTGGAATTCCTCAATCAAGCTGGTATGTCCATCATCAGCTTCTAGGGAATGTGATCCTAACTTGCCCTGTTTACTCTTATAATTTAACCCTTTTAGCTTTAACTACCATCTGCTGCTATTGCTTAGTTCTCAGAGTTTGAGATGTTCCTGAAGGCATCTTTCTGTCTGAGTGGTTTAGCAAGCAACTTGGAACAGATCGTTACAGATAAAGGTTCAAGGTTCAAGGTACATTTATTGTCGAATTATGTACACAGTATACAACTCTGGCAACAAGAACTTCAAACACCAACCCCCTCCCCACCCACGCAAAAAAAATATGCAAACAAGAAAGAACAGACGGAAACACAATGTAAAAACACAAAATTGAAAGAGTCCAATTGAACTACAGACCAATTGACAAACCGCAGACACAGAACTTTGGTACCATCCTCTGACAGCATTGAGAAGAGAGACAGAGAGCATTTGAACACAAAGGCCTTCTCTCAGGAGCAACATGCAAGAGACCATCACATACAAACACCTTCTTTGGCAGCAGCAAGCAAGAGGCTGGTAGACAGCACTGAAGATTGTCTTGCCTTCTGCACTCACCTCAATGTTTCATTCTTCCTCGGCATTGTAATCGGTGAGATTGGCAAGAAATAGAATTGATCGTGAGCTTGCGTCCCAGCTCTAAGCTTTGTGGCCTTGAGGCTGCTCGCCTCCTCGCATCTTCTCAGAGACAGCAAAGGGCTAGATCACTCAGGCGATCCTCAAACTTTTGATCACAGGCTCTAACAGTACAGAAAAATAAAAAGAAGACATAGAAAAAAGTGAAAGAAACAGTTTCGTGAACTATCTGGAAGATATCTGAGGTAGTGTTGTTCGCTAGCACCAACTTGACCATTGAAGCATTGTACCCTGTTGCCAAATCAAAGCAGGAGCTCAGAAATAATTTGGGGTCCCATCTGGAGCTCCAGTTACTAGACATTTTAATTCCCTTCCCATTACCACACCAACTTGTCTGTCCTTGGCCTCTTCCACTATCATGTGAGACTAACTGCAAGTAGAACAGGACCTTGTATTTTACCTAATTGGTCTACAACCCAATAACAAGAACATTGAAATATTAACCTCCTTCTGATCTACCCAGCTCCTCTCACATGCCCCCTTCTTGCCTCAACAGCATCCCCAGTGCTAGATCTGGAGATGACGTTCTTCAGAAGTCAGAAATGAATTTAACATCTTATGGTTATAGTGTTTAATCAGATGTTCATCATAGTGCAGGTCAGAGAGGGTCAGCAAGGCAAGTAAAAAAGTAACAAAGAAACTTGAGCACATGCTTTTGTACTGAAAACCGGTTTGAACTGGTTCAGGTAAGAAACCTGTAATCAGGTACTTACTGAATCATACTTCAGTTCTGTGGACCATGAAGCTACGCAACTATAGGAATACTGTATACTGCAAGTTACTGAAAGTTTACAGTCAAACAGGTAATTATGCAAACATATAAACAAGTATAAAGAAAGCTAAAATTACAAGGTCAACCCAATAAAAAGAACGATCTGGACCCTAATCAAATACCATCCCCCATTATATTGTCTCTTTTCCCTTCTGCTCTCTCTGCCTTCCCTGGATCTATCCTTCAGCTTCCTCTCGACATAAGACAAAAGGAGCAGAATTAAGCCATTTCAGCCCATTGAGCCTGCTCCATTTCATCATAGCTGATTTATTATCCCTCTTAACCCCATTCTCCTGTCTTTTCTTTGTAACCTTTGATGCCCTTACTAATCAAGAACCTCTTCTCAACCTTTGCTTTAAAGGTACCCAATGACTTGACCTCTATTTTCATCTGTGGCAATGAATTCCACAGGTTCACCACCCTCTGGCTAAAGAAATTCCTCCCCACCTATACTCAAAGGGATGCCCTTATAGTCTGAGGCTCAGCCGACTGATCCTACACTCCACCACAATAGGAGACATCCTCTCCACATACACACTATCTAAGCTTGTCAATGTTCGGTAGGTTTCAATAAGACCCTACCCCCATTTGTCTAAACTCCAATGAGTATAGGCCTAGAGCCATCAAATGCTCCTCATACGTTAACCCCTTTATTCTTAGGATCATTCTTATAAACTTCCTCTGGACACTCTCCAATACCAGGACACCCTTTTTTAGATAAGGATCTAACTCTGCTCACAATGCTCTAAGTGCGGCCTGACCAATGCCTCATAAAGCTTCAGCATTACATCCTTGCATTTGTACTCTAGTCCTCTTGAAATGAATGCTAACATTGCATTTGCCTTCCTCATCACCAGCTCAACCTGCAAGTTAATCTTTAGGGAATCCTGCATAAGGACTCCCAAGCACCACTGTAGATCTGATTACTGAATTTTCTCCCCATTTAAAAAATAGTCTATTCTTTCTAACAAAGTACATGACCATACACTTCCCTACACTGTATTCCATCTGCCACTTCTTTGACCATTCCCCTAATCTGACTCAGTCCTTCTGAAGACTCCCTGCTTCCACAACACTACCTGCCCTTCCACCTACCTTTGTATCATTTACAAACATAGCCACAAATCCATCAATTCTGTTGTTCAAATTATTCTCATATATTGTGAAAAGAAGTTGTCCCATCACCGACCCTACAGAACACCAGTTGTCACTGGAAGCCAACCAGAAAAGGCCCAAGCTTTGGCAGGTGAAGTGAGGTTGCAGTGGCTGGGGGGAGGTGGTGGAAGGTTAGGGGGTTGATATTTCCAGAGATGGAGAGATTAAGTGTATTCCCCTCCCTCCTCCCCATCCACTGAAAAGGATTTATATGGGACAAGGCTCTCACTGACTACATTGAAAAGTACCTTATTAGTCGTAAGGCGGTTAGAGGGCATCCTGAGACTGGTAACTTATGGAGACACAGATGGAGGCCATTCAGCCTATCAGAACCATTCCAGTTCCAGCACAGCAATCCAATCAGTCTCCTCTCCCCCATCTCTACAACCCTCTATTTCTGCAACTTAGTTCCTTTCACACCTGCCTGAATTTGCCTTTAATTCTTTTTACCAATTAGCTATAGAGAGGCCAATTTAGGGTGGCTATTTAACTCACTAATCCACATGTTTGTGGGAGGAAACCCGAGTAGATGAGGGGAAACCCATCTTGTCACGAGGGGTTTTGGGTGGAATGTGCAAACTCCACATAGACAGCGCTGGAGGTGAAGATTGAACCTGGATTGTTGGAGCTGTGTGGCAGTGGCACTGCCTGCTGTACCACTGTGACTCTGTACTTGGACATGTTAGCTGGCTTGTTCAGTTTACTTGGTGTAGGTAACTGCAATCAACACATGCAGCACAATTCTCACTACACACATCATCAGATCTATCTAGCAAGACAAAATCATTCCTTGTGAAAGGTTCATTGTGGTCTTGAGAGAGCGTTAAAGTTGAAACATTTCATTCATTGAACAGTTGTTCTCTATGAAGGATCGAAAAATTATGGGGAAAGTGGGAACTGAGATTTGTAAATGGGACAACTCGATCTTTATCCAGACGATAAACTCTTAGGTGTGTGGAGGGACAAGGAAGCAGCACGGTATGTTTCAGAAGAAGTAAACTAAGTGGCTGTGGGAGGCAGGAATGGGGTGTGTTGGCTGGGAGATACAACTCCAGTGCTGCACAAATATTGGCACAGAACAGTGCAGCCCAATAGATTTTGCTCTGATCTGTGCAACCTCAGAAAAGCTTAATGAAAATCTAAAAACTGTGGATGCTAGAAATCTGAAATGATGATAGAAAAGGCTGGGAACACTCAGCAGGCCAGGCAGAATCTGTGGAAGGAGAAACAGTTAACATTTCAGGTCTGTGACCCATCATCAGATACTTTCTCTGCCAATTCAAACCCCCTGAATGTTTTATTCATTTATCATTGAAATGGGTTTGGCTGAAATAATGATCTTTGCTGAATGTACTATTGGCATTCCAACAGGATTGATTTTACAGCAGAGCAACAGGCCCCTCAGCCCCTTCAGCCCTTGATGCTGTGCCAAACTAATTAAGCCAATGATACCTAATCACCGACACCGAACCTTAGGCCACACATTTCCTTTGAGCTATCCCCCTCTTGCCATAAATGCATGCCCTCTATTATTTGACATTCTGACTCTGGGGAGAAATATACTGACTGTCTTTTCTATGCCTTACATAACCTTTTAAACTTCTATCAGGTCTCGCCTCACTCTCTGCTGCCCCAGAGTAAACAACCCATCTATGGCCAATGTATCCTTATAGCACATGCTCTCTAATCCAGGCAGTATCTAGTAAAGTTCTCAGCACCCTCTCCAAAGCTTTCACATCGTTCCTATAATGGGGTGATTACAATTGAATGCAGCCTGTTCTGATAAGAGTCCCCCTTTTTGATCACTCAAAGTCACAATACTGGAGTCCAAGCCAAGTGTACTGTCATATGCACAAGGACGGACATGTATGCAATGAGAAGCTACTTGCAGCTGCATCGCAAGCACGTGGCATCATAGAAGCAGCATTCACCAGAAAAATATAAATTATGCACAAATTGTACAAGAAAAAATGCAACTGGTGCACAAAAGTGTTTCAGTTTTAGTACAAAGGCATCAAGGTGGTCAGAGTGTGGCTGACTTGTCATTCTGGTGGCTGGGTGTAGACACTGCGATTGTATAACTGATGCAGAGAAGCTCCCTCTGTCACTGGTGTCTCTCTCACTTAATGTGAGCGCTAGTTGGCTCACATGGGGATATTACACTGTATAACAGTCTCTCTGCTCCAGGCACTTGGCACTGGGCCCAGCAGCTGAAGCCCCAGTAATCCTGTTAGACAAACAGCCAGAATCCAGATGCACACAATATCCCACTCACTCATTGCCCTGTGCTTACAGCTTCATGCTCAGACTCAGTCTCATCCCCAGAAAACCGCATCAGTTTTCAAACTATCAGATTTGTGCTGACATCTCTTTCCTGTCCCTGCCTCCAGCTTTTCACCTTCCTAGGTCTCTCCTCTGCTGCTGGAGTTCTATAGAGTGATACGGCAGGGAAACAGGCTGTTTGCCACACAAGATCACACCAACTATTAGCCTCTATTTACACTAACACTATATTAATCCCATATTTTTATCAAATCTTCCCAGATTCTACTGTTCATCTACACGCAGGGAGCAATTTACAATAGCTAATGAAACTACCAACCCTCCATCAGGAAGGAGGTCCCACACCACCAAGTTCAAGAACAGTTATTATCCTTCAAACATCAGGCTCCTGAACCAGAGCAGATAACTTAATTCACCTCAGGACTGAACTAATTCCACAACCTATCCACTTTCAATGACTCCACAACTCATGTTCAATAGTATTTGTTAGTTTATTTGTTTGTATTTCCATAGTTTGCCTGATTTTGCACATCAGATGCTTGTCAGTCTTTATTCCTGTGTAGCTTTTCATTGATTTTATTGTATTTCTTTGTACTACTCTGAATATCTGCAAGAAAATTGATAAATGGTGGAGAATAAATGGTTGGCTGAGGGATTGGGGCAGGGGGCAAGGATTCAGATTTCTGGATCTTTGGGACCTCTTTTGGGATAGGCGTGACCTGTACAAAAATGACAAGTTGCACTTGAATCTGAGGGGGACCAATATCCCGTCAGGGAGGTTTGCTAAGACTATTAGGGAGAGTTTAAACTAGAATTGCTGGGGGGTGGGAACCGAACTGAATGAAGGAAGGGGTGGTTGGCTCACAAATATAGAAAGCTTGTAGACAGTGTGAGAGGGAGGATAGGCAGGTGATAGAGAAGGAATGCACTCAGACTGATGGTTTGAGATGTGTCTATTTTAATGCAAGAAGCATCATGAACAAAGCGGATGAGCTTAGAGCATGGATCAGTACTTGGAGCTATGATGTTGTGGCCATTACAGAGACTTGGTTGTCTCAGGGGCAGGAATGGCTACCTAGAGTGCCAGGCTTTAGATGTTTCAGAAAGGACAGGGAGAGAGGCAAAAGAAGTGGGGGTGTAGCACTGCTGATCATGGCTGCAGAAAAGGAGGGATTGTCTACTGAGTCTCTGTGGGTGGAAGTTAGGAACAGCAAGGGGTCAATAACTCAACTGGATGTTTTTTATAGACCACCCAATAGTAACAGGGACATCGAGGAGCAGATAGGGAGACAGATTCTGGAAAGGTGTAATAACAACAGGGTCGTCGTGGTGGGACATTTTAATTTCCCCAATATTGATTGGCATCTTCCTAGAGCAAGGGGTTTAGATGGGGTGGAGTTTGTTAGGTGTGTTCAGGAAGGTTTCCTGACACAATATGTAGATAAGTCCATGAGAGGAGAGGCTGTATTTGATCTGGTATTGGGAAATACAGTGTACAAAGGCTGTTGAAAATCTAGTCAAGAAGAAAAGAAAAGCTTACAAAAGGTTCAAAAAAAACAAGGTAATGATAGAGATCTAGAAGATTACAAGGGTAGCAGGAAGGAGTTTAAGAATGAAATTTGGAAATCCAGAAGGGGCCTTGGTGAGCAGGATTAAGGAAAACCGCAAGGCATTCTACAAGTATGTGAATAGCAAGAAAATAAGACTTGAACGAATAGGACCAATCAAGTGTGACAGTGGAAAAGTGTGTATGGAACTGGAGGAGACAGCGGAGATATTTAAGGAATACTTTGCCTCAGTATTCACTACAGAAAAGGACCTTGGAGATTGTAGGGATGACTTAGAGCAGACTGAAAAGCTTGAGCATATAGACATTAAGAAAGAGGATGTGCTGGAGCTTTTGGAAAACATCAAGTTGAATAAGTCAACGGGACCGGACTGGATGAGATACTGTGGGAGGTGAAGGAGGAGATTACTGATCCTCTGGCAATGATCATTGCATCATCAATGGGGATGGGAGAGGTTCTGGAGGATTGGAGGGTTGCAGATGTTTGTTCTCTTATTCAAGAAAGAGAATAGAGATCGCCCAGGAAATTATAGAGCAGTGAGTCTTAGTTCTATGGTTGGTAAATTGATGGTGAAGATCCTGAGAGGCAGGATTTATGAACATTTGGAGAGGCAAAATATGATTAGGAATAGTCAGCATGGCTTTGCCAAAGGCAGGTCGTACCTTCCGAGCCTGATTGAATTTTTTGAGGATGTGACTAAACACATTGATGAAGGTAGAGATGTGGATGTAGTGTATATGGATTTCAGCAAGGCATTTGATGAGGTACCCCATACAAGGTTTATTGAGAAAGTAAGGAGGCATGGGATCCAAGGGGACATTGTTTTGTGGATCCAGAATTGGCTTGCCAACAAAAGGCACAAAAGTGGTTGTAAACAGGTCATATTCTGCATGGAGGTCGGTGACCAGTGATGTGCCTCAGGGACCTGTTCTGGGACCCCTTCTCTTGGTGAGTTTTATAAGTGACCTGGATGAGGAAGTAGAGGGATAGGTTAGTAAATTTGCTGATGACACAAAGGTTGGGGATGTTGTGGATAGTGAGGAGGGCTCTCAGAGGTTACAGTGGGACATCGATAGGATGCAAAACTGGGCTGAGAAGTGGCAGATGGAGCTCAACCTAGATAAGTGTGATGTGGTTCATTCTGGTATATCAAATATGATGGCAGAATATAGAATTGATGGTAAGACTCTTGGCAGTGTGGAGGATCAAAGGGACCTTGGAGTCCGTAGGACACTCAAAGCTGCTGTGCAGGTTGACTGTGTGGTTAAGAAGGCATATAGTACATTTTTCTTCATCAACCGTGGGACTGAGTTTAAGAGCTGAAAAGTAATGTTGCAGCTATGTAGGACCCTGGTCAGACCCCACTTGGAGTACTGTGCTCAGTTCTGGTCACCTCACTACAGGAAGGATGTGGAAACTACAGAAAGAGTACAGAGGAGATTTACAAGGGATGTTGCCTGGATTGGGGAGCATGCCGTATGAGAATAGGTTGAGTGAACTTGGCCTTTTCTCCTTGAAGCGACGGGGGATGAAAGGTGACCCTGATAGAGGTGTATAAAATGATGAGAGGCACTGCTTGTGTGGAGAGTCGGAGGTTTTTTCCCAGAGCTGTAATGACTAACATGAAGGGGAACAGTTTTAAGGTGCTTGGAAGTAGGTACAGAGGAGATATCGGGGTAAGTTTTTTATGCAGAGGATGGTGAGTGCGTGGAATGGGCTTCCGGCGACAGTGGTGGAGCTGGATATGATAGGGTCTTTTAAGGGACTCTAGGTTAGGTACATGGAGCTTAGAAAACTAGAGGGCTATGGGTAACCCTAGGTAATTTCTAAAGTAAGTACATGTTCAGCACAGCATTGTGGGCCAAAGGACCTGTAAATTTCTGTAGGGTTTCTATGTTTCTATGTTATTAAAATGAATCTCAGGGTAATTTGCATTATAGTGATATATATGCACTTTGATAATGAATTTATTTTGAACCCTGATCTGGCAGGAGGAAATGTGTGAGGAGATCAGGGTACCTCAAGGAAACCCTTCAACCAAGCTCTGGAACTTGTTGCCTCTCAGCCTCTCTCTCCTCTAAGTTTTTGGTCTCCTGCCCCAAGAGGTCCACGTGGGTAGGCATTTGTAGAATGTCCCCTGGGTAGCCCTGTGGGATATTTCAATGCACTCAAGGCACCATGCAACAGCAACAGGTTGTTGATGTTGAAAATGGCTGTTGTTGGCAGAGTGAGCCCTGGGGCAAGATTTGGCAACCTCCTCCCACATCATGCCGGGCTTCTGTGTGGCCTCACTAGCTGGCACAGCTTTGTCAGCAGCTGTGGATTGAAGTCCTTACCCAAACACTGAAAGAAATTTCTAACCCCCATCCCAGTGGAAAGTGAATGCAGCATGGTCTCGAGGTGTCAGTGAGACATTTGTATCATTGTAATCCATATGTAGAGGAACTTTACTGTGTCTAACCCTCAGTCCCTGCCCTGGGAGTGTGTGATGGCACAGTTTACAGGGAGCTTAGTTCTGTATCTAATCCATCTGTTCTTGCCCTGGGAATGTGCGATGAAAATGGGACAGTGTAGAGCAATCTATCTGTCCCTGCTCTGAAAGGGTGTAATTGGACAGTGTGGAAGGAGCTTTACTCTGTATCGAATCCATGTGTTCATTCCCTGGGAATGTGTGATGAAACAAGGGTAGGGTAGAGCAGGGTTTCCCAACCTGTTTTGTGTCATGGACCAATGACATTAAGCAAGATGGGAACTGGTGTAGAGGAAGTTTTACTCTGTATTTAACCCATCTACCCCTACCCTGGGAGTGTGTGATGAGAAAGAGTTGAAGGGACTGTTCTAGCCTACCTGGCATCAAGGACATGTATACAGAAAGGTGCCAGAAAAAAGGCCAGCAAAATCAAGAAGGATCTCACTTACCCTGCTCATGGATTGTTGTTCCACCCCCATCAAGGAGGAGACTATGTAGCATCCACGCCAGGACCACCAGACTCAAAAACAGTTACTTTCTCCAAGCAGTAAGGCTGACCAATATCTCCACTCTCCATCCTATCCCTCCTTGCCCCCAACCACCACTATTTTATCATTTCCTGTCAGTCACCTTATGTACAGACACTCCCGTGCCTAGCGTCACTTTATGAAAATATAATCAATCTATGTATGTGTAATTATCTTGTATATTTATATTTATTGTATTTTATATTATAGTGTTCGTTATCTTTTTTATATATGCATCGGATCTGGAGTAACAATTATTTCATTCTCCTTTACACTTGCGTACTGGAAATGACATTGAGCACATGGGGGGAAGTTTCCCTGGAGATAAGACATGACTTTGAAGAGAACTCAATTACGGTATAAAATCAGAATCGATGTTTGTGTAATTTTAGTGATTCTCAGCAGTGACTTTCTGAAGATGATTATTTTGGGTTCTGCAAGAAGTTACAGCCTCCAGAGACACACAGCTTGTCTCGTCGTTCCTCTGTGGGTTCATTTGATGGAGCCAAACACTGTTAGTGATAGAACACTGGACTCCACAGCCAGTAGCCGATACATTGATGCAATGGATGCTCACAAGGCATTGTTAGTTCAAGCAATTGGAGGAATTAACATGCATGTTTCCATGCATTTTAATGAGAACATACTGCCCTGGAGGAATGTGAGCTGCTGGTCAGAGAAGTTAAGGAAGTATTATCTAGCATTCTGTGGTTGTAATGCAGAGGTCTTGCTGAAATACACCAGCAGTTTGGTTCCAGAGCACTGATCTGTGAACTATGTGAGTGTAAAAACACCTTTAGTTGCAAATTTTTCATTCTCTTTCACTTTCTTCCTTGACACTGCTCCTCTGGAACAAAACAAATTCCATTTGGAAGATGGAGCAAAGTTTCCTGTATATTGTAGGGAACTGCCTTAGTAAAATTGGTGCAACACACATAAAAAGTACTGGTGAACGCAGCAGGCCAGGCTGCATCTATAGGAAGAGGTACAGTCGACGTTTCGGGGTGAGACCCTTCGTCAGGACTAACTGAAAGAAGAGATAGAAAGAGATTTGAAAGTGGGAGGTGGAGAGGGAGATCCAAAATGATAGGAAATGATAGAAATGATAGGAGGGATTGCGTCTGCGTTAGTAAAATTGTTGATGGCACAGCTGGAAGCCATCAACAAGCTTCAAAACCTGGGTCTCTGTACCTCCCACTGCAATTAGATCCTCATCAGGGGACCACAGTCAGTATGGATAAATGGTAGGATCTCCTTCTTAAAGTTCAAAGTAAATTTATTATTGAAGTATGTATATGTCACCAAATACTACCCTGAGATTCACATCCTTGCACTCCTTCAAAGTAGAACAAGGAAATACAATAGAATCAATGAAAAAATTACACACAAAGACTGACAAGCAGCTAATGTGCAAAATAAGACAAACTGTGCAATTACAAAAATACAACCAAATAATAAATACCGTGAACAAGAGCTGTAGAGTCTTTAAAAGTGAGTCCATAGGGTGTGTTTGTTGACCAATTCAGTGTTATGGTGTAAAGTTATCTACACTGGTTCAGGAATCTGATGGTTGAACGATAATAACTGTTCCTGAACCTGGAGGTGTGAGACCTAAGCCTCTTATACCTCCTTCACGATGGTAGCAGCGAGAAGAGAATTTGGCCTTGATGGTGGTAGTCCTTGATGGTGCATTCCTCTTTCCTGTGGCAGTGCTCTTGGTAGGTGATCTTGCTGCCAGCTCAGTGATGCGTGCTTAGCCCATTATTCTACTCTCTCTACACACATGACTGTGTGGCACTCAAGCACCATCTATAAGTATGCAATTAACATAGCTGCTGTTGGCAGAATCTCAGATGGGGATGAAGAGGCATACAGGAGTGAAGTAGATAGATTGGTTGAGTAGTGTCACAACCACCTTGGATTCAACATGAACAAGACCAAAGAATTCATTATGGATGCCAGGAAGTGGAAGGCAGGTGAACACACACCAATCCTCGTTGAGGGATTTGCTGTTGAAAGAGTGAGCAGCTTCAGGTTCTAGGGTGTCAACATCTCAGAGGATCTATCCTGGGGCCAACATTTTCATGCATCGTGATGAAGGCACACCAGTGACTCTAATTCATTAGGAGCTTGAGATTTGGTATGTCACGAAAGAATCAGCAAATTTCTACAGATGTACTGTGGAGAACATTCTGACTAGCTGCCTCACCTTCTGGCATTGAGACTCCAATGTAGACAAATGTAAGAGGCTGCTATGGGTTTGTAAATGCAGCCAGCTCTATGATGGGCACAAGCCTCTCCAAAATTGAGGCCATCTTGAAAAGGTGATGCTTCAAGAAGGTGGCATCCATCATTAAGGAGCCTCATCATCTGGGATATGCCCTCTTCTCATTACTACCATCAGGGAGAAGGTCTGGGAACATTATGACCCACACTCAATATTTTAAGATCAGCTTTTTTCCCTCCTTCATCACATTTCTGATTACTCTATAAACCTATGAATACTACTGTGCTATTCCTTTTTTGCACTATCTATTTATTTCATTTTAACTTAACATAATTTGATATGCCTGCATTGTACTGCTGCCACAAAACAACAGATTCCACCACTTGTGTCAGTGACAATAAACCTGATTCTGATTCATCCTCACAGTGTCAAGGACCCAAGTTCAATTCTGAACTTAAGTCCTCTTTCTGATGGAGTGTGCATGTTTTCCTTCTGACTGTGTGGCTTCTGTCAAGTGCTCTGATTTCCTCCCTCATCCCAAAGATGTGTGGGTTGGTAGCTTAAATGGCTTTGATAAATTGTCACGAAACGTAGTTAAATGGTAGAATCTGGAGCTAAATAGTCAGATAGAATGTAGCTGAGTGGTGGAATCTGAAGGGGAGTTGATGAGCGTCAATAGATAAATGTGAAAATGGTGTAGAAGAATTTTACTTGATTACTGCCCATCCTGGGGGGTATGAGCTATAAGGTTGGATAATCTTCAATTCTTTTGTTTGAAGCACTGGAGGCCGAGGGAAGATGATTGCAGACTTGTTTATAAAATGATGAGAGGCATAGATAGGGTAGATGGTCAGAATCTTTTTCCCAGCACACAAAAATCAATTGCTACAGGATATGCATTTAAAGTTAGAAGGGTAAAGTATAAGGGAGATGTGCAGGGCAAGGTTGTACACAGTGTGTGCCAGTGGTAATGGTCGAAGCAAACAAATAGTGTTTGTTCAAAACACCTGTAGTTACATGAATATGCAGGACCTGGAGGGATATCTGTGGTGTACAGGCAGAAAGGATTTAGTTTAATTTGGTATTGTGTTCAGCAGAAACATAGTGGGCAAAATGTGCTGTACTGTTTATGTCCCACATAGAATTAGTGTATTCCCAGCACTGATTGTAAGGAGTTTGACTTTTATCCCTGTGAAGAGGTGTGTTTCCTCCAGGTGCTCTGGTTTCTTCCCACAGTCCAAAGATGCACTGGTTGGTAGGTTAATTAGTCATTGTAAATTGTCTTGTGATTGAGCTAGGGTTATGCTGGGTGGTGTGGCTCAAAGGGCCGGAAGGGCCTATTCCGTGCTATATTTCAATATCGCATAAATGGATGAAGTGTTCGCTCAGTGTTGAAGGTCCTTTTCTCATGCTGCATAACTTAGAACATAGAACATAGAAAACCTACAGCACAATGCACACAAAGTTGTGCCAAACATGTCCCTACCTTAGAAATTACTAGGCTTACCTATAGCCCTCTATTTTACTAGGCTCCATGTACCCATCCAAAAGTCTTATAAAAGACCCTATCGTATCCGCCTCCACCACCGTTGCTGGCAGACCATTCCACGCACTCACCACTCTCTGAGTAAAAAAACTATACATGAATGTAGGATAATGTGATTGCAAGTGTGATTCTAACATTTGGTATTACTTTATCTTCTTTTGATTTATAATTTATATCTTCTTGTACTCTGTATTCTTATATGTAGAAACTAATAAAAATATTGAAAGAGGAAAAAGTTACCCCTGACATCTTGTCTGTACCTACTCCCCAGCACCTTAAACCTGTGTCCTCTTGTGACAACCATTTCAGCCCTGGGAAAAAGCCTCTGACTATCCACGTGATCAATGCCTCCCATCATCTTATACATCTCTATCAGGTCACCTCTCATCCTCAGTCGCTCCAAGGAGAAAAGGCCGAGTTCACTCAACCTATTCTCATAAGACATGCTCCCCAATCCAGGCAACATCTTTGAAAATCTCCTCTGCACCCTTTCTATGGCTTCCACATCCTTCCTATAGTGAGGTGACCAGAACTGAGCACAGTACTCCAAGTGGGGTCTGACCAGAGTCCTATATTAGATTATAAGGACATTCAGTCCTCGTTTATTGTCATTTAGAAATGTATGCATTAAGAAATGATACAATGTTCCTCCAGTATGATATCACAGAAACACAGACGAAGACTAAAACTGACAAAAACCACATAATTATAACATATAGTTACAACAGTGCAAAGCAATACCGTAATTTGATAAAGAGCAGACCATGGTGCCCAAAAGTCTCAAAGTCCCGATAGCCCATCATCTCACGCAGACGGTAGAAGGGAGAAACTCTCCCTGCCATGAACCTCCAGCACCGCAAACTTGCTGATGCAGCACCCTGGAAGCACCTGACCACAGCCGACTCTGAGTCCGTCCAAAAACTTCGAGCCTCCGATCAGCCCTCTGACACTGAGCACCGAGCACCATCTCTACCGAGCGCGTCGACCCCGCCCCGGCCACCGAGCAACAAGCAAAGCCGCAGACTTGGGGCCTTCCCATCCAGAGATTCTGGGTCACACAGTAGCAGCGGTGGCGAAACAGGTGTCTCAGAAGTTTCACCAGATGTTCCTCCGTGCTCTCACGTCAGCCTCCATCAAATCAGGATTGTGCAGGACACCCTACTTGACAAATAACAGATATTCATCACCAAAGTGCCCGCTGCGCGCAACATCGCGCCACCATCTTCTCCTCTCCTGGTTATCTTATATAGCTGCAACATTACCTCTCGGCTCCTAAATTCAATTTCACGATTGATGAAGGCCAATACACTGTATGCCTTCTTAACCACAGAGTCAATCTGCACAGCTGCTTTGAGTGTCCTATGGACTCGTACCCCAAGATCCCTCTGATCCTCCACACTGCCAAGAGTCTTACCATTAATACTATATTCTGCCATCATATTTGACCAACCAAAATGAACCACCTCACACTGGGTTGAACTCCATCTGCCACTTCTCAGCCCAGTTTTGTATCCTATCAATGTCCCACTATAACCTCTGACAGCCCTCCACACTATCCACAACACCTCCAACCTTTGTGTCATCAGCAAACTTACTAACCCATCCTTCCACTTCCTAATCCAGGAGAAAAATCACAAAGAGTAAGGATCCCAGAACAGATCCCTGAGGCACTCCACTGGTGACCGACCTCCATGCAGAATATGACCCGTCTACAACCCCTCTTTGCTTTCTGTGGGCAAGCCAGTTCTGGATCCACAAAGCAATGTCCCCTTGGATCCCATGCCTCCTTACTTTCTCAATAAGCCTTGCATGAGGTACCTTCTCAAATGCCTTGCTAAAATCCATATACACTACATCTACAGCTCTACCTTCATCAATGTGTTTTGTCACATCCTCAAAAAATTCAATCAGGCTCGTAAGGCACGACCTGCCCTGACAAAGCTATGCTGACTATTCCTAATCATATTATACCTCTCCAAATGTTCATAAATCCTGCCTCTTAGGATCTTCTCCATCAACTTACCAACCACTGAGGTAAGACTCACTGGTCTATAATTTCCTGGGCTATCTCTACTCCCTTTCTTGAATAAAGGAACAACATCCGCAACCCTCCAATCCTCCAGAACCTCTCCTGTCCCCATTGATGATGCAAAGATCATAGCCAGAGGCTCATCAATCTCCTCCCTCGCCTCCCACAGTAGCCTGGAGTACATCTCATCTGGTCCGGCGACTTATCCAACTTGATGCTTTCCAAAAGCTCCAGCACATCCTCTTTCTTAATATCTACATGCTCAAGCTTTTCAGTCTGCTGCAAGTCATCACTACAATCACCACAGTGAATACTGAAGTAAAGTATTCATTAAGTTCCTCTGCTATTTCCACTGGTTCCATACGCACTTTCCCACTGTCACACTTGATAGATCTTATTCTTTCACATCTTATCTTCTTTCTCTTCACATACTTGTAGAATGCCTTGGAGTTTTTTTTAATTCTGCCTGCCAAGGTCTTCTCATGGCCCTTCTGGCTCTCCTAATTTCCTTCTTAAGCTCCTTCCTATTAGCCTTATAATCTTCTGATCTCTAACATTATCTAGCTCTCTGAACCTTTTGTAAGCTTTTCTTTTCTTCTTGACTAGATTTATTACAGCCTTTGTACACCACAGTTCCTGTACCCTACCATAACTTCCCTGTCTCATTGGAATGTACCGGTACAGAACTCCACACAAATATCCCATGAACATTTGCCACATCTCTTCCATACTTTTCCCTGAGAACATCTGTTTCCAATTTAAGCTTCCAATTTCCTGCCTGATAGCCTCATAATTCCCCTTACTCCAATTAAACACTTTTCTAACTTGTCTGTTCCTATCTCTCTCCAATGCTATTGTAAAGGAAATAGAATTATGATCACTATCTCCAAAATGCTCTCCCACTGAGCGATCTGACACCTGACTAGGTTCATTTCCCAATACCGTATCAAGTACAGCCTCTCCTCTTGTAGGCTTATCTATATATTGTATCAAGAAACCTTCCTGAACACACCTAATAAACTCCACCCCATCTAAACCCCTTCCTCTAGGGAGATGCCAATCAATATTTGGGAAATTAAAATCTCAGGCCCAGTCTCTGTGCCAGAGTCCAATATATTTCTTAATAAAAAGATCAGTGTGTAGTGAGGTCTGTGCAGGGTGTGCTGAGCTGTAAATTATACTCCACAGTGGTACAACCCATTCACACTGAGCCCGGGTTGTTTCCCCAGTACAATGATCCAGCTGCAAGCAGTTGGCAGGCACACAGCATCCTGGAGTGGCCGATAGCAGTGCTCACTAACTGCAGGCGATCGGCCCCTCCCCAACCCCCCTCATTTAGCCCAGCACAGCATGGCACTTGTCACTGCAGAGCTGATTGCATGGTGGAGCGCTGGAGCTGTCCGCCCACTGTGAGAGATCTGCTGGAAATGGCTGTAGGAGAGGTGCTGAGACTTTATAAAGCACTGGTAAGACCTCACCTTGAGTATTCTGAACAGTTTTGGGCCCCTCATCTTAGAAAAGATGTGCTGGCATTGGAGAGGGTCCAGAGGAGGTTCACAAGAATGACTCCAGGAATGAAAGGGTTATCATACAAGAAACATTTGATGGCTCTGGGTCTATACTCACTGGAATTCAGAAGGATGAGGGGGGGATCTCATTGAAACGTTTCGAATGTTGAAAGGCCTAGACAGAGTAGATGTGAAAAGGATGTTTCCCATGGTGGGAGAGTCTAGGACAAGAGGCTGCAGCCTCAGGATAGAGGGGTGCCCTTTCAAAACAGAGATGCAGAGAAATTTCTTTAACCAAAGGGTGGTAAGTTTGTGGAACTTGTTGCCACATGCAGCTTTGGAGGCCAGGTCATACGGTGTATTTAAGGCAGAGACTGATAGGTTCTTGATTGAACATGGCATCGAAGGTTTACAGGGAGAAGGCCAGGAAATGGGGTTGAGGAAGAGAAGAGAAAAGGACCAGCCATGATTGAATGGTGGAGCAGATTCGATGGGCCAGATGGCCTCATTATGCTCCTATGTCTTATGGTCTTGTGGAGTGGGAGTGGATGAGCACAGTACCTGTCGTGGTGGTACAGGGTTCTCCTTCCTGCCCAAGTGGGGTTTGGCTGCTGCCGCGGTGCTCATCAGTGGAGCAACTGTGATTGGCGTCCAGATGTCAGTAGGATGAAGGACTTTAGATATGTGGGTGGGGCATTTGTGAAATAGGGTTACGGGTGCATAGGTCTCACCATCACAGGGATATTTTCATGACTAGAGAGCTTGAGTTATTAAGATTCGATGGGCTTGGCTTGCTTTCCCTACAGTACAGAAGGATGAGGGGTGACCTTATAGAGGTTTATAAAATCATGAAGGGTGTGGAAAGCTAGATAGGCATATTCTTTTTCCCCAAAGAGTAAAGATTTAAGATGAAAGGAGCATTTAAATGTTACCTGGCGGGAGTTTATTTTTCACACAGAGTAGTGGCAGCTGCAGTCAACATCATTGTGTGGTTGTGGTATGATGTGGGTGGTCATGGTGTTATCATGACCATGATTGTTCTTCACAAATTTTCCTATAGAAGTGGTTTTGCCATTGCCTTCTTCTGGGCAGCTACAGTAACAATGCTGAAAGATATTTGGACAAGAAAAATTTCAAGGAGTTAGGGCCAAGTGCAGACAGATGAGACTAGCTCAGATAGGCAACTTGATTGGCATGAACACATGCGGTCACGGAGCACATAGAAACTTCACACCAATGCACCAGACATTGGGGTTAAACCCGGGTTTCTGAAGCTACGAGGCAACGTCTCTACCAGCTGAGCCACTATTGCACCCATGTTTAAAAAAATTGTAACTTTTCTTTATTGGTTGTTTATAAATGCTAGATTTACGTAAGAATATAAGGTGAGCATCATACACTTCAGTGAGGAAGAGCCTTCTTGCTCTTCTCTTGGCTGGGAGGCAATCAGGGGTGGGATTGTGCAGTGATGGTAGACAGTAGGCAGAGGATTAGAAGTGAAAATTCTCTGACCTGGGCACAGTGTAGAGTATAAGGAGAGGACAACCCCTCCTTATAGACACACCTTCTAATCGAGACAGCATTCTGGTAAACCTTTCTAAAGGCTCTACCTCCTTCCTGCAATGTGGCAATCAGAACCTCACACTAGTGCAGCCTAATTAAAGTTTTATACAGATGTAGCATGTTGTCCTGACCCTTATGCTCACTGTCGCAACCAATGAAGTCACTAGGAAAGTGAGCTGTTTACTGTGTGTGATATATGTGTTGTGAATACACCATGGTCTGGGGAATATTCTTTTGTTCGGTTGTATATATGTATGGTCAGATGACAATAAATTTGAACTTGAGTCTGAAGAGGCTGCGTCTGTTCTCTCTGGAGCAGAGAAAGTTAAGAGGGGACATGATTAAAGTACCAGGAGTGCAAATAGGGTGGTGGTTGTCCATCATGTCCAACTAGGGCAGGAAACCTGTGTGGGAGAGTTTTTAAAGTGGAGAAGGTGTTGCACTGTGGCAGTTCCACTCTCTCAACCTCAGAAGTCCGGGTCTGGTGCTACAAACTGAGATTTCCCTTGGTTGCAGTGGATGATCATGATATCTTCTGTGCCTTGTCATGGCCTTCACTCATCATGATGTGTTGCTGTACCACCTTCCAGGCCACTGGATCTCACTGCAGATCGCATTCACCCAGGCCACCGGAGCTGACTTCGCATGCTAGGACAGGCATGCGCCTCTCTCAGTGGTGTATGAGGCCACCAGCTACCCTTGTTGGTCTACCCCACCTGTTGAAGCAGGGTACTGGGGTGTGGCTGCTGTGACATGCAAACAGCTACTTGGAGCCACAGGTGAGAGCTGAGTGATTTGCCCTGGAATGAAGACGACAATCCCCTTTACCAGAGGTGCTATTTCCACCTAGGTACTCCATACATCCCATAGATAGGGTAGAGTGCAGTACTGTTTCCAGTATCAGAGGTGAATAACAGATTAATATGACGAGCAAGAGATTTGGAGGGGCCTTTCTCACCCAAAAGGTGGTGAGTACCTTGAAGGCATTGCCTGAGAGAGTGGTGAAAGTAAAGTTGCTGACAGCATTTAAGAAGTGTCTAGAGGAGCTCTTAAATCACCCAGCCATAAAAGGCTATGGTCAAGTGCTACAAGTGGGATTGATAAGGATGGGTACATATTGGTAAGTTTAAACGTAGTGGGCTGGTGACCTGCTTCCATGATTTACAACACTATGAATGAGAAGCAGAACAGGTTAAGGAGGCATTTACTGGAGGTGTTCAACATTTCAGTGGGTTTTGATGGAGAACGCGGGTATTTTTAAATTGGTTTATTATCATGGTACATTTTTAAAAAACAACTTTGTTTTTGCACGCCATCCATACAGGTTTTATTACAACAATGATTGAGGTAGTGCCTAGGAAAACTAAAAGTGTAGTGTTCTCGTGCACTGTGTTGAAACTCTTGACTAAACACCAAGTTAAACCAGAGCCAATGAAGACAGAGTCGTAGGCAGGTTAACTGTTTACTGTTCACTCTTCCACATTAATGTCATATGGTGAAAACTGTTGATAAAAAATACAAACATATACAGTGTCTGTTTCATTCTGGAGACCACACGCACTCTTTTCTTTTAGCGAGTGTCTCCAGCCGCCCTGAGTAGCGGGCGAGGGCGTCGCGTCAAACCACCGCCGGGCTCGAGCCCACCCCGCGTTTGAAATTGAAAAGCTGGCACGCACGCCAGCCCGAACCGCTGCTTCCTTAACAGAAACCGCATTAATATTTTTACTTCAAATACTTTCATATGAACTTACGGCGTTGCTTCTATAATGTTTCTTTGTGGGTAGAAACGGAGCTCTTCACGAACACGCTGCACGCATACCACCCACCTTCACACCTTCTCCGAACCGGAAGTTACCATAAGACGTGGCGAAACGGAGGTGACGTCATCACATGCCGTGGTATACCATAGACAATGAATTTACCTCTAACTTAATTATCAACCTTCAACTTTAACTAGAAAATAGTTTCAAACAAGTCATTTAAAACGTAGACCCAAGAAAGTCAAATAAATGCCTTAAGGGCAACACAAAAAGAATGCAGAATAAAGTGTTGTAGTTACAGGGAAATGTGGTTTTTAATGGCAACATGGTTAACTTAAAACTACAATATTTTTGTTCATCATTTGGTTCTTTTTTGAGAGCTGGAATAAATTATTGTGATTTGCAGTGTGGAATATACTTAGCTCTGCTCTTTTCAGCTCTTGAACAACATTCCCATCCACATAACGGTGGGTTCAGGTGAAACTATGGGCTTGTTACGCAGGTAGATGACTGCAAGGCTGAGGTGGAGGACAGGGAGGGCAAAGGTTTGAGGCACTGGCCAAACAAACTGCTTAATCTTTGGAGTGACAGAAATGCAAAAATATTTTTCTTTCTATGTTGAGAAATATTCAGGAATCCACGGTCTGGGAGTGCATTGTTAACAGATTTAATATTACCTTTCAAAAGAAATTCTATATACTTAGGCACTGAATTATACAGAGCATGTAAATATACCCAAACTGACCTCCGAGCACCCTTTTTTACCCTAATTCTATACTAACCCCATTGATTTATTTTATACACATTCCCCTCAATGCTTCCCCCCACCCCGTCTCCACCCTCACCTACACACTGAGGGCAACTAACCTACCAACCAGCATGTCTTTGGAATGTGGAAGGAAACCCACCTGGTCACAGGGGATTCATGCAAACGCCTCACAGACAGCGCTGGAGGTCAGGAATGAATCTGAATCACTGGAGCTGTGGGGTAGCAGTCCTACTAGCCGTGACTATGCTTCAGATATACTTGTAAAGAAGAGATAGGCCTGTGGCAAGAGCAGTATATGCTAAATGGCAGATTCGTGTGCTGAGGGAAATAGATTGGTAGAAACTGTGATGTTGGAGTCGTATAAAAGCCAATTAGTCAGAATTGGCACGAAATTTTTTTTCGTGAGGGTGAAAGACAAGGATGGCAATGTTAGGAAACTTAGGGTGATGGAAGATGTTACAAATTTAGTTGAAAAAGGGAAGAAAATGTATATATGGAAGCAGCACGCAAATGACATCACAAAGAGGACATGACAGCGCCTCCACTTTCTTAGATTCTATTTTGTGTAGATTCAGTATGTCACCAAAAACTTAGACAAATTTGTATAGTGGAGTACCTTGCACTGGTTGCATCATGGCCTGGTATGAAAACACCAAAGCCCAGAAATGGAAAAAAAACTGCAGAAAGTGTTGGCACAAGTCCAATCTATCACAGTCAAAGCCCTCCCCACCATTGAGTACAAGAAAGCAGCATCCATTATCAAAGATCCGTATCATCAAAACCATGCTCTCTTCTCACTAATGGCCAGGAGGTACAGAAGCCTTGGGTGCCTCACCACCAAATTCAGGAACAGTTATTAACATACTGCCTTCAGGCTTCTGAATCTCATGGATACCTTCACTGACCACAACTCTGAACTGATTCTACGACCTACGCACTCACTTTCAAGAACTCCTTTACAACTCATGTTCTCAGCATTACTTTTTTATTTGCACAGTTTGTCTTTTGCACGTTTGTTGTTTGTCAGTCTTCGTTTACATATAGTTTTCTTCTGGATTTTGTTGTATTTCTTTATTTTTCCTGTAAATGCCTACAAGAAAATGAATCTCGAGGTAGTAGAATCAGATCAGGTTTAATATCACATATTACTATGTGATGGAATTTGTTTTGCAGCAGCAGTACATTACCATACATAATAAAAATAAATTACAATAAGAAATATATATAAAAATTAATTTATTAAGTCGTGCGAAAAGAGAGGGGGGAAGTACTGAGGAAGTGTTCATGTGTTCATTGTCCGTTCAGAAATCTGATGGCAGAGGGGAAGAAGCTGTTCCTGAAATGTTGACTGTGTGTCTTCAGGTTCTTGCATCTCCCCTTGATAGTTGAATGAAATGGGGGTCCTTAATGGTGGATGCCACCTTTTTGAGGCATCACATTTTAAAGGTGTCCTCACTGTTGGGAAGGTTAGTGCCCATGATGGAACTGGCTGAGTTTATAACTTTCTGCAGCTCTTTACAATCCTGTGCAGTGTCCTTCCTTACCAGTCAGAGAGGCAACCATCTACTGCCACTCTCTGGCTTCTCTCACAAAGCCAATGTGTAATCCCATTTACTACCTCATTCTGAATGCTGAGCAACTGAACTTTCTTGACCAACCTCCCATGTGGGGCCTTGTCAAGTGCCTTGCTAAAGTCAATGTAGAAAATGTCCACGACCTTGCCTTCATCAACTTTCCTGGTAACTTCCTTGAAAAACTTAAAAAGATTGGTTAGACATGACCTACCATGCACAAAGCCATGCTGACTATGTCTGTCTATCCAAACAGTCAAATAGTACTGTACAAAAGTCTTACATAGTGCCTAAGACTTTTGTACAGTACTCTATTTGTTAACATGGAGCGAAGGGCAAGTTTGTAAGTCTGACAGGAGCAAAGGATGTTGGGAACAGCAAGGGTGGGAGGGATGTGGGACAGGTGGCAGAAAAGGAGTGCCAGGGCAGGGGATGGCACAGATGCAGTCACACCCAGCAGTGAAACACCAGGCAAGGTCATTTGATTCCAAACAATTGGTTTATTGATCATTACAAAATAGCTCTCTGGTTCTTCCCTCTTCCTTTCCCTTTTCCAAATCATGATCCACTCTCTCTCTCTCTCAGTTCACAATAGAGACTCATATCAGAATCAGGTTTATCATTACTCATATAGGTCATGAAATTTGTTTTTTTCTGTGACAGTGCTACAATACAATACATAAGTTACTACAGTAATGTGCAAAAGTCTTAGGCACCCCTACTATATATACAGTAGCATGCAAAAGTTTGGACACCCCTGGTCAAAATTTCTGTTACTGTGAATAATTACGTGAGTAGAAGATGAACTGATCTCCAAAAGTCATAAAGTTAAAGATCAATCCTTCTTTTCAACATTTTAGCAAGATTAGTGTATTATTTTTGTTTTGTACAATTTTAGAGTGGAAAAAAAGGAAAGGAGCACCATGCAAAAGTTTGGGCACCCCAAGAGATTTGAGTTCTCAGTTAATTTTTACCAAGGTCTCAGACCTTAATTAGCTTGTTAGGGCTATGACTTGTTCACAGTCATCATTAGGAAAGCCCAGGTGATGCAAATTTCAAAGCTTTATAAATACCCTGACTCCTCAAACCTTGTCCCAACAATCAGCAGCCATGGGCTCCTCTAAGCAGCTGCCTAGCACTCTGAAAATTAAAATAAATGATGCCCACAAAGCAGGAGAAGGCTATAAGAAGATAGCAAAGTGTTTTCAGGTAGCTGTTGTCTCAGTTCGTAATGTAATTAAGAAATGGCAGTTACCAGGAACGGTGGAGGCCAAGTTGAGGCCTGGAAGACCAAGAAAACCTTCCAAGAGAACTGCTTGTAGGATTGCTAGAAAGGCAAATCAAAACCCCCGTTTGACTGCAAAAGACCTTCAGGAAGATTTAGCAGACCCTGGAGTGGTGGTGCAATGTTCCTCTGTGCAGCGACACCTGCACAAATATGACCTTCATGGAAGAGTCATCAGAAGAAAACCTTTCCTGCATCCTCACCACAAAATTCAGCGTCAGAAGTTTGCAAAGGAACATCTAAACAAGCCTGATGCATTTTGGAAACAAGTCCTTGGACAGATGAAGTTAAAATAGAACTTTCTGGCCGCAATGAGCAAAGGTATGTTTGGAGACAAAAGGGGGCAGAATTTCATAAAAAGAACACCTCTCCACTGTTAAGCATGGGGGTGGATTGATCATGCTTTAGGCTTGTATTGCAGCCAGTGCACAGGGAATATTTCACTGGTAGAGGGAAGAATGAATTCAATTAAATACCAGCAAATTAGAACATAGAACATAGAATACTACAGCATGGTACAGGCCCTTCGGCCCACAATGTTGTGCTGACCCTTAAACCCTGCCTCCCATATAACCCCCCACCCACCTTAAATTCCTCCATATACCTGTCAAGTAGTCTTAAATTTCACTAGTGTATCCACTGACTCAGGTAGTGCATTCCACACATCAACCTCTCTGAGTAAAAAACCTTCCTCTAATATCCTTCTTGAACTTCCAACCCCTTACCTTAAAGCCATGTCTTCTTGTATTGAGCAGTGGTGCCCTGGGGAAGAGGCGCTGGCTATCCACTCTTATCTATTCCTCTTATTATCTTGTACACCTCTATCATGTCTCCTCTCATCCTCCTTCTCTCCAAAGAGTAAAGCCCCAGCACCCTTAATCTCTGATTGTAATGCATACTCTCTAAACCAGGCAGCATCCTGGTAAATCTCCTTTGTACCCTTTCCAATGCTTCCACATCCTTCCTGTAGTGAGGTGACCAGAACTGGACACAGTACTCCAAGTGTGGCCTAACCAGAGTTTTATAGAGCTGCATCATTACCTCGTGACTCTTAAAGCTAACACCCCATAAGCTTTCTTAACTACCCTATCTACCTGTGAGGCAACTTTCAGGGATCTATGGACATGTACCCCCAGATCCCTCTGCTCCTCCACACTACCAAGTATCCTGCCATTTACCTTGTACCCTGCCTTGGAGTTTGTCCTTCCAAAGTGTACCACCTCACACTTCTCCGGGTTGAACTCCATCTGCCATTTCTCGGCCCACTTCTGTATCCTATCAATGTCTCTCTGCAATCTTCAACAGTCCTCCACACTATCCACAACACCACCAACCTTTGTGTCATCTGTAAACTTGCCAGCCCACCCTTCTGCCCCCACATCCAGGTCGGTAATAAAAATCACGAAAAGTAGAGGTCCCAGAACCAATCCTTGTGGGACACCACTAGTCACAACCCTCCAATCCGAATGTTTTCCCTCCACCACAACCCTCTGCCTTCTGCAGGCAAGCCAATACTGAATTCACCTGGCCAAACTTCCCTGGATCCCATGCCTTCTGGCGTTCTGAATAAGCCTACCATGTGGAACCTTGTCAAATGCCTTACTAAAATCCATGTAGATCACATCCACTGTACTACACTCATCTATATGCCTAGTCACCTCCTCAAAGAACTCTATCAGCCTTGTTAGACACGATCTGCCCTTCACAAAGCCATGTTGACTGTCCCTGATCGAACCATGATTCTCTAAATGCCCATAGATCCTATCTCTGAGAATCTTTTCCAACAGCTTTTCCACCACAGACATAAGGCTCAGTGGTCTGTAATTACCCGGACTATCCCTACTACCTTTTTTGAACAAGGGGACAACATTTGCCTCCCTCCAATCCTCCAGTACCATTCCCGTGGACAACGAGGACATAAAGAGGATCAACAATCTCTTCCCTCGCCTTGTGGAGCAGCCTGGGGAACACTCCGTCAGGCCCCAGGGACTTATCCGTCCGAATGTATTTTAATAACTCCAATACCTCCTCTGCCTTAATATCAACATGCTGCAGAACATCAACCTCACTCATATTGTCCTCATCGTCATCAAGTTCCCTCTCATTGGTGAATACCAAAGAGAAGTATGTTGTTGTCTTGCAGCCATCGGGCTCCTAGACAGGCTTCACACGCCTCTGCACAGAATGGGATCCACAGCTGTGGACTCACTTTCGGAGATCCTTCAGTTTGTGTTCCATGTGTATTTGTTTACTTTTTTACTAGTCACGCGATTTATCCTCCTTTGTACTTTGGATGTTTGTCGGTCTTTGTTGTGTGTAGTTTTTCATGGATTCTATTGTGTTTCTTTGTTTTGTGAGTACCTGCAAGAAGATGAATCTCAAGGCTGTATATGATATACATAGTTTGATAATAAATTTGAACTTTGAACTATGAGGTAGTTTGAATTATGTCGGCATGACACATGTTTGCAAACAAAGAAACTACAAAAATACAGAACCAGTTATGCTACAAATTACTAAAAATCAATTGCAAACTCAAGAAAATCTGTACATGCTGGAAATCCAAGCAACAGACATAAATTGCTGGAGGAAATCAGCAGGCCAGGCAGCATCTATGGAAAAGAGTCAACAGTCGTTTCTGGCCAAGACCCTTCATCAGGACTGATGAAGAGCCTTGGCTTGAAATGTCGACTGTACTCTTTTCTATAGATGCTGCCCGGGCTGCTGAGTTCCTTCAGCATTTTGTCTGCATTGACTGAAAATCCATTTACCATTTTCAGATAAACAGTATAATTATACAAACATAAGCAAGCATAAAGTTAAGCTGCAAGAAGAATTCCCTTTGTGATTTACATAGATGATTTTGCTGAAAATGTGGGTGGGTTGATGAGTGAGTTTGCAGAGGACTACAAAAATTGTCAGTGTTGTGGATGGTGAGGAATGTTGCCAGAGGATATAGATCAGTGGCAGACATGGGCAGGGAAATGGCAGATGGAGTTTTATCCTTAGAAAGTCAAATATAAAGGGGAAATTTACAGTAAGTGGAAGGACCTTAAAGGGCATTGATGTGCAGATTGTCTAGCTTCCTGGAAGCAGCAGCACATGTAGGTAGGATTATAAAGATTGCATCTGTCAAACCTGATTTCATTGGTTAGGGCACTGAGTATAAGAATCACCAAGTCATGTTGCAGCTATATAAAACTTTGGTTAAACCACTTTTAGAATATTGCATGCAGTCCTGGTTGTCATGTTACAGAAAGGATATAAAGAGCAACACACATAAAAATTGTTGGTGAACGCAGCAGGCCAGGTAGCATCTATAGGAAGAGGTACAGTTGACATTTCGGGCCAAGACCCTTCATCAGGACTAACTGAAAGAAGATATAGTAAGAGATTTCAAAGTGGGAGGGGGAGGGGGAGATCCAAAATGATAAGAGAAGACAGGAGGGGGAGGGGGGAAGCCCAGAGGATGGGCAAGGAGTATAGTGAGAGGGACAGAGGGAGAAAAAGGAGAGAGAAAAAAAGATATAATAATAAATAAATAAATAAATAAATAATGGATGGGGTACGAAGGGGAGGTGGGGCATTAACAGAAGTTAGAGAAGTCAATGTTCATGCCATCAGGTTGGAGGCTACCCAAACGGAATATAAGGTGTTGTTCCTCCAACTTGAGTGTGGCTTCATCTTGACAGTAGAGGAGGCCGTGGATAGACATATCATAGAAACATAGAAACATAGAAAATAGGTGCAGGAGTAGGCCATTCGGCCCTTCGAGCCTGCACCGCCATTTATTATGATCATGGCTGATCATCCAACTCAGAACCCAGCCTTCCCTCCATACCCCCTGACCCCTGTAGCCACAAGGGCCATATCTAACTCCCTCTTAAACATAGCCAATGAACTAGCCTCAACAGTTTGCTGTGGCAGAGAATTCCACAGATTCACCACTCTCTGTGTGAAGAAATTTTTCCTAATCTCGGTCCTAAAAGGCTTCCCCTCTATCCTCAAACTGTGACCCCTCGTTCTGGACCTCCCCAACATCGGGAACAATCTTCCCGCATCTACCCTGTCCAATCCCTTTAGGATCTTATACGTTTCAATCAGATCCCCCCTCAATCTTCTAAATTCCAACGAGTACAAGCCCAGTTCATCCAGTCTTTCTTCATATGAAAGACCTGCCATCCCAGGAATCAATCTGGTGAACCTTCTTTGTACTCCCTCTATGGCAAAGATGTCTTTCCTCAGATTAGGGGACCAAAACTGCACACAATACTCCAGGTGTGGTCTCACCAAGGCCTTGTACAACTGCAGTAGTACCTCCCTGCTCCTGTACTCGAATCCTCTCACTATAAATGCCAGCATACCATTCGCCTTTTTCACCGCCTGCTGTACCTGCATGCCCACTTTCAATGACTGGTGTATAATGACACCCAGGTCTCGTTGCACCTCCCCTTTTCCTAATCGGCCACCATTCAGATAATAATCTGTTTTCCTATTTTTGCCACCAAAGTGGATAACTTCACATTTATCCACATTAAATTGCATCTGCCATGAGTTTGCCCACTCACCCAACCTATCCAAGTCACCCTGCATCCTCTTAGCATCCTCCTCACTGCTAACACTGCCACCCAGCTTCGTGTCATCCGCAAACTTGGAGATGCTGCATTTAATTCCCTCATCCAAGTCATTAATATATATTGTAAACAACTGGGGTCCCAGCACTGAGCCTTGCGGTACCCCACTAGTCACCACCTGCCATTCTGAAAAGGTCCCGTTTATTCCCACTCTTTGCTTCCTGTCTGCTAACCAATTCTCCACCCACACCAATACCTTACCCCCAATACCGTGTGCTTTAAGTTTGCACACTAATCTCCTGTGTGGGACCTTGTCAAAAGCCTTTTGAAAATCCAAATATACCACATCCACTGGTTCTCCCCTATCCACTCTACTAGTTACATCCTCAAAAAATTCTGTGAGATTCGTCAGACATGATTTTCCTTTCACAAATCCATGCTGACTTTGTCCGATCATTTCACCGCTTTCCAAATGTGCTGTTATCACATCCTTGATAACTGACTCCAGCAGTTTCCCCACCACCGACGTTAGGCTAACCGGCCTATAATTCCCCGGTTTCTCTCTCCCTCCTTTTTTAAAAAGTGGGGTTACATTAGCCACCCTCCAATCCTCAGGAACTAGTCCAGAATCTAACGAGTTTTGAAAAATTATCACTAATGTATCCACTATTTCTTGGGCTACTTCCTTAAGCACTCTGGGATGCAGACCATCTGGCCCTGGGGATTTATCTGCCTTCAATCCCTTCAATTTACCTAACACCACTTCCCTACTAACATGTATTTCACTCAGTTCCTCCATCTCACTGGACCCTCTGTCCCTTACTATTTCTGGAAGATTATTTATGTCCTCCTTAGTGAAGACAGAACCAAAGTAATTATTCAATTGGTCTGCCATGTCCTTGCTCCCCATAATCAATTCACCTGTTTCTGTCTGCAGGGGACCTACATTTGTCTTTATCAGTCTTTTCCTTTTTACGTATCTATAAAAGCTTTTACAGTCCGTTTTTATGTTCTCTGCCAGTTTTCTCTCATAATCTTTTTTCCCCTTCCTAATTAAGCCCTTTGTCCTCCTCTGCTGAACTCTGAATTTCTCCCAGTCCTCAGGTGAGCCACTTTCTCTGGCTAATTTGTATGCTACTTCTTTGGAATTGATACTATCCCTAATTTCTCTTGTCAGCCACGGGTGCACTATCTTCCTTGATTTATTCTTTTGCCAAACTGGGATGAACAATTGTTGTAGTTCATCCATGCAACCTTTAAATGCTAGCCATTGCATATCCACCGTCAATCCTTTAAGTGTCATTTGCCAGTCTATCTTAGCTAATTCACGTCTCATACCTTCAAAGTTACCCCTCTTTAAGTTCAGAACCTTTGTTTCTGAATTAACTATGTCACTCTCCATGTTAATGAAGAATTCCACCATATTATGGTCACTCTTACCCAAGGGGCCTCTCACGACAAGATCGCTAATTAACCCTTCCTCATTGCTCAAAACCCAGTCCAGAATAGCCTGCTCTCTAGTTGGTTCCTCGACATGTTGGTTCAAAAAACCATCCCGCATACATTCCAAGAAATCCTCTTCCTCAGCACCTTTACCAATTTGGTTCACCCAGTCTACATGTAGATTGAAGTCACCCATTATAACTGCTGTTCCTTTATTGCACACATTTCTAATTTCCTGTTTAATACCATCTCCGACCTCACTACTACTGTTAGGTGGCCTGTACACAACTCCCACCAGCGTCTTCTGCCCCTTAGTGTTACGCAGCTCTACCCATATCGATTCCACATCTTCCCGGCTTATGTCCTTCCTTTCTATTGCGTTAATCTCTTTTTTAACCAGCAACGCCACCCCACCTCCCCTTCCTTCATGTCTATCCCTCCTGAATATTGAATATCCCTGAACGTTGAGCTCCCATCCCTGGTCACCCTGGAGCCATGTCTCTGTGATCCCAACTATATCATAATCATTAATAACAATCTGCATCAATATCAGAATGGGAATGGGACGTGGAATTAAAATGTATGGCCACTGGGAGATCCTGCTTTCTCTGGCGGACAAAGTATAGGTGTTCAGCGAAATGGTCTCCCAGCCTGCATCGGGTCTCACCAATATATAGAAGGCCGCATCGGGAGCACCGGACGCAGTTTATCACCCCAGCTGACTCACAGGTGAAGTGTCGCCTCACCTGGAAGGACTGTTTGTGGCCCTGAATGGTAGTGAGGGAGGAAGTGTAAGGGCATGTGTCGCACTTGTTCCGCTTACAAGGATAAGTGCCGGGAGGGAGATCGGTGGGAAGGGATGGGGGGGGACGAATGGACAAGGGAGTCACGTAGGGAGCGATCCCTGCTGACAGCAGAGAGAGGGGATGAGGGAAAGATGTGCTTAGTGGTGGGATCCCATTGGAGGTGGCAGAAGTTACGAAGAATTATATGTTGGACCCAGAGGCTGGTGGGGTGGTAGGTGAGGACAGGGGGAACCCTATTCTTAGTGGGGTGGCGGGAGGATGGAGTGAGAGCAGATGTGCGTGAAATGGGGGAGATGCGTTTGATAGCAGAATTGATGGTGGAGGAAGGAAAGCCCCTTTCTTTTAAAAAGGAGGACATCTCCTTTGTCCTGGAATGAAAAGCCTCATCCTGAGAGCAGATGCAGCAGAGACGGAGGAATTGCGAGAAGGAGATGACATTTTTGCAAGAGACAGGGTGAGAAGAGGAATAGTCCAGATAGCTGTGAGAGTCAGTAGGCTTATAGTAGACATCAGTAGATAAACTGGCTCCAGAGATAGAGACAGAAAGATCAAGAAAGGGGAGGGAGGTGTTGGAAATGGACCAGGTAAACTTGAGGGCAGGGTGAAAGTTGGAGGCAAAGTTAATGAAGTCAACGAGCTCAGCATGCGTGCAGGAAGCAGCGCCAATGCAGTCGTTGATATAGCGAAGGAAAAGTGGGGGACAGGTACCAGAATAGGTTTGGAACATTGATTGTTCCACAAAGCCGACTAAAAGGCAGGCATAGCTGGGACCCATATGGGTGCCCATGGTTACACCTTTAGTTTGGAGGAAGTGGGAGGAGCCAAAGGAGAAATTATTAAGAGTAAGGACTAATTCCACTAGACGGAGCAGAGTGTTGGTAGAGGGGAACTGGTTAGGTCTAGAATCCAAAAAGAAGCGGAGAGCTTTGAGACCTTCCTGGTGGGGGGTGGAAGTATATAGGGACTGGACATCCATGGTGAAAATAAAGTGGTGGGGGCCAGGCAACTTAAAATCATTGAAAAAATTCAGAGATATAGAGACTTTGGAGAGGGTGCTGAAGATGTTTCTCCAGATATTACCTGGTGTACACAATATTAGCTAAAAGGTGAGGTTGGACAAATGCATCACTTTCTGTAGAGTGGCAAAGACTGAGATTTCAATTTCAATAGGTACATTTAATGTCAAAGAACTGTATCCAATATATATCCTGAAATTCTTTTTCTTCATAAACATCTACAAAAACAGAGGAGTGTCCCAAAGAATGAATGACAGTTAAATGTTAGAACCGCAAAGCTTCCCTTAACTCCCCCCTCCCATGCATAGGCAACAGCAAAGTAATGACCCCCCCCTCCCCCACTTGCAAAAAGCATTGGCACCCGCCACCAAGCACTCAAGCATGTAGCAAAGCATCAATAAAGTCACAGACTTGCAGTAACCCAAGGACTGCAAATTCACCCGGTAATTCGACAGACCACAGGCTCTCTCTCTCCCTAATAAGGGAAAAGGAGGTGTCCCAGTTTCACAGCAAGAGAGGAGACATAACAAATCAGCTCACTGATTTATGGTGTTAAATTTCTGTTGCATCGCTTTTTCCGAGCTCTGTGCCCAAAGAACTCCGGTCTTCGGGCACACAGCCAGCAGCCAGCTCGCTGCTTTCGATCTTCCGTGTACTCCCACAATACATCTGGTGACGGCACCGGCCTTGAATCCGCCCATCTCCTGAGCCATGAAAATCCGGCACCCTGAAGGAGCGCTAGTCTTCCAGGCATGTCGAAAAGCAGCTGGTCGTGAGGCCCTGAGAATGAGTCCCATTTCTGCAAAAAACTGAAGTCAGCGTGTAACTCTGGGTCAGGATCTTCAAAAGAACTCTGAAAAGGGAAAAAAGGGATATTAAAGATAGAGCTGTTTCTGAAGATGCAAGTGAAGAAGTCACTGTTAGGCAGCATGTTCGAAATATATAACATTATAAAGAGCACAGCTAGGGTAGATAGTTGGTCTCCTAAATTGGAAATGTCAAATACTAGAGACATTGGTGAGAGGAGAAAAGTTTAAAGAAAATGTACAAGTTTTTGTCAGAGTGGAGGTGCTTGGAATGTGTTGCCAGGGCAAGTGGTGGAAGCAGATACAATAGCAAGGTTTAAGAGTCATTTAAAGAGGCTCATGAACAAGCAGAGAGGGAGGGATACAGACCACCTGAAGTCTGATGGGACTAACCTAAATTGACATCACAGTTGATACAGACACCACAACCTGAAAGGCCTGTCCTGTGCTGTACTATGTTCTGAGGCCAACCAGACAGCGCTTGGATAAACTGCGCTTCATCTCCTTCTCATGATCAAGGCACATAGGGGTTATTCAAACTCAAGAAGCAATGCTGAGAGGCTGATTGAGTCCAGGTTAACAGAAAAGGCAGAGTAGATGAAGGCTCTTCCATCTGGGAAGAGATGCTCAAGGTTAGATGTGAGGTTGCCATGGCTACAGAAAGAGTTGCTATGGAGCACGGTTTTAAATGAAGCTGTGGGTGTAGAAAGTTGGAGGCTGCCTCTGACACAGTTAAAGGTTAATCTTATAACTGGTATCAGAATCAAGCAAGAAAATAAACTCCTGAGTATAATGGTGCAAAGCTCTGAACTCCCTCTAGAACTAATTGATATTGGAGAACTTGAGCATCTCCCAGGATAGGAAGAACACCAGGGGCTCAACAGTCTCCTTGGGCAATGAGGGAAGTGTGGTTGTGTGCACTGGTGAGCAGCAATCACATAGCTTCCACTCACTCACCCTCCATCACAGAGTCCCTCTGCTTCTCTGAAATCCAGCATTGGCTTTTCTACAGGACTGGCAGAGTTAAATACACTGCTGCTACTTGTATTCGGTGTAGTCAGCCAGAAGGAAGCCACCACCTTCTATTTTTAGGGGGCAGTTGAGGTGTTGTGGTGAAAGGCTGGGATACTCAGAGGGCCAGTTATCTGGATAATGCAATGTGACAGCACCGGCCTCTGGGAGTTAGTATCCAGGCTGCTAATGGATCCAGATCCTGGACTTGCTGCCAGCTAACCCCATCATCCCAGAGTCCGGCTCACAAGAAGTTCCAGATTAACTCCTTCCATTCTGTCTTCAGAGAGTCCACACAGCTCTCCTGCTACATCCCCGCCACGCCATCACCCATCTCACCCTCTGAAGATATTCACTCATGTTCCTCCTTTGCTTTTCTCTAATTTATGTCCACACACTGTCTATTAAACAGTGTGGATCTCCACAGCCAAGTCACTTCCCAACCTCAAACACAGTGCTTCCAATAAAGTTCATGAACAATTGACAAAGCAGAAAATACTGGAATAATTTGACAGGTCAGGCAGCATCTGTGGAAAGAGCAACGGAACAAAGAGAATGGGGAGGGGATATGAACTGTGGACAGACAGCAGGAATTAGTTGTCATCAGCTTAATTAGCTCAGCATAACACTGTGGGCCAGAGTCTGTTCTTGTATTGTACTGCTGTATGTTCTAGTTAATGGTTCAGGTCTGGGATCCACCACTGAGACCTGAAATGTTTAACAGTTTCTCTATCCACAGATTCTACCTGACCTGCAAAGAGTTTCCAGCATTTTCAACTTTTATTTCCGATTTCCAGCAACTGAGAGTTTTTTGCTTTTCATTAACAGGAGTTTTTGATTATTCCTTTCCTCCTGAACATGCCTATAATTCTCTTCTTCTACTACATTCCTCTTTCTCACTATTTATTTATTGTGACTTATAGTAATTTTTACATCTTACACTGCAAAACAACATATTTCATGACATACATATGTGATTCTGTTTCTGAAATAACATCAAGCAGGCTAAGAAAATGAGCCTTTGGTCTTTTTAAAGTGCCCTTTTAAAATTGGTCAGCCCCGCATCTGAGCTGCTGGGAAGATCCTGGGGGAATTCCAGGTGCACTTTGAAACTCCAGCAGCAAACCCATGCAGCCAGGAATAATGAATGGAGCCCAGAAACCAGAGGTGGATTATAGAGGCAGAGAATCGATGGCTGATAGATTGACTGCAGAGAATATAGATTTATTTAGCAATGAACCAATTGTGACTTGTTCACACACACATGGAGTTCAGTGATGGGATTCTTGCTAAAGGAGAGCAGCCATAACCTCATAGAATGATGGAACGGTCACAAGGGACTGAATGCTCATGTTCCTGAAGGCTGCCCTGTCACAAGTCACCTGAATTCCAATGTCATATATTAAGCAGGTGATGGTGTCAGCACCTCTGGTGCTGCATTAACTACCTCTGACAGAAATTGTTTTAAGTTATCGATTCACTGAACAGAAACAGATCTTCAGGCCAACACTTCCATGCCAACCAAGTTGCCTGTTTTGGCTCAGATCCCTCTAAATATTTCCCATCCTTGTACCTGTTTAATGTCTTTTCAATAATGTAACTGTACATACCTATACCATTCTCTGGCATATAATTCCACATACTTAGCACCCTCTGTGTGAAAAATTTTTCCTCAGGTACCCTCTCATCTAACCATTCCCTCTTGTTTTAAATTATCCTACCCTTGGGAAAAGGTGGTGACATTTCACCCTATTCACATCCTCATGATTTTATAAAACTCTACCAGGTCATGTATCGGCGGCATTTGCTGCAGGAGAAACTGTCCCAGCCTGTCCATTCTCCTTTTATAACTCAGGATTGGCCATTTCCTCATCAATCTGCTCTGCACCCTTTCCAGTTGGGTGACTGGAACTGCACACAATATTCCAAGTGTGGTCTCATCAATGTTGTATCATGACATCCCAACTCTTGTACCAAATGTCCTGATTGATAAAGGCAATCAAACCAAACATTTTCTTCACTGCCCTGTTTACCTGTGTATCTATTTTCAGGGAATTCTGTTCTACAACATGCTCCAGGGCCCTGCCATTTACTGTTCAAGTCCTGTCCGGTTTCGTATACAAAAGCCCAAAACTTTGGACTTGCCCGAGTTAAATTCCATTTGACATTCTTCTGCCTACTTCTCTCTGCATCTATGTCCCTCTGTCTACAACACCACCAATTTTGGTGTCATCTACAAACTTACTAACCGTGTTAACAATATTGTCATCCAAATCATTTATGATTGACTGGGGTGAAAATAAATTATGTTAAAAGTTCAAGCAAATCCACTAATAGAAAGGTTGTGAGTGGTGGTAAAAATCTTCTGAGGTGTATATATTTCAATGCTAGGAGTATTGCGGGGAAGGTGGATGAGTTGAGGGCGTGGATTGACACGTGGAATTATGACGTTATAGCAATTAGTGAAACTTGGCTACAGGAGGGGCAGGACTGGCAGCTTAATATTCCAAGGTTCCAATGTTTCAGATGTGATCGAGGCAGAGGAATGAAAGGTGGGGGAGTGGCATTGCTTGTTAGGGAAAATATTATAGCAGTGCTCAGGCAGGGCAGATTAGAGGGCTTGTCTACTGAGTCCTTGTGGGTGGAGCTGAGAAACAGGAAAGGTATGGCCACATTAGTGGGATTGTATTACAGACCACCCAATAGTTAAAGAGAATAGGAAGTGCAAATCTGCAGAGAGATAGCAGGCAATTGCAGGAAACATAAAGTTGTGGTGGTAGGGGATTTTAATTTTCCATATATTGATTGGGTCTCCCATACTGTTAGGGGTCTAGATGGTTGGAAAGTTTTCTAAATCAATATATAGAGTGACCAACTAGGGGGGATGCAATATTGGATCTCCTGTTAGGAAACGAGTTAGGACAAGTGACAGAAGTCTGTGTAGGGGAGCACTTTGGTTCCAGTGATCATAACACCATTAGTTTCAACTTGATCATGGACAAGGATAGATCTGGTCCTAGGGTTGAGGTTCTTAACTGGAAGAAGGCCAAATTTGAAGAAATGAGAAAGGATCTAAAAAGCGTGGATTGGGACAGGTTGTTCTCGGGCATGGATGTGATCGGTAGGTGGGAAGCCTTCAAAGCAGAAATTTTGAGAATGCAGAATTTGTATGTTCCTGTCAGGATTAAAGGCAAGGTGAATAGGAATAAGGAACCTTGGTTCTCAAGGGATATTGCAACTCTGATAAAGAAGAAGAGGGAGTTGTATGACGTGTATAGGAAGCAGGGAGTAAATAAGGTGCTTGAGGAGTATAAGAAGTGCAAGAAAATACTTAAGAAAGAAATCAGGAGGGCTAAAAGAAGACATGAGGTTGTCTTGGCAGTCAAAGTGAAGGATAATCCAAAGAGCTTTTACAGGTATATTAAGAGCAAAAGGATTGTAAGGGATAAAATTGGTCCTCTTGAAGATCAGAGTGGTCGGATATGTGCGAAACCAAAGGAAATGGGGGAGATCTTAAATAGGTTTTTTGCGTCTGTGTTTACTAAGGAAACTGGCATGAAGTCTATGGAATTAAGGGAAACAAGTAGTGAGATCATGGAAACTGTACAGATCGAAAAGGAGGAGGTCCTTGCTGTCTTGAGGAAAATTAAAGTGGATAAATCTCCGGGACCTGACAGGGTGTTCCCTCGGACCTTGAAGGAGACTAGTGTTGAAATTGCAGGGGCCCTGGCTGAAATATTTAAAATGTTGCTGTCTACAGGTGGGGTGCCGGAGGATTGGAGAGTGGCTCATGTTATTCCGTTGTTTAAAAAAGGATCGAAAAGTAAACCGGGAAATTATAGGCCAGTAAATTTAACATCGGTAGTAGGTAAGTTATTGGAGGGAGTACTAAGAGACAGAATCTACAAGCATTTGGATAGACTGGGACTTATTAGGGAGAGTCAACATGGCTTTGTGCATGGTAGATCATGTTTGACCAATCTATTGGAGTTTTTCGAGGAGGTTACCAGGAAAGTGGATGAAGGGAAGGCAGTGGATATTGTCTACATGGACTTCAGTAAGGCCTTTGACAAGGTCCCGCATGGGAGGTTAGTTAGGAAAATTCAGTCGCTAGGTATACATGGAGAGGTGGTAAATTGGATTAGACATTGGCTCGATGGAAGAAGCTAGAGAGTGGTGGTAGAGAATTGCTTCTCTGAGTGGAGGCCTGTGACTAGTGGTGTGCCACAGGGATCAGTGCTGGGTCCATTGTTATTTGTCATCTATATCAATGATCTGGATGATAATGTGGTAAATTGGATCAGCAAGTTTGCTGATGATACAAAGATTGGAGGTGTAGTAGACAGTGAGGAAGGTTTTCAGAGCCTGCAGAGGGACTTGGACCAGCTGGAAAAATGGGCTGAAAAATGGCAGATGGAGTTTAATACAGACAAGTGTGAGGTATTGCACGTTGGAAGGACAAACCAAGGTAGAACATACAGGGTTAATGGTAAGGCACTGAGGAGTGCAGTGGAACAGAGGGATCTGGGAGTACAGATACAAAATTCCCTAAAAGTGGCGTCACGGGTAGGTAGGGTCGTAAAGAGAGCTTTTGGTACATTGACCTTTATTAATCAAAGTATTGAGTATAGGAGCTGTAATGTTATGATGAGGTTGTATAAGGCATTGGTGAGGCCGAATCTGGAGTATTGTGTTCAGTTTTGGTCACCAAATTACAGGAAGGATATAAATAAGGTTGAAAGAGTGCGGAGAAGGTTTACAAGGATGTTGCCGGGACTTGAGAAACTCAGTTACAGAGAAAGGTTGAATAGGTTGGGACTTTATTCCCTGGAGCGTAGAAGAATGAGGGGAGATTTGATAGAGGTATATAAAATTATGATGGGTATAGATAGAGTGAATGCAAGCAGGCTTTTCCCACTGAGGCAAAGGGAGAAAAAAACCAGAGGACATGGGTTTAGGGTGAGGGGGGAAAAGTTTAAAGGGAATATTAAAGGGGGCTTCTTCACACAGAGAGTGGTGGGAGTGTGGAATGAGCTGCCAGACGAGGTGGTAAATGCGGGTTCTTTTTTAACATTTAAGAATAAATTGGACAGATACATGGATGGGAGGTGTATGGAGGGATATGGTCCGTGTGCAGGTCAATGGGACTAGGCAGAAAATGGTTCAGCACAGCCAAGAAGGGCCAAAAGGCCTGTTTCTGTGCTGTAGTTTCTATGGTTTCTATGACAAACCACAGTGGACCCAGTACCAATCCCTGTGGATTGATCACAGTTTGTGACTTGCAATCTTCCTGTTGAACAGTGGAGTACTTTGATCTGAGACCAGTGAATGCTGTGGAAATTAAGGCATCCACAGGGGGCAGATTTTCTTATTTTCTTACCACAGCCCTGACCCCGTGTATAGAACAAGGTGTCCTCTGTTTGACCATGTGGGCCAGCACATTCAAGTCATTCTTAACCTCTGCTAATCTGCTTCTGATAAAGATCATCAATAGGACGCTTTGCTTATTTCTCCAACATTAACCCTACTCCTGTCAGACACATAGAATGGGATGGGTAAATGACCTGGAGTCCTCCATCTGATGAGAGATGCACCATTACCTTCTCCCCACTCCCACCCATTACCTTTCCTCCTGTCTTAATAAGCACCAGAACTGAATAGAACCTGTTTATTTTGGTGCTAATTGATTTTGCCTCGAAGAGACTGCAACACCAATTCTATCCCCCCTTTGCAGGGAGTATATAGCTGCTTCCTAGATTAGAGGGTATGAGTTATAAGGAATAATAACTTGGGTTGCTTTCTCTGGAGCACCACAGGCTGAGGGGAGACCTGGTAGAAGTTTATGAAATTATCTGAGGCATGGACAGGATCGACAGCCAGAATCTTTTTCCCAGAGTAGAAATGTAAAGTACGTGAGGACATGAACTTAAGGTCAGTGGGGAAAATTTAAAGGACAAGGCAAGTCTTTCTACACACATAGTGGTGGGTGCTTTAATTGGTTGCCAGTGCAGTAGTGGAAGTAGGTATGATGGAGATGTTTAAGAGATTTTTAGATGAATGATGAATATTCAGAGAATGTTAGGATACAGGTCATATGTAGGGAGAAGAGATTAATTTGGCTTAGACATATTGGGCCAAAGGGCTTGTTCCTGTGCTGTATGCTCTGATGTTCTATGTTTCGTTTGCCTTCTGAATCTTGCTGTTGTTTTTTATGTACCAGGATCCCAAAATTCCTGTGAGCAACAACATTGTGTAGCCTCTCTCTGTAATCTATTTCTTTTAAATCAACTATCCCGTGTGCATGCATTTATTTAATTGATATGTAGTTGTGCACAGACACAAACTGGCAACGAGTACGAACCTGAATGTCAGAAAATATCACAAACTGCACTGACAATATTGGGACGAAACAGCAAGACTTGAACAGCACGAGAAAACTGTCACGAACACTAACAAAGGCGCAAATACAGTGTGTAGTACACGGTGAAAGACTCGCAGAATTTAAAGTGAAAATAATGTGTTGGTGGCTTCAGTCAGGAAAGTTAATGAATTTGATAGTGCTCATGAAGGCTGGGATTCATATATTGAGAGAGTGGAACTTTATTGTAATGCGAACAATGTGGAGGAGTAAAAGAAAGCCCCTACTTAATGGGTGCAAGAACATACAGTCTCTTAAACAACTTAGTAACCCCTGGAAAGCCAGCAAGCAAGACGTTTGTTGAAATTGTTACAACTTTACAAAATCACTTTAGCCCTAAACCGTTGGTAATAGTTGAGAAATTTAGATTTTTCAAAAGGAACCAGTCAAAAGATGAAAGCATTTCTGAATATATTGCAGAACTATCAAAACCTTCCCAGTACTGTGACTTTAGAGACGGACTTTCTGATACATTAAGGGACAGACTTGTATCTGGCATGCATAGAGGTTATTGTCCAAAAAAGACCTAATCTTAGAACAGGCATTGGCCATTGCAATATTGTTAGAGACTGCAGCAAAGGAACTACAGAATAGGAGGTTAGAATGTAAAATGCTCAAGATGTCCCAGAAAGCCAAAGATGTTATTGATGTGGCAGATCCTCCCATGATGCTGTTGGTTCAAAGTCTCAGAAAGTGTCACAGACAAGGTCACATAGATAGAATGTGCAAGGCAGACAAAAAGCACAACCGAGTGAAAAGTCTCAAATACAAAACTAAGTAAATGCATAAAGTTACCGAATATTAAAAAAAGAGTCTGACAAAGGTGAGCTGTCATGCCTAGAACTGCATAGTATTACTGAAGCAGATCACAAAATCATCTGGATCACAATAGGTGTGTCTGGTGTAAAACTGTAAATGGAGCTGGATACAGGGTCAGCTTTGTCTATAATTCCAGAGGCTGACTACAACAGACTGTCTTTCATAGAAGACCTCAGTGACGCTAAAGAACTACACAGGTGAAAAAGTGCCTCCCAAAGGCAAACTGAAGGTGAATGTGATGTACGGAGGAAAAACACAGCAGTTGAAGTGTAATGTATCGAAAACAGGAGGGCCAGCACTTTTCAGACGTGAATGGTTGAGAAAAATCCAAAATAGACTGACACTCAATCAAAGCTCTCGATGTAGTGTCAACAGGCACTGCAGCCCAAATGGTAGCATTAACCAGAGGCTGTCACAGCTGTTTAATGCTAATGAGAAAGTTTTGAGAAGGGAATAGATAAACAGATTGAAAATTTGGCTAAAGCTGTTCAAGATGCCAAAAAGTTCAAAATGCATCCCCCTCAAGCACCATTACACCCATAGGAGAGGCCGTCATCACCATGACAAAAAGTACATATTGACTTTGCTGCGTCATTCATGAGCTCCATGTTTCTGATTGTTGTGGATGTTCATTCAAAGTGGCCAGAGATTATACCAATGAAAGCAATCACCTCAGTAAAGACTGTCACCATCCCGAGGACTATCTTCACCAGAAACAGTTTAACAGAACAAATTGTGAGTGATAAGGGACCACAATACATATCAGAAAAGTTCAGACTGTTCATGAAGAAAAATGGCATCAGACATTTCAAGTCAGCTCCTCACCACCCAGCACCGAATGGGTTAGCTGAAAGGTTTATTCAAACCTTCAAGAGGTCCATTAAAGCGATGGACAAGGAGGACATTTATCTACAGCACAAGGTAGACAACTTCCTTTTTGTGTATTGGAAACTCTGTTCAGGTGACGACAAATCAAACACCTGCAATGCTGTTCATGAGCAGGAATCTGAGATCTCGCATAGACCTCCTAAAACCAGACCTACGGAGGGAGGTACAGAATAAACAGTTTAGATAGTTGCCAAGTGAAGCAGCAAAAAGCTTCAAGATTGGACAGGAAGTCCTAGCGCATGATTACTGAGAAGGATAGCTACAAGAACTGGACCACTGTTGTACACAGTGGATGTTGGAGATCAGACATGGAGATGTTATGTGGACCAGAGACTGGATACTCCACCGAAGAACACACCTGAGTTGACTGCATCCAAAAAGACAGACACATTACAGTCACCAGATTTACTCTCAGTAATGATGTCACTGATAGCAATGTGACACCAGAAACTGAGAACGTTGTCTTAGACAAGACACCTACCAAACCTGATGCCACTCTACAAGTCCAGAGGTGCTATCCTGAAAGAAACAGAGCACCACCCAAAAGACTGAACCTTTAGAATAGTTATGGACTGTTATTGTGAAAGCATGTTTATTTGGAATATGGGTCTATGAAAGGGAAATTGAGTGTTTTGTACATATATAGTTTTATGTAGCATTAATCTAAAAGGGGAGGAAGTGTAATGTATGGATCTATTTCTTTCAGAGCAATGACCCCCCCCCTTAGCACTATGTATTGATTTGTTGTCTGCGCATGCGCTGTTGTCTATGCATGCACATTGTTCTCTCACTTTCTATTGCTGCAATGTGAATACACCAGTTAAAGCCATCTCTCCCATGCATGCTATTATTTAATCAATATGTAGTTATGCACGGACACAACTATACCTTCCCCAGAAGAGATCCCAATGATCTAGAAATCTGTAACCCCGCCCCCTGCATCACTTCCTCAGCCACTCATTCATCTGTACTCACTGTGCACTCCTTCTCCTTTGTACCTATGTCATTTGTGCCAATGCGCACCACAAAGTCTGGCTGCTCACTTTCTTGAGAATCTTTTGCAGACCACTTTGAGACACCCTGGACCCTAGCAATTGTGAGGCAACACACCATCGAAGCTTCTCTTTTGTGGCCACAGATTCTGCTGTCTGCCTTCCTAACTATCAAGTCTCCTATCATTACTGCTCTCCCTCCCTGCAAAGGAAGTGTAATGTATGGATCTATTTCTTTTTAAAGCAATGACCCCCCCCCACCGTTAGCATTATGTATTGATCTGTTGTCTGCGCATGCGCTGTTGTCTACACATATGCATAGCTCTCTCTCTCTCGCTGCAATGTGAACACACCAGTTAAAGCCATCTCCTGCATGCGTGCTGTTATTTAATCAATATGCACTTATGCAGACACAACACTTCACTCAAACAATATTCTATTCTTCAACCAGCCTCACTATTTCACATATTTGTATTTAATCTGTCAAAGTTTGCTTACTTATCTGTACCAGCTAATTCCTTAGCAGATTGTGTCCTTGCAAGCCATTGTATCACCTACATACTTTTGCTGCAATGCACTTTGACCCTTCATTTGAGTTGTCTTCTAGACAATCCTTTGTATGTAGTGATATATTACTAGCTTCTTGCTTAGTTCAATGTCATGAACACCAAGTTGCAAAGGAATTCTTCACTCTTGTGAAGCTCACAGAGTAGAGTATATATGATCATAATAAATATAGTGGATTCTGGTTAATTGGGACATGTCAGGACCAGTACGTTTCGGCCCAATTAAGCAGCTGCCCCAAATATATGAAGTTTCATGGAAATAGTTAAAAATGTACAAAAAGCATGAGCTACTGATTAACTGAGTAACAAATTAGGTATTTAAATGAAATACAGAATAAATTAGAACACTATCAATAGTACTACGGCACTATAAAACTGTGTATTAGTCCATCATGGTTAGAGGCAGAGGAATTCATCACGTGCACTCTGACATGGTACACTCAATTGGTAAACTATTCTTTCTTAGCCTCTTAAAGCATTGAGGTTTAACCAATAATCTACTAAACCTACTAACCAGTATGTCTTTGGACTGTGGGAGGAAAGCAGAGCACCCAGAGGAAACCCATGCAGTGACAGGGAGAACATACACACTCCTTACAGACAGCAGCAGGAATTATACATGGGTCACCTGTATTGTAAAGTGTTGTGCTCACAGTGTGGCTTGGAACCGAGCAGTGTGGCACAATAAAAAAGGCCTGTTTCATCAGCATTATCATCTACACAAAATTTTTGAATCGTCAGGGAGTTTCGTAGATTTCCATGTTTCCGCATTTACAGCATCAGCATTATCTTTCTCACCGTGTACTTTCTTGAACTCAATATAGTGCCGACATTTCTATCGAGACAACCATCCATCTGTTGCTTTAAAATCCCGTGACCAGCTTCTTAGCTAACTCCTCTAACTTGTTTTTCAACGTTGGTCCACTGCTGTGCACACCTTGTTCAGTTACAATGGAAAACCATTGATTGGCTAGGGTTTGGCTAGGGTTACCAGACCTGTGATTTGGCTAGGGTTAAATCAGGGATTGTTGGACAGCACAGCTCAAAGGACCAGTTCCATTGCTGTATCTTAATAAATAAATATAAAGATGAGGGGAAGAAGTTGCTTATTTAGTCTGGACATCCAGGCTTTCCAGTTCCTGTATCTACTCCAGAAGGTAGAAGAAAGAACAGGGAATGGCCAGGATTGCAGGCATTCTCAACAATGTTGTCAGTGTTTCTGGAATAATGCACTGTGAAGTTAGGTAGCACAGTAGTGTAGTAGTTGTAGTAGTCAATAGACAATAGACAAGAGGTGCAGGAGTAGGCCATTCGGCCCTTCGAGCCAGCACCGCCATTCACTGTGATCATGGCTGATCATCCACTATCAGTATCCAGTTCCTGCCTTATCCCCATAACCTTTGATTCTACTATCTTTAAGAGCTCTATCCATCTCTTTTTTGAAAGCATCCAGAGACTTGGCCTCCACAGCCTTCTGGGGCAGAGCATTCCATATATCCACCACTCTCTGGGTGAAAAAGTTTTTCCTCAACTCCGTTCTAAATGGCCTACCCCTAATTCTTAAACTGTGGCCTCTGGTTCTGGACTCCCCCATCAGTGGGAACATGCTTCCTGCCTGCAGCGTGTCCAATCCCTTAATAATCTTGTATGTTTCAATAAGATCCCCTCTCAGCCTTCTAAATTCCTGAGTATACAAGCCTAGTCGCTCCGATCTTTCGACATATGACAGTCCCGCCATCCCAGGAATTAACCTTGTGAACCTACGCTGCACTCCCTCAATAGCAAGAATGTCCTTCCTCAAATTTGGAGACCAAAACTGCACACAGTACTCCAGGTGTGGTCTCACCAGGGCCCTGTACAGCTGCCGAAGGACCTCTTTGCTCTTATACTCAATTCCACTTGTTATGAAGGCAAGCATGCCATTAGCTTTCTTCACTGCCTGCAGTACTTGCATGCTTGCTTTCAGTGACTGATGTACAAGAACACCTAGATCTCGTTGTGCTTCCCCTTTTCCTATCTTGACTCCATTTAGATCAGCGGTCCCCAACCACCGGGCCACAGAGCATTTGCTACCGGGCGGCGAGGAAACGAAATGATTTGGCAATATGAGTCAGCTGCAACTTTCCTCATTCCCTGTCACGCCCACTGTTGAGCTTGAACACACGCGAGGTCATTAACAGCGCGTCATCCATGTCAGCGCGGGAAGGAGATCAACTCCTCGAGCTTGCAAATGACGGCGGGCTGAAAAGTATGTTTGACATAACATCTCTGCCGGCATTCTGGATCAAAGTCAAGGCTAAATATCCTGAGACAGGCTCGAAAGAACTGAAAACATTGCTTCCATTTCCAACATATCTCTGTAATGAATGCGACGAAAACTAAATAGACCGGCCATAAGGAACCCCCTTTGAGTATCGCTGTCTCCCATCACCCCTCAATAGGACCGTCTTGTTGCAGGGAAACAAGCCCAGGGCTCCCACTGATTCAGCGATACGGGTGTGTTGCAATGATTTTATATGTTCATACGGGGAAAATATGTGCTGTGTGTTTAATATCCAAACGTTACTTAAAATGTTATGATGCTATTGACTGATAAGTGACTTATATAACCATATAACAATTACCAGCACGGAAATAGGCGATCTCGGCTCTTCTAGTCCGTGCCGAAAGCTACTCTCACCTAGTCCCACCGACTTGCACTCAGCCCATACCCCTAATTCCTTTCCTGTCCATATACCTATCCAATTTTTCTTTAAATAATATCGAACCTGCCTCTACCACTTCTACTGGAAGTTCTTTCAACACTTCAAACTCCCCATCCTCCCCTGATAAGTGACATCACTATATTCATGTGAGGATAATATGCGCTGTGTGTTTAATATTAAATTTGTTAGATTAAACCCTTTTAGAAACGAAATTAAGTGTATTAGCCCCTTATTACCAATATTCCGGTCGTGATGAACACCCCCCCCCGAACAGAATCGCCAAAAACGCTTTGCAGAGAATAATATCGGCAGGTACACTCACGCATGCGCTCTGGTGCCCGCGCAAGGCTTCATGGTCATTGTAGTCTTTCTTTGACTGCTACTCTGGTCCGTTGGCAACCCTACCTCCCCAGGTCGGCTGGTCCGCAAGAATATTGTCAATATTAAACCGGTCCGCAGCGCAAAAACGGTTGGGGACCCCTGATTTAGATAATAATCTGCCTTCCCGTTCTTACCACCAAAAGTGGATAACCTCACATTTATCCACATTAAACTGCATCTGCCATGCATCTGCCCACTCACCCAGCCTGTCCAAGTCACCCTGCATTCTCATAACATCCTCCTCACATTTCACACTGCCACCCAGCTTTGTGTCATCGGCAAATTTGCTAATGTTACTTTTAATTCCCTCATCTAAATCATTAATATATATTGTAAACAGCTGCGGTCCCAGCCCTGAACCCTGCGGTACCCCACTGGTCACCGCCTGCCATTCCGAAAGGGACCCATTAATCGCTACTCTTTGTTTTCTGTTAGCCAGCCAATTTTCAATCCATGTCAGTAATCTGCCCCCAATACCATGTGCCCTAATTTTTCCCACTAATCTCCTATGTGGGACTTTATCAAAGGCTTTCTGAAAGTCCAGGTACACTACATGCACTGGCTCTCCCTTGTCCATTTTCATAGTTACATCCTCAAAAAATTCCAGAAGATTAGTCAAACACGATTTCCCCTTCATAAATCCATGCTGACTCGGACCAATCCTGTTACTACTATCCAGATGTGTCGTAATTTCAACTTTTATAATTGACTCCAGCATCTTTCCCACCACCAACGTCAGGCTAACTGGTCTATAATTCCCTGTTTTCTCTCTTCCTCCCTTCTTGAAGAGAGGGACAACATTAGCCACCCTCCAATCCACAGGAACTGATCCTGAATCTATAGAACATTGAAAAATGATTACCAATGCATCCACTATTTCTAAAGCCACCTCCTTAAGTACCCTGGGATGCAGACCATCAGGTCCCGGGGACTTATCAGCCTATCCAACACCATTTCCTGCCTAATATAAATTTCCTTCAATTCATCCATTACCGTAGGTCCTTTGGCCGCTATTACATCTGGGAGATTGTTTGTGTCTTCCCTAGTGAAGACAGATCCGAAGTACCTGTTCAACTCGTCTGCCATTTCCTTGTTCCCCATAATAAATTCACCCCCTTCTGTCTTCAAGGGCCCAGTTTTGGTCTTAACTATTTTTTCCCTTTTCACATACCTAAAGTCAGCACAACGCTTTACTGCACCAGCTACTTGGGTTCAATTCCCATCGCTGCTGCCTGGAAGGAGTTTGTACATTCTCCCTGTGACCACATGAGTTTCCTCCAGATGCTACGGTTTCCTCCCACAGTCCAAAGGTGTACCGGTCAGTAGGTCAATTGGTCTTTGTAAATTGTCCTGTGATACGGTTGAGGCTAAATTGGGGGTTGCTGGAAGGGCCAAGGGGCCTACTCTGCACTGTATCTCGATAAAATAAATAAAAATAAAATAAAGATGAACTGGCTGGAAGGAAGTGACAAACCTGCATTGGACAGTGTTATGTTTA